>NW_020884991.1:273889-672630 GCF_003945725.1 Corapipo altera
TTGGTTCTATTATTAATGTTACTTTTCTGAAGCATACACTTGAAGCAATGGTGATGGTATGTCACATTCTTACTTCATGCTTTTAAAAAATCTGAAACCACTAAATGCACAAATACATGTGTAGCTTCCCCCTGCTCCTCTGAATTTAGTGATTTGATTGTTCATAATCTTGATCAGATTGCTTAATTTACGGAATGCTATTATCAACTATATATTCATTGCCGTGGGAATACACACTTCAGGATAGTTTGCGTCTATAGGTTTCTTTGTTCCTTTCTGTAAAAAAAAAAAAAAATCTCAATTATTCTGGTAAAGTCAGTAGCTTTTATCTGTTAACCTTGTGCTGCCTGTGCCCCTCTGCAGCTACAGTGAAGTCGTGGTTAAAAGCGCAGTCATATGAATTGCTGCTTTTCAGATAGTCCCTTGGCAAGCAATGCATTCTTATTTCTGTATTTAACCCTTCAAAGGTGAGAGTTCATATTTCTCGACCCAAGTGCAAATGCATGCTGGTATTAAGACATCAGCCTCGAGGTAACCTCAGCTGCTGCCAGCAGAGGGTTAAAATCCAGAACTGTTGTTGTACACAAGAAGCACAGCAGAGATGTCTGGTTTGAAATGCTTTTCATGAAATTATGACTTTCCATCAAACGGGTTCTTGGAAAATCTCAGTTCTAAAACAAAAGTAATAATTTTTAATGATGTATATAAAAAAGATTTAACAACACACAATAAATTAATCGGGATAAATATTTGTGTAACCATGAACAGCTGAAGTCTACAATATAGGATTATGAAACGTTTTTACATGAAACAGGTCATTAAACTTACTGTTGCTATTGAAGGGGAAATAAATAGCTGGTTTGTATTTACAGGTTTAGTTTCATGAATAAACTACTGTATGAGTTTCAGAAGTGTTAGATAAAAGAATTTTCTGGCATAGGTGTTCTTTAATTGAAATTGAAAAAGTGGTGCTATCTTTTTAAATTGGATGTCTAGACAGGGGAGATGCATTTCCTTTTACTGAAGAGAACTGAATATTTTCTAAATCTAGATTAAAGACATTGCAGGCAGATGAGATGTGAATCAACTGTTTTGTTAACTAGAAAATTTTTACAGGCATTTTTGTGTTGCATACTTATTGGTGTGCAAAAACCCTGTTCGTATGAGTCCTTTTCTCTCTGAGCAATAGTACTAAGTTACACATTTAAAACTAATTCCTCCTCGTGAAAGCAGCCTATGGCTGGCTTTTTGGGAAGTTTGGATATTTTTTGCGTGAAACTTTTTCAACTTAATCCTATTTTTTGGTGATGGTTATGTAGATGGATTAGTATATTTTATGGTGATTAAATCCTGCTCTGGGATTAAAAATCTGGCTGCTGAAGAGGTTTAATTTGGGGCAGTCTACCAACATTTCAGAATTTTGAGGGTTTTCTGTATTGTTATTAAATGTTTTTTATTCCTTTCAACATAAGCCTCATTCAATGCATTTCATACCATTATTTTAATAGTTAACTGAAGGACAGAGGGTTGTTTTGAAAATAGTGAATCATAGTCTAATATTCTAACATTTGAACACTCATTTTTTTCTAAACATGCCTTCTATCAACATTCATTAATTTTTATTATTTTAGGAGCAAGACCGATGTAGAATCCCATGCTGATATATTATACAGTGTTTACTTAAATTAACATGCATTGCTATTTTTAAAATATTCTTGAGTTATTTAGATTTAGTCTTAAGTATCAGCATAAAGCTCTTAAAGCTTTCTACACACGTGGGAAAAATTAGCACATTCAGGTTGAATTTAAACATTAAAATCCAAAGTTGACTGATCATTGTAATGCCTTTTGCAGCTTTGCAAAATTTGGATCTTTACAAACATCTCAACTTATTAATTGCATAAAGTTTATCTAATCCAATTTGTACAAATCTTGTGGTTTTGGCATGAAGGTTGTTTAACTTACAATAACTGTGAAATGACTGTGTTAGTATCAGCTGTAGTCTTTATCCCAAATCCTCATAAGCAGGTAGATACTTCATGAAGTACAGCAGACATTGGCTTTCAGGTCGAGTAATTGTGGAGATGTAAAATATCCATGATTTCTGCACGAACTCCTCACTCCAGATCTCTTGAGGAAAGATAAAATGGAAAGTTGATCTTAAAAGCTATTTTTTTTCCAAGCTTTAATTTTGTGTATATTGGCATAGATACTTGCTGCAAGGAAATGTGTGAATGTCAGTGCTTGGGGAATATATATTTTAAACTGCATTGGCTCAGGATGTTGATGATAATTGGAATGGTCCAAATTGAAAATGTTTTCTAGCTTTAGGAGAAGGCAACTCTTTAACATTGTATTAAGCCTTCATCCAGAAACATCACAGAGATGCTTTCCTCCTATTGAAACAGAGCATAAAGCAGTTAAATAGCTTTTTGGGTTTTGTACTGAGTGTTTTTATCCCAAGATTAGATATCTGTATCATGGGATGATATGACTTTTCCAAATTAGTAACCTTAGATTATGATGGAAGTAGAGACATTTTGAAGAATTCCACTACTGTAAATCAAGTTTGTGAAACACTTTTGGAAGCTGTGGGGATGGGGCTAGATATTTTGAGACTAAAAGGTCTGCCCTCAAGCCCACTCAAAGACTTTTCTTTTTAAGTGTTGTTCATTTACCAGCTTCCAAGCCACTTGAGAGGAAAGCATTTTTAGATTGAGCTGATTATTCTGTTCTGTTCAGTTGTGTGCTTTAAGCCAATTTGTATTACAGCTTCCTATTATGTCTCATCTTGCCGGTACCAACCCTAATTTCTTTTTGCTGCAGAAATTGGGAAACCTGAAAATTCATAGGTTGTAGAAAGTTTTCTGGTAAGGGAGAGAGGGAAGTGGGCAAAATTAAGATGATGGTAGGAAATGGTTGTTAGAGCATCTCTGTATTTTTGCTGTGGTTATCTACATTCTATCATTCTCGAGACTATTAAGAAATTAGAGTCAAGATTAGTACTTGTGGTTTCATGACTTCAGTAAAGGATAGAGTGGGAAACAATTAAGGCAGCAAGTAAATAAATCATGGTTTTTACTCTTCTGTCAACCATAGTGGGTGTTCTAGTGAAGTATCTGGTGTGCCATATCCAAAGAATGTTACTTATTGGTATTTTCTCAATGTCTATGAAAAGACTATAAAGCTGGTTAAGGCCTTGTAAATCCTCTCCTTTACTTTGAAACTTTTGGGGCTGATGGAAAGGCTATAGCATGTTGATACTGTGTTGAGATTCACTGTTATTTATTTGTCTAGAAATGGTGTGTGTGTTGTGTCCTGCCAGGATTTTGTCTAATGGGTTTTCCTGGGTTTTGAGGTTTGGAACTAATTTTAAAAGTTTGTAGTTAGCATGTTGGTATTTCTTTATACCCTATATGTAGTATATCTGCAGAAAACATTTATGAACAGTATGAGTAGTATATAGTGGTAAACAAGGATCTAAAATGTCTCTGAGTGTGTGAGGTGTTAAGTTTGTTGTGGTTTGTTTTGGTTTTTTTAACTCTTAAAAGCTACTTTTCTTTCAGTGGTGCTAGAAGAGGCAACAATGGATAACTATAATTATTCCACGAAGGACTCTTGAAGTAATGATTACAGTAAAGTGGTAAGAAGATTACATTACCACTGGCCACACAATGCTCACTTTGTATAAAAAACAGCTGTGTGTTTTGGTGCTGTCTTAGGGTTTAGAAGTGGAAAAAAAAATCACTGTGGAATAGAATGGGTTGTTACATGAGGGCTGACCTGCAGTAACCAATGCTGTGCCTGCCCTGGCACTAACTTTGGTTGTCCTATGTATGCAGGCAGTTGGGAGAGTTTGTATTCCATATATTCCATGGATTCACTAACGCCTAGAGATCTTCTGCAGTAAAAATGTTTTCCTTTTTATCTGAGGCCTCAGAAGACCCATGCTTCTTTTCTGGCTTTGCTTCACTTTTTGTTAAGTTAGATTAATCCAAAAATTTAACAATTTCAGAGCAAACCTTGGGTTGTAGAACTTTGTTTTGAAGATAGTGTGTGAAAGTTTACGAAAACTGTTGCATGTGAAAATACTTTACATTCAGAAAATGTAAGAATGCCTCTTCTTGATCTTCTTTTGAGGAGGAATTTAATTTTGCTGAATATTTTCCCAGCTGATATAATATACCACACTTGTCTCATCCATAAGGTGAGACACGTATGCATAGCCTAAATGTGGTTTTTAAGAACTTGCGTAGCATGTTGCTTTGTAAGGAGCTATTGGTTGGAATAACCAAGTTTCTTAGAAAAAGGGGATTGACACGAGCAGTTGGCTGGTCTTATGAAGCCTAACTTCCAAAAGTCATGTTTTTCTTACTGAGGGAGTACTTCATGAGCATGCTGTAGTAGCACACCTTATGTGCTGTTTTCTTACCTGAGTTTGGACAGACCCAGTGATTCAACAGACCCAGTGTTCAACCAGGTAGGTTATCCTGGTGCGTGGTGCTGTAATGCGGCAAATATGCCACAAGGTGGCTCAACAATATAGCACCTCAGGCACCTAAAAACTGCTGCACTTCACACCGCAGTATTTCACTACAGGTTAGCACCGATGTGAAAACACTTGTAGTGTATAGTGCTGCGACCTGCTGTATCGGGTTTCAAGGAATATGTAGTTACTTCTGTGCGTCCCTGTGTGGTCTGTATTGCACAAGTGTAGAGGCAGCAAGTTGTCCTCCACATGTTTTTGTAGTGTGGATTTGTATTTTGGTCGAAGTTTTTGGAATTGTTTCATCTTAAGGTGATTTGTTACTCACTTTTGAAGCTTTAATTGAAACTTCATTCTTAAGCCCTCCAAAGTAGAGGCTGGCTTACTGTTTGTAGGGAGAGAAAATGGAAATAATAATTCTAATGACACTAAAAGGTGAACTCTTTCCAAAAAAGTTAAAATAAAAATGGCTGTGCAGCTGCAGAAAGAAACATGATATTTGGGATCCTTATGTCTTTAATATGCCTGGGATCAAAGAGTAACTATAAAAGTGTCACCTTGTTTTGAAATAAAAATGGGAAGTTCTCAGAGAACAAGATGATCTTCCAGCCCACACAATTTCCATTTTGACCTAGTAAAACTTACTTTTAATTCTTGGATACCAGTAGGAATGCTAAAACAGAAGCAGCAGCAGTGCCTGAGCTACAGAACAGATGCAGGTTCATCTCCTGTTAATAATGACTAATGCTTCCTAATAGTGCTATCATGGGTCAGGGGGAGAGAGAGGTTTGCCACCAAGGTGAGGAAGAGAGGATGCTGGAGATTAAGGGAAAAAAAAAATGAACATTTCCAGTATTAAGATGCAGATCTTATGGATCTTGTGAAAATACAGACCTGTGATGGGGAGTCCTGGGTTTCATTATCTCTCCTGCTTCTTCATGTTGTGACCACATCTTGTCAGCACATAAGTAGTAAGTACATGATGGTCTGACTTTCACCAGCTGCTGATATTTCTGGTACTGGGGATGCAGGCCAGAACAAGCTGAAAAAGATTAGTATCATACAATTCTCCCTTAAATCTTGAACTATTTTGATCCATAGTGGGTTGTTTAGGCTTCACACCTGGTAGAAAATTACCATTTTGCATGTAGCTGTGGAAAATAATGAAGCGATTATATCTTATATTGACTACCATATTAGGGACTAAACTCATGTGATTAAAATCGAGAAGAGAGAAGGCATCTTGGATACTGAAAGGCTGTTCTGTTACTCTGTTTTAAGATGATGATGGTCATGTTTCACAAATCACACTGACATGCCATGCTTAGTAGTGGAGTCAGAAACAAGCATTTACTAATCTTTTTAATTTCTGAATGCACATGTACTGTATATCTGGAGTTCATCCAGCAACAGTGAGAAGTATTCTTAAATACAAGTCTTCCTGCTGTAGTCAGGATTTAAGTATGATGAAGTTCAACCAAATATTCTAGTTTAATTTTGTGTCTGGAAAGAAATAATAAAGTTTTTGAACTATGAAAATATCCACAAATACAGTGAGGACTACAGAGCAGGCAGCAGAATTCATGCAGCCCTGTACCAGCTTGCTGGCAAGTACCTGCAGTATGTCTAGTGTGGCAAGTCAGGGTAGCTGAGGACAGCAGTCCCTTGCAGAGTGTGTTATATGGTTGTCTTTCCTCCCATCGGTAAGGTTTTGTCCAGGACAATGCCTGCATTTGAAGAATGGTTATGGTGCCTCAGTTGAATGCAGTTTGTACGAATTGCTCTGGCACTCATGTTACAATGGTCAAGAAACAGCTGTGGGCCTTAGAGGAACTGTAAGCTGCGAGCAGTTTTGTAGAACTGTAGCCCTTGAGGTGCAACTTGCATGCTTAACCAAACATGTTTGCCCTTGTGATAGACTAGTTACAAAGATCTCCTTTTTGAGATCAATGTTAAGGGTGGATCCAGGACACTTAGTGCTACCTCAGGAAGGGAAATTTGGTGAATACCAGACTGTACTACAGCTGCTTTGTTCCAAGATATTCCTTTCCTGAATTAGCACTTTTTTTTTTTCTTTCACAGCCCTGAGCTCTTGAATGTCCTCTATGTGGCATACTGACTAAAGGATCTCTTCTGGAAGCAGGACCATGGTAAAGGAAAGGGGAAATTCTGTGTCTAGACTAAACCACAGGTCTTCTTCCTCTGACCTGGCCAGTTTCACCCAGCTCAAGCCTGTAATGGAGGCCGTGGTGGGAAAGTTAAAGCTATTTTAGATGCTCACTCAGGATGCAGGCAAGGAAAGTCAAGTCTTCTTACCCCTGTGTAACTATGTTTGTCCCACAGATGAGTGAGTCTTGTGTTATTTGCCCAGACAAGGGCAAAATACAGACTCTAGTAGGGGTAAAGAGAAAGTGGCTCATTGTAAGTTTACAAACTGGGCAAGGAGCTTCAGTTGAAACATATGAATGTTAAATAGTTTTATATTTGAGTCTGATATGGGAGAAAATATTTCCTTCCCCGCCCCTCCAAAATGAAGTCCCTTCAGCTGAAAATTGCTTGGCAATGCTAATGGTTACACATCCAACAAAGCCACAAATAGCTGTTCCTTCCTATTACAATACCTAACAGCAGACTCTACTATGGCTTTACTCAATGCAACATAAGTGAAAAAGTCATCTTTCTCTTCTACTCAATCCCCTCTATGTCTTTTTTTTTTTTCTCTTGATTAGTAGCCACTATTACCTCTATTTAAAACCCTTGAACAAACACCTGCTAGTCAAGCTACTTGAAATTCATTACAGCACTGAATGAGAACATTAATGATGTTAATGTATCACTTTTAAACACTACAAATCAAGGAATTAAATACTCCTTAGTCATTGCTTAGAGATTTTGGATTCAGAACAGCTTTGGGGCTTTGATACCAATAAGGAGAGTTATTTGCTTTCAGTGAACCGATTTTTTTTTTTTTTCTAAGAAAAAGTCACAGAATCAAAACCTACAACTTCAAACAACAAATAGTTTAAAAATTCCTGACTTGTAAATGTGCCAGAATATACCCCTGAAGGCCACTGGTATCTCCAGGTAAAAGGCAATATTGTTATGGTGGTATTATATACTGTCCCTTGACAGAAAGTAACATGCCAATAAACAAATGATGACTTGAGATTTTTGTACCCTTTATGGAGAAATGCCCTGCATCAATGAGACTGCAATGTCGATCTCCTTTGGTGCCTTCATTGTGCTTTGATTGCAAGTGAAAACATGCTTTTATTCTCATATTAAAGCAAGGCATACATCTATTTTTAGTAGTGCTATCGGTCTTTTTTTGTGATAAGATATGTATGTATATATGTAAATGTATGGGTATATATATATATATATACACACACATACACTATTTAATTTTTTTGCTTAATGAAGTAAAAACTGGAATGTATGAGGGCCAGGATGGTGGTAGGGTTTATAGGGTGTGCCTAGTTTGTATGCCAACTCCTGGAATGAGAAAGGAAATGCTTGAAGTTGTCTGGCAAACATAAAATTACTACAGTTTTTTTCTTAGCCACAGAGCCTTGTACTTGCTTTCTCTGTTATAATTGCCCTTTTCTTTCTCTATTTTGTAAGAGAAAATAAAAAAATGCATCCCATGCACAGGCAACTGCTTAATCATACCTTCCTGCCTTGTTACGGAAACCTGCGTCTGGTGAAATCACTTTTTCCTTTTGTTTTCTTAGATTGAGACCAAGAAAAGTGGCAGGAACAGTTGGAATCTACTTTCTTCTAAAGCTGAAATTGTCCTATTTTGGATTTTAGTTTATTCTGTGTTAGATCTGACTTTTTTGATAGCTCCTAAAAAGTTTTGATAGGTTCAAATCTCATGTAAGTGTAGTATGTTCTTTTGCAAGTATGCAGGAAGGAATATTTTTCCAGCCTCTGCTCTGTCTGCTAAAGGAGAACAAGGCATTTGGCAAAACGAGAAAGGAAAAACTGGCATTGAAAGAGCCAGTATGAACATTATGAGACTTGAAATGATGCTGTAGGAAAACCTGGAGTGAGGGAGGGAATGGGGATTCCCCTTCCCCTCCTACAAGGAAACATTCACTGTTTATTTAATAGTAAAAGTGTTTCTCATTTCAGATAAGCAGGTTAACAGTTGTGCCCTGGTAGGAAAATCTAGCTGACTCACATGTTTTGCTTCTGTTTTGTACAATATAAACTTGTATCACCACTATAATGTGTCTATAGTCAGATAATTGATGTCTGTAATCATCTTGCTGGAGTACAAGGTCTCTCTACAAATTAGCTTGTTTCCATGTTCCCTGAGAAGTATTTATCACTCAATAAATATTTATAATGTATGATCTGATACAGCAGAGAGTTATTTTGTGTTATATCATCTTTTTCTAGCTAAGCAGATAGTACTCTGAACTGGTGCTCTTCTACTTGTCTGTGTTTAAAATAAGGAAAGTGTTTGTGCCTGCAGGATCAGGTGGTTCTGTCTGGTCTCTGAAGAAAAATTAAACATACTTTGCTTTTTCAAAATAATGATGCTATAGATGTGTTAACCTTACAAACAAAAGTGTTTTGCTTAACTGTTCCTTTGTTGTAAGGTACCCAAAAAATTAAAATATATAGCAAGTACAGATTGCTGTGCCATGAACTAGAAGTAACCAAACTTCAGGTTTGACAAGGGTAGGTTGGTTGTTTTTATCTTGGGTTTGTGTTTGTTGGGGTTCTTTTTGATTTGGTTTGGGATTTTTTTTATTTGTTTGTTTGTCTGTTTTTAATGAACTGTTTAAAATAAAACTAACTTTTATCCATTTTTCTGCATACTCTGTGGTCACCAATTTCATTAAGCCTTGAGTCAGGCGTTGAAATGTTAGCTGGGGCCCTGACACACCTTGAATGTGACACTCCACTTACGAATACCATGTGTCTTAGAGATTCTTTGTGTTTGTGCTGTTTCATTCTTGGAAGA
The DNA here is from genome assembly GCF_003945725.1 of Corapipo altera. NCBI lineage: Eukaryota > Metazoa > Chordata > Aves > Passeriformes > Pipridae > Corapipo > Corapipo altera. The sequence continues at coordinate 283,354 of NW_020884991.1, forward strand.
GAGGGTAAACAGTAAAATATGAGAAATTATATAACTGACAGTTTACCTTAAAACCTGTAATCCTACTTGATTGACTTGGAATAAAAAAAATAAAAATCCTATTGATATTAGGGGATTGGCATTTTACAGTTTTGGTGTCTTTTTTTGTCAGTGTGGACTTTGTTAGGATGTCTTTTGTGTGGTTGAGACATGAAGCAGTATCAAATAGGTCTTGATTTTGCTCTTTTTAACTGAGTTCCTCTACAAGGAATTATCATACAGATATATATATATATATAGGGATAGTTCTGGGATCTGTTATTGGAATCTAGATATAATTTTAAATCTCCTGTATTCATGCAACACATTCTGACTAGGGAAGGATAGGAATTACCGGTTTGAATGCCTGTAGAAAGGAGGACATTCATAATAATGAGAGAAGTTCTGTAATGACTTTATTCCTGTAGGAACTGGAAAGCAGTCTTCTACTTTGCTTTAAGTAAAGCTATGGGGAAAGGTTTTCTTTCCTACTGCAGCACTAGAGAATGGTGTAACGCTGGGTGAGGTTTGCTGATGCTATTGATAAACCTTGCAGTTGTCTGAAGCTGTGAGTGAGGCCTAAGAGTTGTGTGGATACTTCGGGTCTCACCATCACAGGGATAATTTGGGGAAATATGCTTGTGTTAAGAACATGAGAAGAAGGAAGGGAAGGACAGTGCAAGGTAGCTGTTTTTGTGTGCCCTTCCAGAGCTGGTGTTCATGATGCAATGACCTGCCATTTGAGACAACTTGAATCTGTGACCTATGTGGCTTCTTCCATTCTTTTCATACAACAAAATGGTTTCAGCTGCTTCAGAGTTCTCTAATTTAGAAACATATTTCAAGGTGGCTTTCACTAACATTCAGGATTTCTAAGGACAGCCTTCTCCCAAATTTCTTTGCAACTGTGACCCATCTTTCACTGACTTTTAACCACTTGGGCAGCCTCTGCCTCTTGGTTTTTTCTCCCTTCATTCTTTCCATTTTGCAAAGTGGGTCAGTTCGCTGGTGCTCCTCTGGATGCCTTTTGACTTACTTAGCCCATGCAGTTTTGAAGGGCCAACTCTTGAACTGTGTGTTATGTGTTGTAACTCTTCCTCAGAAGAAACTTCACTTGCATCATGGCTTGCAGAAAAGAATCAACAGCGTAGGATAAACTTACCTGCTTCCATCCCTCTCAAGTACCTATTCAAACTTTAGAGTGTCTGTGCTTACTGTAACAGATGTCTTTGTTCATTGGTGCTGGATGAGAATTAGCAACTTTAATAATACCTTGGGTAGACCTGTTACTGGGGGGGGGGGTAAGTTTTTCATGTTTTCTAATTTGAGTTGACAATTGTGTCTGATTCCTTCCCACCCCACCTCATTCAGTAAGAAAAAGCAAAATAGTTGCTTGCTGTCACAAACCCAAACACCAGCACTTTGGCTCCCTCTTCCCTGGTGGATTTGAGCTGTAGTTCTCTACTACCTTCCTTCTGGACTGAATCATTCCCAGTCTTCATCATCTTGCAGTGTGCCACATTGAAAACTGCTCCCTGATGAGATGGAAAGTGTAATTAAATGCTGTCACATAGCAGTGTTCTTATATAAAGTAACTACTGTAAACCAGTAATTAAGGTTGAGAATAATATAGACAATTTTATGAAGTCGTTTTACCTGACAATGTTTCTGAAGATTTGCTGTCTCACTTTTTAAAGTCTGTACTGATCTACAAAATCTAATACTACTGACTGTGAGTCACTGAAGAACTGGTTGTTTCTGTTTTGGAGCATATGAGTACATTCTTGGTGTTGCATTGTAACTGAATCTCCGGTCACTCAAAAGTGAAGTGTTTCAGCTTTCATATTGATATAAATGCTTTTAAAAGAAGCTATTAATCTGCTGATGTGTTTGAGAATAGTAGTTCGGACATACTGTTCCGTGAAGACTGTTATATAATTGTATAGTAATATTATTTTACTTTATTAGATGTGTGTTTTTCCTTCTCCTTAGCATCTCCCTCTTGGTGAAAACTTAACTAATAATATTTATGTTAATCTTTTATCAACACGTGGGATGAGTAGTTTCAGAAACAATCCATTTCTTTGTCAAACATGTTCTTTTATGTAGAGATTAAAAACTTAAGTCTTACTACAAGAATATATGTACCAATTTAAGTTTCCTTCTTAAATATATTTTTTTTTTGCCTTGCGAGGCATAGGTACGTTTAAACTTCCATCTAAAACTGTGTCTACAGTCTGCATTTAGTCTCCTGGAAGCTATTTTCTGGAAACTGCTGCTGAGTATTTTTTTTAATATCCTTAGCATACACCTTCAAAGCATTCTGATAGTTTAAGTATATTTCATCAAGATAAACTAGTAGTTTAGCAGATTAAGAGTTATGCCAGTGCTGGCTTCCACTTCTGGTATTTAAAGAATGGCTACTGTGAGCTGTGGCTTTTTTCTCTTCTCTTTTTATTCCAATTCCAGTGGGGAGATATGCTTCATACTATTCAGAGAATAATTAGAATAATCAGGATTAGCAATGTGGAAGTGATTTGCAGGCTTATGTTCTCAAATGGTTCAATAGTAGACTCATTGGAAGAAAATGGTTCTCATTCTACCTTCTTTGCAGCATACACCAGCTCACTTCAGCTAGTAAATGTTTTAATATTTATTGTGCCTTCATTAACTTATAACTGCTGAAAGTTTTGCTCTGATAATAAAGTTTTGAAGCTACTGTGAAGGAAGTTTAAAGGGAAAAAAACCTCTAACAGTTTTGTAGAACCTTTTGCATGGCAGCAGGCATAAAATGATACTCTTTCCTGAGTTAAAAGGTACTATTAATTGATAATATTTAATAAATAATTATGCTGATTAATAAGCTAATTAGCTTTTCTCAACAGTAGTTTTTTAGGACATACCAAGCTTTGTCTGAAGGGAAGAACAATCTGGGGCAAGAAAGCTGGATGATGTGAAAACCACCAGTATGTGAACCTTGGTGTTCTATGGAGTCCTGAGTAGAATAGTGAGGAATCAGCCTCCTTTGTGGTGGAATAGCATGACTTGGCTATTTGTATTGGCTAAATTAATGCAACAGCCTGATATTCAACTTCTTAAATAACTTACAGCAAGCCCTGCAGTGTCAAAAACAAAAGAAAAAGTGGCAACCCCCTCACTTGCAAAGACCCAGAAGTTCATATTGGAGAATAAAAACATGTTGTATTTTTAAGGTAGCAGCTACAGTTGTTGGACTAGTCCAGGCTATTCACTCTTCAAACAATTAGCAAGTGCCTTTCATTCTCAGGCTGTTCTCAAGGGAATTTTTCAAGCACCCCTTTATTGAAAAAAGCATTTCCTTTTAGCATTTATTTCTGCCACAGTGGCTCTACATTTATACGTAACTTCATTCTTCCCACCTCATCCAGTATGGAAGCTGAAATTTAATGTATGGTTTTCTTGGCTTATTCTCAGCTATCTCTATCTGCCTTTGAAGGAACTAAACCTGGGATTTTAAGACTTTTTTTAAGCCTCCTCCCAAACGTGGCTAGCTTTTTCTTATTTTTACCGTCTGCTTCTCATGTTCACCATAATTTACTAAGAATCAGAGTTGGTACTGTGTTCCCCTTTTTGCAACCTTTAAACACAGGGGAGGGTCACAGAACTCCTGTTGTTTCCATGTTTGACCTCACAGAGGAGATGGAAGAAGGAAACTGAACTTAATGTGTGATGTATAGTGAAAAAATGTATAAGTTTTTTTCCTCTATCCTCTTAGCTTCTTTTTTGTATTCTCTCTGCATTCATGCATTCTCAGTTGCTATTTCAGTATCGATTTTGGGACAGATTAACAAATTTAATTTGAACACCCAAACTCCAGATTGTACAGTAACATTTGCTTCTCAGCATTGAGTCCATGTCACTCTTCTTTGAATCTTTCCCCTTCCATAGGGGAGAGGATAGGTTCTTTTTCACCTTGGAGGCTATCAGACGTAAAATTATTTCACCCAATATTATTGTAGGTAATAAGCAGAATAGTTAGATTATATTGTATGGGACAGTGACTGCTTTGAGCAATATTTATTGTCAGTACACTTGAAGATGCTTTTAGAAGATAGTCTCTGAATCTGATGTTTATTTGCAACGTACTAAAAGAGCGTGTCATAAAATGTGTGTTCTGAATAATGTATACAAGGGCCAAGTAATGACATGCCATCAAGTTTGTCTGGGATATGAATCTATTAACTGAAGTCCTATGCCAGGACCAAATCTGGCACAGGTTTTTGATATCAAAAAGAGCCTTTACTTCTGCAAAGTAAGTCATAAAAGCAATGTAGTAACTAAGACAAGCTGTCTAAATCTCTTTCACCAAGGAAAATAAGCACCTTCCAGCAACTTGCTTGGAAGAAGAATCTTGACAGTATGTTTTGACTTGCCTTACACCAGCATTCAGAAGAGTATTAGAAAAATCTATTTTGAGAAGGGGGAAAGAAGTGGCTAAACTTCAGGTAGAACTAACATCAAGTTTGTTGATCAAATTTTGGGTATTTCTCTGTCAGTATTTTTACTTGCTTCTTTTAATAATTTCCAGATTAGCAGATTAGCAATTTCCATAGTGTTCATTGAATTCTCAAACTTTCATTCTGAAGAGAACTACTGTGAGAGCTCAATATTGTTCTTCAGTTCTTTACTAACTCTTGTTCAATAGACTACTATTTATGATTGCCAAGGGCAGGTTCTTCCCTTCAGGACTTGTTTAATACCGCAGAAGTTACTGCTGCATCAGAGTATGATGCATATTGCGCTGGTGTGTGGCTAAGCCATAGAGCAAGTGATTCAAGCGTTATTTTTTCAAACACTGCATAAAGGTAGCAACTCTTGACTAATGGATAAACCTTTTTAGAATATGTGCCTAATAAAATCAGTAGTTTATTTGCTTGCAGTAAAACAGTTGTTTTCATAGACCTTTCCTATAAGAATCCTTTGCTTCCTAATTATAAGATATCAAACACGAAAGAGGATGAGTTTGTTGGAATGTTTGCTGGAATTATTCCATTAGGCTTTGCTTGGACTGTGTTTTTCTGCTGTCTCCATGTCTTTCCATTTGTCTGTGCCTTTAAATTCTGCAGCGCAACCTGATATCAGGTCTATGTACTTTCTTGTGCTTTAGTTATGTAGAAGATTTACAGGGTTCAAGTGCATTGTAAGAATACTAGATGACCTCTTGTTTGGAGCAAAACAAAAAAAAAATATTTACTTGAAAATACAGATGCCTATGCTATATATACACTAATTACTCTGGATGTTGACTTTATTCTAAAGATGATAGTGCAGATGGTTGAAAGAACTGTAAATTTTCTTACAGGAACTATAGGAGGATATTATACTTAGGTGATCCTAATCAGTAATCTAAATTGAATGCTTAGAAAAAAAAAGATCTGGCATCCCTTGCCAAAAGGTGGTATGATTGGCAGCTTCACTGTGTTCAATTTTAATCTCATTTACAGTGAGATTAAATACCATTATAAGTTTTACTTTTCCTTGGAAATGAAATCCCTAAATGCAGAAGGCTCCAATGATGCCATCTGAAGTCTGGGGACGGAGACCTCTTTTTATACTGATGCTGCTTTTTGGCTTCCCAAAGCATGAAAGCTTTGTGGGATTGACATGGCTGCCAGTTTTGTGAATAGATCCTAGATGCCTAGGATGGACTCATCGGGGCAGTACAGAACCTGATTAAACCACTCCAAAAGTGAAGAGAGATATGTACTGAAGCTTGTAGTTTGGGGAACAGGATTGAAAGTGAAATCTGGAAATGCAGAAATTCCCTGCTTCATTGTTGTGATCTCCTTCCAGGGAAAACTAGCAGTTTTTAGATACTTCTGGTACCTTTAGATTAAAAAGGGATGGCTAGAAATTTTTCTTAAGGATAGATTGTCCCTGAGGTGGTATTTTAATTGAAAAGCCAATGGTATTGCATAGGGCTTTCTTAGTTAAAAAAGGCAAAAAAACCTTACACAACAAAATTCCTGACCGTTTTTATTGTGAGAGACCTGTCTGGGTTCATTTAAGTGGGAATGTCAGTCAGTCTTCTGCAGGAATTGTGGAAACAATAGGCTTCCTTTTAAATGCTGAGGAGTTGTTTACTAGAGACATCCAGAAGGAGCTGTGGGCTCCTCCTCTCTGATTTCTAATGCAAGCCATCGGCCCAACTTTTAATTGGTGTCAGCTACGAACTGTGGAAGTTCTACTCTCTTTGGAGCCAATCCAATACTTTTATTTACTTGATTCATTCCCAAATTAGTGAAAAGGTTTTCCACCAGTTTAGAGCTCCTTTGCTTCTCTAGTTTTCACGTCCTATGCTGTAATTGGAGCAGAACCATATTGAGGTTTTCAGACCTGTTTTGTTGTGCAAGTTGGATTTTTTTATATTTATATGTATGCCAGCAGAACCACACATTTAGAAAAGATATGAATGTAATCAACTTGCAGCAGATTCTCAGTATTTCAGTTGGAGTGGAGGAAGAGTCTGGTTTCTCCAACATCTGTTGTGTATTTTATATTTGCAGGTGTGAGAAGAAGTCTACAAGAGAGTGGCTTAGCTGATGTCATTATTTTAAAGTGATTTTTTTATTAAAGTGAGTGTTAATTTACAGCTGAACTTTGACTTGCACATTGTTTTTCTGTAATTTCATACAGTGACTGAAAGATTGCTATATTGTGCCAAAACCAAAAGTGTCACATCAAGTTGTAGCCAAACACTTTCTCCTCTGGAGACACATTAGTGAAGAATTGCTGTTTCTTTTCCAGCCTGGGATCTACCACTGGTGAAGGAAAGAAGCTTAAAATTAAAATAACAAACACAAAAATGGAAACAAACAAACAAGAACTCAAATGCTCTTCAGATGAGATGAAGGAAGTGATTGCTGGTTGACTACCTGCAGATGAATCATCCTGTTGGTGAATTATTCTATTAATCCTGAGTATAAAGATGGGAACAAGCTGTAGAACAGTATAAAAAGTGACTGGTTAAATTGGAATCTTGAAGAAAGTTTCTCTGCTTTCATAATGGAACAATTTGGCCTTCATGTGCATCTTTAAAATGAGAACACGTGTTTTTTAATGCAGTGGATTATCTGGGAAATGTTCTAGGGCATCTGTGATCTGACATTGGTTCTGAAGTGTGTCTTAGTCTCCATGGTATGTCAGATAAGTTTTGTCAAGTCTGTTCAAGTTTTAAAATAGACTAATGACTTCAGGTGTCTTGATGATAGCCTTACATGAAGGTACTTGCAGCCTCTGCTACAGATCTGTTGAACTGTGTGGTGCTCTGTGTTTCCATCCCTGAATCTTGGTGGTGTCTGTGATAACCAAGGCTGTGCACTCCTGCTGTTATTTTTACTTCTAGGTTATTTCAGAGGTGGAACCTTATATCTGTATGAATAGTTTGACTTGCCATGGTACTGAAGGATTCAGTGTTATGCTAGCATTACATTATACTTTGAAATACAAAGGAAAGACTTGATTACTTTATCTGAAAGTAATTTCTTTTGCTTGGAGTATTAACCTCCTGTGACTAAGTCTTTGGTCTTAAGACTCCCTCTAATCTGAAGGACTGTATTCCCTCAGCTAGAGGGGGAAAAAATGTTTTAATTATCCTGAACAGAATTTTTCTGAAGAAATACAAAGTAGTGCCCTCACGTTAGCTAACACTGCTGGTGTGCATTGAAAAATTACTTCAGTCTGTAGGATTGTATTTGTGATACACTGTATGGTTCTTAACTAGTTCCTGGGGTTTGGAGATAAAAGCCTTTTGTATGCTTTTTAAAATCCAAGTATAGGTCCCCTTTCTTTTTTCCTCCCATTTTGTCTCTTTTTGGGTTGTGCTTTTTATGAGTTTGAAGTCTTTCTCTTCGGAGAACCCCACCAATTTGTACCAACCATATAGGTTGCTCAGATGAGTGGATGCTCCATCCATGGAAGTGTTCAAGGCCAGACTGGATGGGACTTTGAACAACCTGGTCTAGTGGAAGTTGTCCCTGCCCATGGCAAGGAGGTTGGAACTAGGTGATCTTTGAGGTCCCGTCCAACCTAAACCATTTTATGAATTTGTGCAATGTACAGAAAGTAAAATGAAGCTGAATAGTTCATACTGTAACACTTTCTCCCCCAATATTTCCCTATAAAATATTTCACAGCTCTTTCTCTGCACACAAAATATGACACTGAAGCTTTGATAATTAGAACAATTTTAAGAATAAGGCATTCCTCTTCAGTATCTAGCATAGTTATAGTTCTCTCTATTCTCTCTCCCTTTTTAGCCGTAACTTGCAGAATTTTTATATGTGATAAGCAAGGTCCTTAACAACTTTATTTTTACTGGCAGAAGAAACATAGCACATAATGGCATATATAGCAATGGAGCTATATAAATTCTAGAGGGCTTATTTTAATCAAGTATTTCCAATTTCTGGGTGTTGGCAATTTGCTCATAAGAGTTAAAAATAAGTTTCTTTCTTAAGAAATAATGATAAAAATCCTCCAGAAATGTTGCAATATTCCTACATTGGCTTGAACTCCAGATGCAGAAAAGAAGTGGATTGCTCTAGACAGCAAGCTTTATTTTTCAGCCCAGTTATTGTGTGTCTGGTGATATCAAGAGGAAATAACTTTATAAGGGAGAAGGCCTGAGAAAGAAGCGATGAGATGCAATAGAATGTCTTGCCAGCTGTTCCACAATGTACTCAATGATCATTGACAGGGAAGCTGAAGATCTCTTTCAGAGCCTTTCAGTTGCTATAGTACTGTTACCCCAGAGGTCTGTCTTTGTTTCCATCTCTCTCTCTCTAAAATGTTATTAATGTCAATAAAAATGATCATTAAAATTATGAATTAATTGAAAATGGTTCCACAAAACACTGTCAAGTATCAGTTAACTGAATGAACCACAGTCAGTGGATCTGATAGAGGCCAGTAAGGCTTGTATTACTTTAATAGCTTCATTTTTCAGTCAAGCTTCTGCTCTGGATTTCAGCAAATCTGTTCAATTCAAAATGTGTTGGTGCAACCACCACACTGTTTCTAGCAATTTTAACATCAATTTGTTCATGCCTATTCTGTCAAAACATACTTGAATGTGCCATTTAGTAATATTTCTGCAATTAAAAAACCTTTCCCCTTTTCCTCTTAACAACAGGGTAAGTTTGTCTGAGAATTTCTGCTGGGACTTGTGCTTATATCCATGTTTTAATCAGTTTTCATTCCTAATACCTGTTTTCAGGACTGTTTGGATATGTTGCTATAGTATTTTATAAGCTATGTTATGCATAATCATTCATCTTATGCTTTGGTAAAAAAAGCCTTCAAGCCAAGTTTAAATTAATTGGTTGAGATCAAACACAAATCATGCCAGAGGCAAAAGTGAAGGCCCCACAGAGCTGTTCTTTTCATGTTTTAAACTAGGAAGGACAGTGCAACTAAAACTGTACCTCTTGTTACAACAGCATTTTCAGAGTTTTAGTCCTTTTCAGGAAAATGACCCAAAAATTGTGGAAACTACTTTGCAATTTTTGCTTTAACTGCATGGCATCAGCAAGAGTAATTTGTTTTATTCAGTCTTGTTATGCATTAAAAAGGGAAAAAAGACGATTTCTTTTAGTGTCTTGCACTCCTTGTCCAGCCATTTGCATTGTAGGAGGCATTTTTGTTAGGATTTTCCTCAAGCTATAAATAAACATAAGCAAAGTGAAGAACTATCTTATAAAGATGATAATAAGGTAAAGCTTATTATTAACTTCTAAGACTTTAGAAAGCATGGATAGTTGGAGATGAAGAAGATTCTAAAATAGAGTACATAAGATATTGGTGTTCTGTTTCTTTTTCCTGTGGACATCTGGGACAGCCAGTTCCTGTGCTGCTTCTTGACCACCTTCTACAAAGTGTCATTAGGGTCACAGAGCTTCAGCCTGGTGAATTTCACCCATTTTAATGTGAAGAGTTAAATATAAATGAAGTGAGTGTTTGCAAATTGCTAACTTCCCTGAAAGGGGGAAGGAAGAAGCATGATGCAATGCAATTATCGTGATTCTGCATCAATGAAGCATAGAACAATTAAGCTGTTGAGGGTATGGGTGATCAAGTGAGGAATATACCCGCTTATTTCCATGTGTTCTTGAAGGAAAACTGAATTGTCATAGATCAGAAATGCATTTGACCCCATGCATGAAATGTGTGTGCTCAAATGATTCCTGATGTTGTTCAGGAGCTAGTGGTGAGCTTAGCAACTGCTTTTGTGTAAATGAACCAGTAAGAAGACTTTGTGTACAAAATTACATTAAATGCTTTTTATTTGACTAGATTCAATCATCTTGAAGGTGTGCCGTATGTATATTAACATGGATGCATAGAGAAAAATATAGCTTGGCATCCTTACAGCATGAAATGCATTAAGAAGGGTGAATAGGTATCTGACACCAACATTTCTGGGGAAATACTTTTGTTTTAAGGAAAGTAGAATAAAATTAAAATGTGGCAATAGTTGTGGGAAAGCATAGCTTTCACTCTCCGAATAGATATGTGCATCAACTTTCACTACAAGTGATAATTTTACCTTTTCTGCATGTCAGAGTAACAAGCTCAACCTTTGCTTGTCCCATTCCAGTCATTTTGCAGAAATTTTTCTTACACTTCAGCAGGATAAGCATCCCTCCACTAGAGTTGTTTGCTACCTCGCTGGGACCCCTGCAGTTTACCTGCTGAGGCAAACTTTAGTTACCTGATGGCTGAAGTAGTTTGCTAGATTGAGGTTGTCCTAGAGAGAAGACTTGGAAATATTTTCTTTGAAGTTTGAACATCCCTTCATGTAAACCACTATCATGACTAAAAGAGAAATATCTGGGGAATAAAAGGAAAGTTCTCCATATGTAACTAGAACTGTTGCAATCGTTAGAATCAAGGAAACTTTTAAAACTATCTAGAAAAGTTTGTTTCCTCACAGAGCATCCAGTACACACAGAATGTTTCAATTGCAACATGTAGGCATTTTGCTGAAAGAAACAGCTTTGCACTAACTAGAATCCTTCTAGCCTGTCTGTTTGCCAAGTTCTTAGAGAAACAAAGCAATATTGACAAACAAGAGGTGCAAACATGAAGCCACAGTTTTTCTTTGGAATTCTGCCATGGGAGCAGAGTGTGGGTGGCTGGAGATCTGCCTGTGCATATGGATGGTCTCTCTGTACACAGTACATGGCACAGATGACTACAGCATTAGTCACAACTCTGAATGAATGAAACGTAGTGCTGTGTGGCAGGCAGCACAACTGGTCTCTGAGAAGGGATGGAGGGAAAGGATGTAGTTGTGATGCCTCAGATCATGAAGGTTGAGTTTTACCATCATCTCAAAGCAATATGTTGTACTCTTCTTTGTGACTTGTAATTAATAGAAGAACTTTCTCAAAAATGCCTGCTGGTATGATGTCATCTTGTGGGGGTTTGACCCCAAAAATATCCAATTTCCAAGCTCCCCCACAAGTTGCCTCAATGTATGAGAGAGAAGGTTTCAGACAGGCACAACTCAGCATGGGGGAGTTATATCAAAATTTATTACTAACACAATAAATACTATAGAAACTAAAAAACAAATAAATACACAGTATTAATACAATCTCTACCCCCCCGGGGGTCCTCCCACATCAGTTCAGAAAAAAAAACCTCCAGGATGATAGTTAAAGTCTCTCTCTCATTGGGGTATCAGGGAAGGGGTTTTTTACAACCCCACCAGCTCCTCAGCTTCTGCTGAGGTCTCCTCCTGGACTGCAAAGGAACATTTGCTTTACCAGGTCTTCATCATGAGGTCCAGGGAGTCAGCTTTGAGTCCTTTCTCCCTGGTTTGTGAGGGTTCCTCCCAGAGAGTAAGATGTTCACTCTTTCCTCTCCAGGTTTCAGGATTTCTAGGTATTGCTCAGTTTTTTATACCCCAAATACTTTTCACCAAAAGTCTTTACCCAGAAAAAGCCTGTTTGGTTTGGCTTCTCTGTGTTCCAGCTGCTGCAGCTTCTCAGCTTCCACGTGTTGTGGGGAGGCATTCCTTCCCCCCCCTGCATTCGTTCTTCAGTTTTCGGTGGCCCCCGCCCAAACCTTGCGCAGGGCCTCCTCAGACCTTGTTCAGTGTATTTCCTGATGCTCTAAGTAAATGCAATCAGCCCCTGAAGAGTAAGCATGCTCTAAAGGGTACCCTCTAGTATAGTTTGGTCAGGGCACAGATCATAAATCAGGTGACTAAATAGAAGTCCTGTTATGATGCCTCTTCAAGCTTTCTGAATAACAGATAACCCTTTACAGGGAGGAATGGGAGGGAAATGGATGATGCCCTTTCTCTTGGAATGAGTCAGAGGAACAAGAGAGATGGTTTGATGCAGAGTAGTTTACTTGATGTGGTGATGAACTTGTTAAGGGCTGCTCAATTAGTTTTCCATGTGTGATGTAGTTCAGCATAGAAGCTTGCTTTTTCTGTCAACTTTGAGCATATTGTAGTGATCTGATGCATGAGCATTTAAAAAGACTCATTTTTAAGGTGCAATTTCTTGACTTCTATCTGTTGTCCTTATTTGATGGAGGTGTTGGCTAAGCCCAGGCAAAAGCCAGATGTCAGGTGAACCTGCTAATATGAAGCATGAAGATTATTCTAAATAGCTTTATGGTGGTGTTAATCTGCAATTCTTAACAGCATTAAAAGGAGGACCTGTGTACTTCATTTTAGGAACTGCTTATATATCTGATAATAATCTTCTAGTGTATTGTTCAAAAAAAGGGCTGCTTTGAGTCCCCATGTTTCTGAAAATGAGGCCCTCTTGTGCTTTGCCATGTTTACATTGCATGCTTAGCAAACCAGGAGTTCTCTTACTGTGCCTGCTATTGAAATTTTCAGTGTTTCCTAAAAAAGGATAGGAAGTTGCCATTTTCCAGTGCTAGTGATTTTGTAATAAAAAAGTAGATACTGCTTTCTTCACATTGGCCTTTTTGCAAAATCTGCTGTGTTTGTTCAGCTAAAGTGTACCCTTATGTCCCTTGGCAATTAAAGAATTTATGAATTTTAAAGAAGTGATATTGTGATCCTGTGGCATTTGGCTTTTGGTAGGAATAAATGTAACAGAACAGTTTGCAACCTTAGTGAGACTGGGAGGTTTCCGTAGTATTTCCTGTAGTTCTGAGGGCTCAAAGTGATTCAAACAAACTGCAAAGAAACCTTGAGACTAGAGGAAATCACTGTGAATACAACAAAAAATGATTAAAATGTGTTCTATGTACTCCATCTCTCCACAGCTTGTAAAGTTAGTTAAATTCAACTAGGTTCAGGTTTTCTGGAAGAGCAAATGAAAGAAATTTATTTGTAGCAAGGTCTTTAGAGTAATGTGTTTTGGTACCTCTTGAGGGCTTCTTTGGGAAAGTTTTAAATAGTTCTTTTGTTTTAATTAATTGGAATTAAACTAACATGAAAATAGTTAAACTACACAGTTGCTTCCCCTTGATCTTGGTCTGTCCTAATCTTAATTAGGAAACTGTTCATGAAAGCTATCTGGATGAAAGAATTCTCTTGATTTCTGCACTTCAAGATAATACAAGGGGTTATTGCTAACTCAAACTGCAGGTGATCTTTTAATACTGTATGAACTGAAGGAACTGGTATTTTGCTGATGGTTTTATAGTAGTTGGCTATTCCAGATCCTGCTCCTGACAGATAGGATAAGCAAACACAATTGCTCACTTTCCTTTTTCTAGTTCCCCATAGGCAAGAACCTTGGCAATTGAAACTGGGTGGTTTTTTTCCCCTTTTGAAGCTGACAAGGGAAAGCTGTGAAGTTGGGTACACAAGGCATTGTATGGTATCTGTAAATATAGGGATGACCTTCTGCAACCTTCTCTGAAAAAACACTGCATCCTTTTGCTATCACCCAGATAATCCTTATCCTGCTTGGCTTCTCGCCACCAGGAAGCTCAGTCCATGTGGCATCAGAGCCCTTGATTAGCAAGAGCAGCCATGTGGAACAGAGGTATCAAATCTAATGTCCAATTTCAGTCAATCTGTACTTCAATGTTTTGAACATGAGTACCTTTGTTATACAGTTAAGCATCTTCACTAACAGTTGTCTTTAGTTACAGAGGAAAGTAGGCACTGTCTGAATTAATACTTCTGTTCATTCAATAATATTTTACCACAGAATTAATGTGTTTATTTACAATTATACTATAGTAACATATATTGTGTATTTTTAAAAAAGTGAATCCTAGGCTGTAAAAAAAATGAGAAAACAAAACAACAAAACCAAAAACCAACAAAACCTTTGAAGCATATTTACTCTTGCTTAAAAATATCCAACAAGTGTGAAGCTACTTCTAGGCATAATAAAAAAATGTTGCAAACCATGGAATTCTGGTGAGTGTTATCTTTGGGGAAAAATGGTTTAAAGCATTGTATTCAAATATTTGAAGACTGCGTGTCTTTGAATTCACCAATTGTTTCTCTGAATTATTTTTTTTGTTAGGACAGTAATTTGGAAGACATAGGAAGAACTTATATTAAGATTCTTATAATTTGGTATTTTTGTAGTGGTTTTTTTGGTTTTGTGTTTTTGGTTTTGGTTTTTTTTAATGAATTAAAGTGTAGATTTAGGTGATACATAGATACATAACATACGTCTTTTATGGGGAGGGAGAGCATGTGTGTAAACACTAGGGAACAACTCTTAAGAGCTCTCCTGCTACATTTCTCCCGTTACTGTTTCTTCAGTTTTTCCTGAAGAAAAGATATTACAAATAGTTATGTAAAGAGTAAATAAAATTGTAGCACTTTGGTCCAAATACTTATATTTTCTTGCAAGAATTTATCTTTGTCTTTTCTGGGGGGTTTCCTGGTTTATTTGTTTGTTTGTTTTTGAATTTCAGTTGGGCATTTCCCTTTCTATTCCATTGCAGAAGTATTAGGAAGTTCATTGTTGTGATAGGTTTTTGGGTTCTTTTGCTTCTTATTTTATCCCTTTCTGGTGTAAAGAGAAATCTGAACTGCCTGGAGCTCCAGGATGGTGATGATCACACTTAGGCTTGCTGATCTCTTGGCCACTCTGAATTCATAACTTTAGAAAGAGTTGGAGGCCACCTTTTAAAGACTTCTGTTACTGAAAATTGAGAAGTTTGAGAACCTCAAAATGAAAAGGTGGAAATTGCATAAACAAGCAGCGTTCCTGAACAAATTTGCTTATCCTTCGGTAGATGCCAGAACAGTAAAAGCTGGGCTCTGACGATGCTGACTGGGAGAGGCAATACTGAAGAGAGTTGTGACCCTTTGTAAGACAAGCTCTCTTTTACTAGAACTTCAAGTGTCCAGAAACAGTGTTTGCTCCCACGATTTGCAGACTATATCACTGCAGGATCAGTGCTTTTCTTCTGTTCAAGCAAATATTGCAACACTGAGAGCTGTTCAAGTTATAACATACCAATCACGCATTCCTAACTAGATTTTCAAATTTCTAACTATGCAAACTTTTATTTTCTTAAAAGTTGGGTTACTGTGCACTGCTTCATTACTCCAATTGGAACATACTTGTTTTCTGGTTTTGTGTTTATCTGTAAATATACCGCATTTCAGACAGAATTGTTATGTCTGTATGTAAAGCTGAGTACAGAATGAATTAAAATATTTTTTCCTAGTCTACACTCATTTACCTCTCCTTTGCTAGGTTTTGGTCTCATGCAAACAAGATAGCAAGTGCAATGTTTATTTTGTTTTGTCTCCAATAACTGACCTTGCACCCTATTAAGAAACAATATCTTGGGCTAAGCTTAAAGTAACATACTCAGGCGATGAGCAGAAGTGGTAGAAAGCCTGCTTGAGCCATCAGTGTGAGAGGCAGTTGCTACAATGGTTAAAACAACTTTAACCTCGTCAACTGTATTAGGCTGCTGTAGAAAGAAGAAAAGAAAAATAAGAAAAAAAGAAGAAAAGAAAAAATGTAGCTCTGTTTAAGAATTAGATGGGTCCATTATTTCTGTTATGTGTATTGAGCTATGATCATAAGTTCAGGTGGCCTCCTCAAGTTACAGTAATAGCCATGTTACTGCTTTTGTTTTGGTTTTCCTCTGTAGGATGTTGAAGGTAAAGATGCCATGCTAAGATTTCATATTTTCCTCCTGATGTCACTTCACGGAATTACTCATTTGCCTTAAACATGAAAGACACAGAATGTCTTCCAAACCCAAAATTTCTGGGCTTTATGGTTTTTTACTGTGACAACTCTAAACTTTGAAATTTTGAGGTCAAAATTACTCTTTTGGGGGTGTGGCCTGCAGCTTAGTCCTGGGTTTCCTGGTTTCTTTGCTTTGTGCAACTAGGTTTTGCATATTTGGGTTTCCATTGGGTAGTATTTGAGGTTAGTTTGCGTTTGTTGCATATTGAGGGGTTTTCCCCTGAGTTAGTGTTAGTCACCTAATGGGGCTGTTGGGTTGGTCTGGGTACTGGAGGGTGGACACATCCAAAATGCTCATAGCTGCTGCTGACTGGAGCTGCTCTTGCTATTTTGGAAAGGTGAAAGATCATCTGATACCAGTACCTTTCTGAAAGCAGGAGGAAATAGGGATGGGTAAAACAATCAGCTTGTGGGTTTTAAAACTCTTATGTATTTCCCATTACAAACATTATAAGTAGAGGTTTTAATTTTCATGTGGAGTGTTGTCCATATGATTTGCATTTCCATGTTTATAGACACATTCTTCCAATCCCTGTGGTTTCACTAGTGAGGCAGAAAAATATAGCTAGGTTTCACTCAAATTCAGAGTTCATAACTGTTTTGGTTTATGTTAGTATACTGCAGTCATTCATTTTTGAAGAAAAAAGTAGGGTATTGTGGCTCATAACATGCATTGAGAAAAAGCTTATTCTTTAAAATCTTCAAAAGGCTCTCTACTGATTCTGTTCTTCTTCATAAGTTGTTCTTTGGACATGTCTGAGAAGTGGTAGTTATTTAGAGTATTTTAATGTTAGAGCACACAGCCTGAGAGTTTAGGGACATGATTTTTAGGTTTTTTTCTAAAAATCTGTTGAGCACCTGACTGTCATTACTGGGAAATTTGCGGTGTGTTTGGAAGTAACACACTAAGTGCCACAGTTCCCCGCAATCAAGAAAAAAACTTATACATTCAGTTTGTTGGTGCAACTTGTTTTTCCCAACCTGAGATATTGTGTGATAGATACAAGCTGTTTGATTATTGTAGAATATCGTATGTGGTTTAGACTAAAGATTTTAATATATTTAAGTATCAACACTTGAAAAATAAATCAACAACATCGAGCTGACATACCTTACTGTTGTTGGCTTAAGTTAAGCCAAAATTTAGAACTGGTTGCCTGTCCTAATGGTAAGGAGCAAACTTGAATTACAGAAGTTTATTCTGTTTATGTTGGCTTTAGAGTAGTGCAGAGGTTTGTTCTTTAGACGAGGTGTCCGTGCTGAGGTTCACAGTAGAGTAGCAATAAATATTGATGATGTGAATAATGTTGTTTTGGATAAAGACAACTGGAGGGATGAAGGAAGAAAAATGTGTTGTTGTCTGTAACTACAGTTGCAGTTCTTAATATAACTTGATAGTGTAGCAGTGGAATAGTGTGCGAGGTCAGATGGGGCTTAGTCTAGGAAATAATACGGTGATTCACTTTTCCAAAGCAACTTGCTTTTGCTTTTAAACAACTCTTAATTGAAAAAGAACATAGTAATGTAATCAGAATGCTTTTGTTGTTGTTGCAAATGATAACTTTTCCTCCTCTTCAATTTTATTTTGTACTGAAGTTAATGAATTTTAAAAAAACTTCAATTAAGTGAACAATCTTTGAAAACAAAGATTAGGGGTTTTTGTCATTTATTGCCTTTTGACTTTTTCTTTTGACAACAGGAACAAAAGGACAGTTATATTTCTATTTTTACTTGACGAGAATACAAATCAAAATAGCAAAATAACTACTGCATTTGGAGGGTGGCAGCTTTAATAAATCAGTTAAAAACTTCAGAGTTCATAATTTTTCCTGTTTTCAGTATGGGGATTTTTTATGAATGCTTTAATGCTTTACCTCAAGTATCACCTTGAAGACTTGAGACAAAGTGCAGCACTGTTCTGTTTATATTAGCTGCAAAAAATTACTGATTTCCTCTGTAAATCACTGGAAATTATTAGAAGTATGCATTTTTCAACAAAAATAACACTGTATTACTCTCTTGGATTTTTTTTCTTAAAGGAGACTTTTCTGGAGTGCTGCAAAGAAATGAATTATTATTATTATGGATTGATATTAAAATCGTTTAGATGTTGCTTTAGAATGGTGTATATTCCCTGCTCCAAAGGATCTGTCACCATACTTCAGTTTTGTAAGTCTCTGAAAAAGCATTGGCTTATAGCTTTGCAAAAGTTGAAAATTTGATGAAGCAACAATTTATTGTGCAAAGCACTAGTGGCACTGGTTCTGCATATTTTAATGGAAGTATAGATTATTCATTCAAACAAGGCTAAATGCAAATGGTGACGGTGCATTGTTGGTGATATTACTGCAGAAAGATGCCTTTAAGACATAAAACCTGTGTCCCGTGGCTGAAAGTTTGCCTCTTCTCTACCTGCTGTCCCCTAAACAGATTAATTGAACCTATCAAAATTTAACTTCAGCAGAGCACAGCTATAGTTTGTAGTTCAAAAGGAATTTAGAACTAAGAATGACCTTGATAATTGACACCATCTGTAGTTTGAACTTCCCTAAACTCACCTTTCCAGTAATTCCTAAAGGCATGGCACTAGCCTCAATCAGTTTTGAATTTTATAAATAGAAGCACCCTTGGCCTTTTCTGTGGTATGTGGGAAATTGTTACACCTTTTTTCCAAAGGTGTAATGAAGTTGGAAAACTTGGTATTCTGTGGGGATGTTTGTTTTCAGTTGTTTATATTATTCCCCTGCAATTCAGAGCCCTTTCTCCTCAGTAATATAGTCATAATAAACTTGCATAATTTGTTAGGTCTTTAATTCTTTTTCCCTCCTTCTGAAAAGGCACTCCATACACTTCTCCTGGAGTTCTAGGAATAGTAATAAAAGAACCCTATTCCTCCTCCTCTTGGTCTCTTTTCCCTTGCTTTTTCATACATCTAGTACTTTCTTCCACTCCTCTTTATTAGCAGATCATAGGTAGGATGTTATCTAGTTCTTGAATCCAGGAGCTGTGTGGAACAGGGTTGGAACTGCCCATATCAAAGGAAGAGGATGAAGATGTCTTCCATTTGAGGTTGCTTTTACAGCCTTCTCTGAATGTGTCAATATAAATTCAAAATGAGTTCATTGCAAGTGGAGTTTCCCTGTGTAAAACAGTGCAAAATAAAGGATATTTGATTGTTAAACAGGCTATTTAGTTCCACTTGTTTTCAGTTTTCTGTATAAATCGTCCTATTCTTTGCTCATGGATCAAGTCAAACTTGATACTGTTTTTATTCCAGATGATTGTGGCAAAGCACTGTCTAACTTGTTTGTGTCTCAATTTCTTCACCCCATTGGAAGAGGTTTTCTTTGATAGTTTCAAAGCTTATTTTAGTTCTTGACTTTAACTACTGTATTAAACATAAAATATTGCATCCTAAAATTGTCTCACGCTAGTTTATGTGACTGTTTTCTTTTGTCTGGGAATTTTACAGACATGTTGTAAGGCAGCTGCAGTTGGAAACCTGCTGCTGTGTCTTGGAAGCCCGCTGAAGTATCATTCTTTGCATGAGCTTACAAACTACTATTTGGCTAAAGACAGCATAGTGAATCTTTAAGTCTGAGATGTTAGAGTGTGCTGATGAGGAACTGTTTTAACTGAGGTGGTTTATTTAGTCAATCTTGTTGAACTGTTTTGGTCGTTCAAGCTGGAACATATCTGCACAGAGACAGGTCTCATTGCAATCCTACTTAAAGGCAATTTGTAGGCAATTTTCTTTTAAGACTGATGTTTTGTCCACAGACAGAACCTGCTTTTGTCATCTGAGATTTTGTTGATTCGTTATAAATGGAGTAGTATTAACTGGGTGCTTTACATTAGCAAAACTAAGCTCTCAAATGTGACACGTCTGAAGCAGAATAGCATACTGCCCAGTGGAGGGGCACATTAAGTAAGCACTCTGGTCTGTATAGACCCTGTTTTTTTAGGTTTTGTGTTTGGTGTGGGGAGTAGAGTAACTATCCATAGCTACCTCAGTGATCTGATTGGGGTCCGGGTGTACTAATACCTTGCTGATTACATGTGCTACCTGAACTGGTCCTGTTTGTTTTTTTTCAGTCCTGAAGAGAACATAATGTAGTCTTGGGGTAAAACACTTAACAAAATAGGATCAAGGTCATTACAAGCATTTCTTGTAAAGACCCTGCCTCCCAGGCTCCAACTTCACAGGTCATACCAAGTCATGCACTTCATGCTGGTCTGTTCCTACTCAGATACAAACCCGGAATGAATGTTTGTCATTATGTGGCTCAAATAAAGCAAAATGTGCTAACCATAACAAAACCTGAGATTTGTTGCTAAACACCTAGTTCCTTTAATATCCCTTTTCTGGCTCAGTCATTCCTGAATTTTGAAAGCTCTGTTTGTAGTATAAATGGAAATTAATAGCTTTGATAATAGAATTTATATGTGTAATGCAGTCTCCTATGGATTAAGGTTTAAATCCCTTAACAGAGCTTACTTAATATTATGTACTCTCTGCCCTCATTAGAAAAAGATGGAAACTGTACTGTCCTTACCAGCTGCAAACTCTTTGACACTTTGATCATTGTTCTGATTACCATTTGCAATGACAGGCTGCTGTTCTGAAAAGAAAAGGAAGGGAAACATGAAACCTGGGGACCACGTGTGATATGGTATCTCAGCGCAGGACAGCATGAATCTACACTGTGTGATTACCAGACAGTAAATCAGCTGTGCTGTGCTAGAGCCAGAAAGCAGTAGCTTTCACACTTGCTGCCTGTTTCCCACTCATTGTAAAGCCCTGCCCTATCACTTGATAGACCTGGAAAGGAAGCGCAGAGGAAGCAAGTGCCACTGATGGTTCAAAATGTTCCAGGGTGATTGGAAACTCTGAGCAATGGCCTGGGTGAGAAGAACAAGACCTTATTGACAGGGTTCAATCCTAGTCAAGTCTGTTTCCCATCAGCTTCCTAAGTAATCACAGCCTTTCTTTTTTTCATCTCCTTTGCACTCTCTGGGCCGAGTCTCCCACTTTCACCTCCTGCTTTATTTGATTTATTTTTTTTCTATTTTAGTGGACTGAGCAACCAAGGAGAACTAGGAAGTTTTCCTCCCTCTACTAAATCCTGGAGGAATTACTAATGAAAAAGATGACAAAATCATTCAAGATAGCTGTCATCCCCTGCTCTGGCCTCATGTTCCTCCACATTTTCCACTGAATATTCTTTGAATTTCTCCTTTCAGTAGGGTCTTGTTCTTATTATTTGATGTACAGAAGTACCTATGGTTCCAGTGATGCCATGGCAGATGTGGTTTGTCATGTTCCCAATTAATGGGTGTCATAGACTGATGGCTGTTGTTATAGGGCTGTAGCCCTGTAAAATTTTGTGCATACACACGTGTACATATAGTGGGAGAAGTATGTAAGCTGAGACTTTCTTTCTTGTTTTCAAACTTTCTAGACTGTGTAAGACTTTACACATAAATAACTAACTTTTTTTCTAATGCTGAAGTTTTAAACATAGAGCAACATGCCCCTCGTACACTGCACTGTGCCATTTTGCATAGATATACCCAGGGTTTTGCCATCAATGCAGTAAACAGTCTCTACTAACAGTCCTGCTGCTCTAGGGCCTCCTAGTACTTCTTAAATTTCTTACTTCAGTATCTTTTTCTCCTTAGGCTCTCTGTGAGACAAAAAAGGTTCATTTAATCTGAGGTAAAAAAAAAAAGTTCTCTGAAGAAACATGCTTTTAAAGGACAACCACAGAGATGTCTCTTTGTTTTGCACTTAAATACTCTGGCCATGGTCACGACAGAGCAGATCCACATAATAGGGTTTAAGCACGTAAGCATATGTGGCATCTCAGTGATTTTATGGTCTTTTTGTAGCAAGCCATTTGGATCTGGTGAAATACATTTGCATATTAAAGGAACAAACAATTCAAAAAGTCAGTGAGAAGATGCAGACTTTGGGCATGAGTAATATTCACTGAATTGGACAGTGAGAACTCTTTTGGAGGGGTAAACTTTACTGGGTTTGTGATGGTGTGTAGATTTTTATAAAGATGATATGACTTACTGTGTTTGGTAATCCTGGCAATACTCATACCAGAAAAACCATCTTATTGCAGGAAAATGTGCACTAGCATGTGTTTTAAAGTATTGTCTTCTGGGGAGTTTAGTTTGACAGGGATGTAAATGAAAAAAAAAAAAAAGAAAATTCCTAAAAATAAACAACCCAAATTCTCAACCCTCAATGATACATAAAATGTGAAAATGGCTTGTATTCTGTAGTATAAGTATGGGGTGTGCTAGGGATGTTTTTGAAAACTCAGTTGATCGAGCAGGCAGAGTTACTGCCTCCTTCAGAAGCTGTGTGGAAGGACCGCGTGTGCAAGGGAAATGGTAGCGTGACACAGTGCTACAGAGACATATTGGTTTGCAGAGTATGCCAAGCTTGCACTGCTTTGGTTTTAAATATTCTTCCTTCCTTATGTCCAAAATAGTTCATATTCAGTAACTCTGGTTAGGATATTTTGGAAAGATGTCCCCAGGCACTTCATAATGGAACTTGGGAAGAAATTCAAGAGACAGGAGTTCTCAACTAGCATTTGTAAGCAAGTTATCTTAAAATATGCTGCTGCTTAATATAAAAGTAACTAAAAAGAGTCCATAGTATTTTTAGGTCAGTATATGAATCTGGAGAAATCAAAGTATATGCTTGTTACCCCATCAACTCACTACAGGGTTATTTTCTTCCCTTTTTTGAGATCTTAAGCAGTCCAAATCTCCCAGGCCTGTTCAATGTGTTTCTAACATTTTCCTATGTCTTACTATTCCCAGGATGGATCGTACTTGGCTGAGTTCCTGTTGGAAAAAGGCTACGAGGTGAGTGACTCGGTGACTGGTTGCAGGCTGATGGAATCATTTGGATGCTGCAGCTCCGTCCGGCTTCCTCTGCTTCTGTCCTTCTCTGTGTATGTTTTCCACTCCAGCCCTAGATAACAAATCAAAACTCCAGAGAGGAATGTGCAACATGGCCTGTAATCGTGCCAGGTTATTGTACTATTTATCATCTAATGTCCACTAGTGGATTCCCCCTTCTCCTCAGGGTATAGCCGCTTTGCATGTTTCCCGCCAACTCAGATAAGCAGTGCCCTGCGTGAGCCAAAACTGTAAGGAATTAGGGAATAATTTATTATGCAATGTACCACATAAAGGAATAAGAATCTCTTGTTTGTTCTCTTCTCCCCCCTCTCTTTTCACAGTAAAGGCCCTTTTATTTTGGCAGTTATATTTCAGCAATGAAAACCTTGCATTTTGCTTTCTCTGTTTAAAAAGCAAAAAAAACCCCCAAACAACAAACCCAAAACAACCTGTATTTTGGTAGAGTTGCTTTCTACCTTTTCTCTTGGATTAATTATATTCTTGCTTATCATATGATTTTTACTTACCTTTTCCTTGAATTAAAGAGAGTCTGATTCCTTCTTGCTGCATACTTTTCCCTGGCAAAAATCACATTTCTTGTGACCCAGCAAAGCAATAATCACATTGTTGCCATCTGTATGATTTGATGTGTTAGAACTGATGTTGACATAAATGTAAGAATATTTGCCTTCTCAGTCATGAAAGATGCTTCCAAAAGGTGCAATAATGCAAGGAGAGGGGTGATCAAATTCATTTCCTCACAATGTAATATTTTCTGGGGTTTTAGTAAAAGCTAATGCTTTTTCTAATATTGAATTTAATTACTTCTGTTGTAATACTGCTTCATAGCTTAGTGAGAAGTCTCTTTTCAACCAGTCTGTACTTTCCGTGCTTTTGCACCAGGTTAATCTTGCCTTGCTTATTCCATCCTTTCTCCTGCTTTGGTGATTGATTTGCTTATTGATATTGGCTTTTCAGTGTTGTAAATTGAGTTTGTTTTTTTTTTTTTTTACTATTTCTTCATTCCATTTGTGGAAGAGACACATCACTGTGGTTGCTTCTGCTCATTGTCATGGCTGGGCTTTGCAAACGAAGATTTAGGAAGGCTCTATCCACATTTGTTACAAGCACGTTGGTGGCTAATAAGGCCAATACGAGATAGAACATATCTGATTGCAAAAGGCACAGCAGAAAGACTCCTTAGGTGGTATATTCTGCAAGGCACAATTCTTTCTGCATTGTCTTTTCTCCTCAAGAGTGATCCTGTGTGCTTTCTCAAAGGAAGCAGCAGTGTTATAGATGGTATGTCTCCAGGCCTCCTGATTTGAGGCCAGAGTAGACCAGTTATGTTGATCAATATGACCAAGGCTGAGATGTTGTTTCAGGGAGTCCTTGTATCTTTTCTTTGGGGCTCCTCTCTTGTGGCAGCTGGTGGCAAGTTCACCATAAAGCAAGATCTTAGGGAGGCGGTGGTCCTTCATCCTTGAGACATGCCCTGCCCAACACAACTGTGTTCTCAGCAGCATGGCCTCAATACTTGTGACTGCTACTTGTTCTAGAACAGATGTATTGGTCACATAATCTGACCAGTGGATGTTTAGGATTGTACGGAGACAGCGTTGATGGAAGCGTTCTAGGAGACGCAGGTGGTGGCGGTAGATGACCCATGATTTGGAACCGTATAAGAGAGTAGACAGCACTATGGATCTGTAAACACTGATCTTTGTGTTTTTCTTCAAGTGTTTATTACGCCATACTCTTTTATGGAATTTTCCAAAAGCACTATAATCCTTTGCTACCTGTTGTCTATCTCCCCATCGATCTTACCATCCGAGGAGATGAGGCTACCAAGGTAATTAAACTGCTGAACTGATTTGAGCTCTGATTGGCCAATGGTGATATGGGGATGATGGAAGACTTCCTGAGGTACAGGTTGATAGAGAACTTCTGTCTTCTTTAAGCTGACTTCCAGCCCAAAGAGCTCAGCAGCGTCTGCAAAGCAGGATGTTAAACACTGCAGAGCTGCTTCTGTGTGGGCGACAAGGGTGGCATCATCAGCATAGAGTAGCTCCCAAACAAGATGGTTTAAGGTCTTGGTGTGGGCCTTCAGTCACCTTAGGTTGAAAAGGCTTCCATCAGTACGGTATCGAATGTAGATACCGTCCTGATCATTCTACCTGAAAGTCAGTGTGGTTTCAGAGCCAGCAGGAGTACCACAGACATGGCATTTGTTCTCAGACAACTGCAAGAGAAGTGTAGGGAACAGAACAAAGGTCTCTATGTAACCTTTGTCAACCTCACCAAGGCTTTCGATACTGTGAGCAGAAAAGGTCTATGGCAGATTTTGGAACATTTAGGTTGTCCCCTCAAGTTCCTTAAAATGATCATCTCACTCCATGAGGATCAGCACGGCCAAGTCAGATATGGCAATGCACTTTCTGAGCCCTTTCTAATAAAGAATGGTGTGAAACAAGGTTGCTTCTGCTACTTTGAAGGCAAAAGCACATACTCTCTCCTAGTCCACAATGAAGTTGGGAACTGCCAAAAGCAAATAAAATGAAATATAGCCCTTTTCACAATAGAAAGGTTACTGTATTTGGGTAGAGATTTTTTCTTCTGTTCCTAAACTCTCTGTCACTTTCTTGGAATTCTTTCCTGTGTTCCCCGTTAGACATCTCTTCTTCTGAATAACTGAACACAAGAGCACACGTGATAACTGATTGCCTCCCTAACCAAGATGCTTCATTTAACTTGTTTTGTTTTTTAATTTCAATCTATTTAAAGATCTGGGCCTGTTGGGAAAAATCCACTGATCTTACATTCTTAACCAGATTAACCAGTTTGCACACATTGTGGCTTGTCACAGAGTTTGCATTTCACCTGTCCTATGCAGACAAAGGAACCTTTCATCAGTTTTTTTACAATTACACTGCTGTCATGGATTAAGCATTTGACAAGTTTTCCTGCTCTTGTATATGCATACCAGAAAAAGGAGTGGGAGAAAAAAAAAATAAAAGAAAAAAAAAAGCAGAATTCACATGCTTTCTTGTTATTGCTGGATGCAACAGGCTCTCTGGGTTTGTCTGTTTGCTGAAACTTTTGAAGTCCTGGGATGATTGCATTTAGCACATCTCATTGGTCAAATGTTGGAATCACAGTCATTCAGCTGACACAAAGCTCTTGCAAGCCCAATCTTTCATCAAGCTTTGAGCTGGCAAGATTTGACTTACTGATTAATCATTCACATGACCTTGAATTTTAGCATGATTTCATTCAGAGATAGATAATTGAGTGCTCAAAAAGTCCCTCATCAGAACCTTAAGCCAAATCTTTAATTTTGCTAGAAAAATCACAGCATCATTTAGATTGGAAAAGACCTCTGAGATCATCCAGTCCAACTGTTAATGCAACACAGCCAAGTCCATCACCAAACCATGTCCCTAAATGCAAGATCTACATGTCTGTTAAGTACCTCCAGGGTTGGTGACTCACCCGCTTCTCTGGGCAGCCTGTTCCAGTGTTTGGCAAACCTTTCCATGAAGAAATTTTTCCTAATATTCAGTCTAAACCTCCCCTCTTGTAGAGCACCTCAGTTAGAGCACCTTTAGAATAATTTGTTGCTTTAAAACTGTGAAGTCTGATATTTTACTCAGCAAACTTAGTTCATTTGAGTACTCAAAATATTTCCAGCATCTTTTGTAAAGCTGAAGTTATTATGGAAGTGTCTTTTATTTTTTTAGATAGTATTTCTCTGTAAACCTTATGTCCCTATAAATTATCCACACATTCTATAAGTAATTATTTTGATATGGCTTTTGACTACATATCTTTGAAAATTTATCTTCATAAATTCATTATTTGATGAAAATTTCTTTTACAGGGCATATTTCTCAGTGTGTCATTGATCCTCAAAGTGCAAATATTTGAATTGTAGAACATGGTATGTTGTTGAGTGTGCTGTGTGACGGGGCACACAAGAGATTTTATGCAAGGAAATTGGCATCATAAATTTGACTTGCAGTTGTAAAGATGACTACTGAGCTGGTTTTAGAGATTTTGACACCAAAATGTCATTCTTAAAGCAGCAAACTGGTCTCAATCTGCAGCTGTGTGCACTTTTCTACTCATTTAAATTTTTGACTTATGATAGAATGAAAAACGTTTTCTGTGGCAATAAGCATAGCTTGTGTTTCGTGTAAAATGAAAATCCCCAAACCAAACCAAAGCCCTAAACACTGCCTGTTCCTGCAGCTCTGTTCTTGCAGATACAAGTTAGCAGGAAGTGAGAAAGTAAAGCGATGGCCTGACCAAACCAAGTGTAGGATACATCAAAGTGTAAGAGATCACTTTCAGAAATAAAAGGCAGGGAGAGTTGGAGGACAGTCAGATGCTTAAGCTTGGTTTCACTTGTACAAGAGCAACTTCTGCAGCTGATAACCTAAGCTAATATGAATTTTAGCAGCAGGCATCATGGTCCTGTCTTACAGGAGAGGAGGAAACAGGGTCAGTGTATGAATTTCTCTGATGTATTAGACAAAAATGATCTTTTCTTTAGTGTTAGTCAGAACCAGTGGGGCTTTTTTTTCCCCACCACCTTATTTATCGTGGCTGCTTAAAGGAAATTCCCAAGCTGGATTTCAGCCTCAGGCTTGTCTGTGTGTCGCGTAACCCACTGGAGAACACTGACTCATGAGGTCCACAAAACAGCGCTGACTGTTCTCGCTGTTCTTCCAACACCCCAGGAAGTGAGTGACAGCTGCTTTCTAAAATACATTTGGGCCTTGCAGCTGTTGCTGCTTCTTTCCCCTTGTCTTTTTCTTCCCTTCTCTTTTCTCTGCTCACTCTCTCCTTTCCATAGTCCCATCTCCTGCTGCTGCTTTTTCCATGCCAGTCATCTCTGCCTCCAGAAAGTCTTCACTGCAACCAGGGAGAAATGCTTTTCTTGGCATTCACATATTTCTTCTCCAATGCTGGTAATAACATCAAGTATCACACACTAGGAGATGGTGCTCTAGGGCAATTCAATATGTTTTCTGTACTGTGTGTGATGCTCCGGCTGCTAGTGGTATCAGCAAGGGAGAAGGGGAAACCACTCGAGTACTCAAGTAAATATGATGGCATCTCCAAGTATGTTATTATTTGGATAACTGCCCACCTGTAGGAATAGATACAACCTCTGATTACCTGATATAAGGGTTAGGTCTTTGTATATGAATATTTTGAATGATGGTGATAAACACTTTCCTCTTAATGTTTCCTACTTATCTTTTGCATCTTAACTTGTTCAATCCCCAGGTGCATGGCATCGTTCGTCGGTCTAGTTCTTTTAATACAGGCCGGATTGAACATCTCTATAAGAACCCACAGGCTCACATTGAAGGAAGTAAGACTTTTTTTTTATTTATTTAAGGTGGTATATGTTATTTAGTCTGTTCTATGAGCTTGGTGGAGAAAGGTCCCTGGGAGAAGGGAGGGAATCCCATTTTCCTCTGCTTGTGTTAGCTAGCTGCTCTATCTGAGAAAGAGAAGGGACCATTTTTCTCTGAAGATGTGGCATGAAGTATAGATGCTCTTGTGTGTGTGAATTACAAAGAGTGGAAAATATGAGGGGCCCAGGAAAGCACTTTGTTGTGTAGAAATGCTGCCACAGTTCACACATAGCTGGGCAGTGGCAGTTAAAAAATGGCTGGGCCTGCAAAAAGCTGTGTGAGGTTAAAAAAACTGAAATGTTAGAATAGTAAAATGGGGGTTTTTTTGAGGCACTTACCTTAAGTACTCCAATTCTGTTTCCTCCTGAGCTTCTGAGTGTCTGATGGAGGTGAAAGTTTGGAAGCAGCCTGTATGACAGCACGAGTAAGACGTGATCAGTTCTTTCTGATGACAGGAAGAATGAATCTTTGGACCTTTATGAATTTCTGCGCGCAAGGAAGTGATTACCTGCTTTTCCTGAAGGAAAGGCATTGCTCTTGGAAATTTGCTGAAAATTTACTGTATTCTCTATTACCACTGATAATTTGGGAAGTTGAAATTATTACCTTTAATGTACATATTGTAAAAATTGTTTGAGTATTTTACCTTGAAGAAGGTTAAGTGGTCACTTAATGAGAAGCAGCTCAAATGTTGGATGGGTCCAGTTCAGCAGAAGGACTGAGCACTTTAACAAGCATGTAGTTCTCTATGCTATGTGTATTTTGTAGAGTTGTTGTGCTGGTTTAAAGGTAAACCAGCAGGGGAAATGAACTCAACTCAAAGGAGAGATTATAAGTCAGTATAACAATTTAATAAAATAATACAATAAAGACGATTATACAGACAAACAATTGGTTTTAACCCACAAAATCCAAATGTATAAACCAGCACCCTGGGGCATGAACAGAGTCGTGTTCGTTGGGCCCCCTGAGTCCAAAGTAAAAGGAGAGGGAAAAAACCTGTTGGTGAGAGTGCTGTTGCAGTCTGGTCAAGAGTGGTGATTGCAATCCGGTCAAGAGTGGTAGTTGCAGTCTGGTTGAGAGTAGTAGTCTGCAGTCTGGTTGAGAGTGATGGTCTGCAATCTTTCTCTGGATCCCACGAGTGGTTAAAAAAGTCCCAAGACTCCATTTCAGGCAGGAATGCCCAGTACCTCCCTCAGGGTGGGGAGTTCACAATAGGTGTGAGGACAGGAGCACCCTCCTGTCTCACAGGCCTCTTAACACCCCATTTATAGGCTGAGGAGTCAGGCTGCTCTGGGCAGATGGTGTAAATGGTCTATTGATAACAGTTTCTGGGAAATGGCATGGAAAGCTATAGAATACACAGTTTTGGGTTACACCCATACAGTGATGAACTGGTCCCAGCTGTTCTAACTAGGACAGTTGTGCAGACTGGAGCTGTCCTAAATAATCCAATTTAAGGTATTGTTAACACTAAATATCTCCATGGTGTAAATAAATCATGTCTTTGAAGTCTGCTTCACACCATGGTTGAACAGAGCTTATTTTTATCAAGTTGTAATACATAATGCAACTTATAGATTTCACTTGATCTTTGCTTGTGATTTTCAAAAAAAAAAAAACTTAATTTCTTACATGACTCTGACATGGTATTTGCTGTGAATAGTTGCTACTTACTTAAAATATCTGATTAAGACAGGGGTAAAATTGAATAAAATATCTTCATGAAAAATGCTGAAACCTGTTTTTCTGTCAAGAACAATGTAAGAACTGTTTCCCATGATTTGTATTCTTGGCTCATGAGGTAAAATGAAGCAAATGAAATGAAACAGGAACCTGTGCATTGTGAGGACCATCTTGTGAATATGAAAAGTGATTTGAGAAGACAATGTAGACTGTGATAAATGCATACACAAACATTTAAGGAAAGGGATGGAAGAAAGAAAAAGAAAGCAGACGCTGAAGTTTTTTCCCCATTTCTTATCTCATTTTCCTTTAACTGAAGAATGCAGCTATATGAATGGGAGGAGGAGAAGGAATTGGACTTGGAATCTCAGGAAAGGCTGCTCCATGGAAACTCTTTGGAAACAATGGGTTTCCAGGCACTACTGGAGGAAGCAAAGAGGCAATAGTCATTATGTGAGCAAACCTGAATTTTATCTTTGCCATGTGTGTTCTTCCCTTGAAGAATTGATCACATGTTGCAAGATAGTACTCTTCGTTGACAGTGAACTTCTATGTGAAAAAAAAAGTAGGAAGCACAAGAAGGAAAAAAAAAGTGCTTCCTGAAGCAAGTCCTCCAGCTGTTGCTTGCTAAGGAGGTTCTCAGATTGGTTAATAGTACTAAGGCCCAGAGGTTTTGACATTTGATCTGTGTTTAAAAATTTGTGCACCAAACAAGCCCCAATTTTAGTAAGTCTTTCCACTTAGCCTATTACTCTTGAAAGACCTCTTTTTCATGGGTCAGAAAATGGACATAGCTTTATGCTCTGTTCCTCCTCAAAAAAGCAATGTGGACAAGAAGCTTTGAAGACTTGATGGTAGACCAAAATGATCACTCCCCCTGAGAGCATTAAATTTAAGGTAACAGTGGGAGGGTATCTCTGTTGCTTTGCTCAGCCCAGCTAGCAGCCCACCTTCCCCTGAGAAGCTCTGACACTGCACTCTGCCTTGGGGATGATGGCAGAACTGCATGTGTAGGAAGAGGAAAACAGGCTGTGGCACCTCTTTCCTACCTAGCAGCTGCCTATGCTGGAGGGGAACTAGTTGCTCTTGCAGACCTCAAGGCTCTCAGAGAGCTGCTGCTGCTCCCCGAGCCTCCTCTCCCCACAGACGGAACTACTTTCATGTATTGAATTTAATTTAGGAAACAGAACAGTTGTATTCCATACCAGTGGAAATGTGTGTTCTAGCACAGCCTCTATAGAACTGGTGTCAGGAATGAAGGTAGCCCACATTGCGGATAATTGAGGGGTATGCACAAGAATGGTCACAAACTGCTTGCCAGCCTTCATATTGAATCACAGTTATCACTTTTTAAAAAAAAAACCAGCTAACTTTTGTTACCATTCCATTACCTGTTAGCCACAGCTTCAACTGGGTCTGAAGTGTCATCACAATGTCTTTTTCAAGCAATGTGGGATGTAAAAGCAAATTTCAAGAATATACCATGGCTGTATCACTTCATCGACCTGAAGAGCCTCAACAACCTGTTATAAGGGAATGTACAAGGCTGAACATCTGAGAAATACGTTATCTGTAACTTCTTTGCTGCCTTATACTGTTTAAAAAAAAATTAAAGATAAACCTAAACCAGCATAAATAATAACAACTTTACATATCTCTGCAACAATTAAAAATGTACTGTGGATTCCTGAGATAGTCTCTTGTAATAATCCTGGTATTTCAGGACTAAAAAAAAGGAAGAAAATAAGTAATCAAGTTGATTAAATCTGTAGATGATACAGTCCCAGAAAAGTGGTGACCATCATCAAATGGAAAAACTGCTAAACTATACTGAAATAGGAATTTCTTCATTTTCCTGGAGATAGGGCAGTGCAAACATAAATTTATTAAGGTCATAAACATGAAATGAAAACCTATATGAATATGGCAAGTAAATATAAAGTTATAACTTAGTTATAAGTTTTTATTGGAAAGGTATGTCAATAGCAGTGGGGGTGATTTTTTTTTTCTTTTTAAATAAGAACCAAAAGAGATCTGTTTCTGTGAATTTCACTTTTGCAATATCTTCTTGACAGGTCAGGGTCTGAAATCAAGCACAATTTGATAAACCAGTGCAACTTACTCTCTTAATTTTGATGGGAGCTCTTACCCACTTTCTTATGCACAAATCAGAAAGAAACTTAAGTTAGGACAGGGTAAATAACAGCTGCATCTAGCTGCATTCAAAATTTTGGTGTGTAGTATCATGAAGCATGTTTCATTGACAATTTAATTGTCTTCTGAAATTGCTTTCCAGTGTGTATCTGTATTTTTTGAATGAAAAACAATAGTAACAAAAGCAGCAGGTTGTACTGTAATGTTATCTAAATGTTCATCTTGTAGATACCTTAGGCACTTGTGTTGTGAAATGACTCGCAGTGAGAAATTTAACATGTGCAACATTTTGGGAAGAAGAAGAAAGCTACTGATGTATGCTTAAGAAGGTGTTAAAACCTTTGTGACTGACAGATTGGAAGCCCAAACTAAAAATGCCCTTTTTTTGTGGAATTCTATATATGACATTGAACTAATTTA
Source organism: Corapipo altera (assembly GCF_003945725.1). Taxonomy (NCBI): domain Eukaryota; kingdom Metazoa; phylum Chordata; class Aves; order Passeriformes; family Pipridae; genus Corapipo; species Corapipo altera. The sequence goes on from NW_020884991.1 coordinate 316,205, forward strand.
TACAACCTGAGTAAATGAAGTGTTAACTAGTTATTCGTTTTAAACAAGTGATATAAATGTTACTAGATAAATCAGACTATTGAAAAGAGAATCTAAAATGGTGTTCATTACTCCTATGGAGAAATGTACTTTGTGCTTAAAGCAGGAAAAACCACCAAGCAAAACCATGTTTAGCTGATTATCTCTTAACTTTTTCCAATAGATATTTACTCAGATTTTATCGTAAAATAGGATTTGGACCAAGAATGTTGTATTGTTCTGAGATTAAGCGTATTAACTCTGTTCTTAAACTCTGAAGACATGAAGCTGCACTACGGGGATCTCACTGACAGCACCTGCCTGGTGAAGATCATTAATGAAGTCAAACCCTCTGAAATATACAACCTGGGAGCTCAGAGCCATGTCAAGGTGAGTAGCCTCTGGCAACAAGAATTGTGAATGTGTGGTGGCGGTAGTGGTATATTGCCTTGATTATTTTAGAGTGCAGCATTTATAGCCATTTTAACAACTATTAACTTCAGCAGGTAAACACTGCTTTAAATCAAGATAGTTGTGCTTGCTGCAGTGCTAAGTTACTGCATGAGTTTGCTACTGAATATATATTATGATGTCAATAGTAGAGGTTGAATTGTCATTGTCAACAAAATCAACTGGTCTAAAAATCTGATTTTGCTGCCATATGAAACAACTTTTGCTGTGGAGTTAGCTGCTCATCAGACCTAGTGGAGAAGTTATGCAGTGTTCTTAGGCCAAACAGTGCTTAAAACAACATGATTCAGTTTATTTAAAATCAATACATATATCAGAGTGTGTCACTTCTAGAAAGGCTTTATCTATACCAGTTTTCATGCAGGTGGTATTCTTTGAAAGATTGATCTACAAATAGAGAAACAGCTCTGCTGCTACTTGCAGTATTATGAAACTGTTGGGGTTTTGGTTGTAAAAATCAAGTCAGAGAAACTAGAACAAGAAGGGCTTGTTAAAGATTAGTCACTTGACCTTGGCAAGTACTGCTGCATCAGAAGGAAAGGAAATGAATAGTAGAGATGATAACTTTAATTTGTTTTTTATGTTTGTTAAGCTACTTTGCTGTATTATGGAAAATCTCAGTTTACTAACAGGTGACCTCTATTTACTTGCAAAATACTTATTCATTCTTCATTATTACAAGCTGAAGCTGATGGCCAGGTACCAAATTGTCATTAAAATAAATTGTGTGTTAGTCATATGTCCTGTCATTACTATGTGAGATGTGGAAGTATTCTAAAGTGTTAATATTCCCTGGCTTCTCTTGAGCTGAGAAGTGAAGAAGCGTTTAAACTTCATGAAAATCAGTTTGCCTTTAGTTTTGTAAGTCAGCCTTCCTATGAAAAACAGCTTGTTGTTCCTATCATTCTGTAAGCCTTGAAACCCAGCAAGAGGAAATCATGTTGAAAGAATACAGTTGTTGACAACACAAACAGCAGAATATAAAGACAAAATGAGAATACTTTTGCTTATAATTTGCTTGCATGATTGAATTATCCAGCTTACTCTGTGATAAACATGGGTCTGGTTGGGTTTATTAGCTCAGGTAGAGCAGTGTAATGACAAGGCTATATGAATCCAAGGGCAGCCTTGGTCCAGAAGGCGATTGAACTGCTGTTTTGCAGAGTGAAACGTGAACCAGCAAACTATGCTGGAGTATTTGCAGTTCACAGCTAGGTGTCCCAGCGTTCCTTTTCTTGAACTGGTTAGCTGTATAGCAATCTCCATGGAAATTGCCTGTCCTCCTTATATGATGTTAGCGTGGTACTAATATTCTAGTATCAAGCTATCTCCATGTGGCTGCTGCAGCTCAATCACAGCACTGAGGTGGCATGAAGGGAGAGGTAGTGGTGATGCTGATGCTGCTATAGATATTTCCATGACTCTGTCATGGCATACAGGAAACTTCATTCCTCAAATATCTCACTGCATGAGCATTTTGAACCCATGAAGATCTGACCCAGTCTTAGCTTTTGGAAATCTAATGTGTCTTGAAGGACAATGAAAATGGCTCTCTTAGAAGCTAGCCTGAATGCAACAGGCCTATACTTAGGCAAAGTTAACAGTCCTGTGTGAAGTCTAGATGGACTTCTTTGAAGTGTGCTCACTTCCTAGCATCTCCAGTAGTACTTCTGTTATTGCAGTTGAAGAGAGAAGGTAGGCACCCCAAATCTGTTGACTCAGGTGATTGGGGGACTTGACTATGGTATTGGTAGGACTTAAAAACGGTACAACTGTGCTTACCATTTTAAAACAATTGCCAGTCCTGAAAGAGGGAGTGGAACCTGGCCATCTGTTCAGGTGAATGTCTTCACCAGAGACCTGAACAGCTCTTAATATTAAACTTTGGTTATATAAACTTACTGGGTTTGCCTGTGTGCATCATGTTTGGGGAAGGAGGGAAAGGAACTTCTAATCTTAGCTTGCTTCATGTTCTGGTGGCTTTGAGTCAGTGACATCTTCAGTATTTTTTTAGTGGTGTTTATGTTGGCTTGTGTTTATGCAGAATAAAGTTTTCTATCACTCTCACTTCCAGTTAGTTTATGTGAGCCATGCTGAAATGAAGGAAAATAAAATCATAGGAAGTTGGTCTGGTTTCCTGTAGGAAACCAATGAAGATGAAATTGGTTCTTGGAATGAACCCACAGTAGTCTGGGAAATACTGTCAGAGAAGACGTTTTTCTGAATCATAAATAGTGAGGACTGTGACTCATAAAGTAGGTCACTGGGAGGCTGATCTGATCTTGTACATGGGAGAAAGTGAGAGAAGACTGAAACTTGTTTCTTATTAAAAACAGTAAACTTAACAGAATGATATCATCAGTAGGAACAAATTATCCAGTGTACATTCCTGTCTGTTTTGGTGAGAAACAGGGATTAGCTCTCTGCACCGTGTCTTTGCCATCGGATGTTCAGAAAACAGTGGCACATTCACTTCATAGTTACTAAATAAACATTTCAGCCTCATTTTCTCTATCCAGTCTTTATATGTCCTTCTCCTTTGAATTTTAGTTCATTGGGAATCTGATGTGCTGACTGTGATTTGTTTTCATTTAATTTGGTTTCATGGTAGTGATTGTTTACAGTATATTAATTCTAAACAATAATCTATTATTGTGTATAGTAGCATGCAGATGGCTTAATTCAAATTCTGTTATCCAGAACTCTATACTCATATCCCTCTGTCTGTTGAATGTCCAAATGATAGGTTGGCTAAAATGATGTAAATGTCTCTTCTTGCACAGGTTTCAGAGGAGGCACACACATAGATATAAGGTTGTAACTGTTTTTTTCCTGAAGGACAGGTGGTCTCATCAGTACTTGACTGTGCTCTAAGATTTTCTTTTTGAGTTGTATTGAACTAGGGAAGCTGGCAAATATTTTTTGACAAATTTCTGAATCCAAAAGGCAGTGTAACCTTAGTAAAAGATACCTTGCTTTCAGCACTTGAAACTTTTTTAATGTATCTGAGCAGTTAAATGTAGGACTGAAGAAATGGCTCTGGTTTTATGGCTATTGCTTTCCTAGTAGTCAAGTATTAAATAGCCTAGTAATGCATAGGTCTTCAGAGCTCAGGGAGGAAAATTCCAACTTATGCAAAAGCCTGTGCTCACCCATGTCTCTTATTGCATTGTGAAGTTACAGCTTGCATGCTGTTTGGTGGGAAAGTGGGATGTCTACAGGGAGAGGAAACTCGAAGTACACAAGAAAAAGTTTACATCGTATAATTTAACAGAATCACAGAATGGTTAAAAGTTGGAAGGGACTTCTGGAGACTGTCTAGTCCAATCGCATTACTCAAAGTGGAGTCAGCTAGAGCAGGCTGCAAAGGACCTTGTCCAGTCAAGTTTTAAGTAGGATTGAGACCCCCAGAGCAACCGTTTCCTCACCTGTGCAGTTCCATTACCCTTACAGTAAAAAACCAACACATACCACCAGAAATTTTTTCATATTTTTAGATGGCATTTGCTGTATTTCAGTTTGTGACCATTGCCTCACCTCCTGTCGCTGTATACCACTGAGAAGAGTCTGCTGGGGGTAATGGTGCTATGCAACTCTATAGTGAAGAAGACAGTGGTTAGGACATGGTATGGAAGCTGGAATCCTTCTGTTTAGGATACAAGCAAATCAAATAATTAAAATTATCTATTGCTGACTTTCCCCTGCAAGTTTTATCAGTGATGTTGTAGGGGCAGTCCTCTTTTCCGATTCCTTCTTTATCCATGCAGTTAGCATAGTTGAAAATCATTTATGAGAAAGTCTGTGTAGGAGAAGATGGTGTCGCTCCGAGGCAGTTTCATGTGAAGAATGTACTTCCACTGCACATATACAGCGAGTACTTAGCTATGAGGATAGTCAAGGCACTAAATAACTTAGCACAGAACTAAGTCAGAATTGAGTATTGAAGTCTCCTAAATGCTGAGTTGTGGGATCCTTTCAAGGTCTGTCCTCATGCTCTTCAGTAGCCAGGTTGGGGAACGTGCCCTCCTTACAGAGCAGCTCTCTATTAAGCTCCTTATGTTGAAAACCCTTCAATATGATTTTGCTTAGCTTTAGGTATCTCAGTAACACTGAAGCAAAATAGCTTCTGGTGATTACTGTCATTGTCTATTTGGTGAATTAATTCTGAAAGTAATTCTTTTGCACTGGAGATGTGTTTTGGTATTGTGGTCCATGGGTTAAACAGGAATACTCCCCTCTAATTTGTAGGGTGGATTATTTTTTTTGTCATATGTAAATGCCAATCAGTAATCTTAATTATGCTACTTTTGTACATATCCGGTTTGGTTCTGATCCTGGAGTGCTTTCTCATGGCAAAAGATTGGGTTTATTGTTTTTGTGTGTTCGAGTTTTCTTAACTTTTGTCATTATTTAATACAATATTACTTACATGAAACTGTAGGCTAAATAATTCAAGGAATTAACTGTAAAGCTTTGCCAGTATTTGCACTAGTAAGAAGGCTTAGAATTAGTCATTACAGCTTGCATAATAAATGTTTTATGTACTGTACCTCATGGTTCTTATCATTCAGTATGCTGTTGTATTATCGCATAGGTTTTAAGCTTCTTATGAATGTCACAGAAGCTCGTGGCTTCTGAGAAAATTAAAGGACTTTTTTTGTGTGTTTTATAGAATGAGCGTTTTGGCTGTTCAGTATAACAAGTTTTAGTCTAGTTAATTTTAAAGGACATTAGCAATACTCTGTAGAGTTGTAGAAAGACTTATTCAGAGGGAAAAACAAGTGTAACAGACCTTAGTTTTATGTAATTAGAGAATTTTATAGCTACGCTTTATAAAATATTTTTTGTCTGAATATGATATCAAATTACTTCTGATTTAGCATGTATGGCTGTTCAATTTATTAGCCAAAAACTGAGTTTCCAAACCTGATTTATAGTACAAGACTATAAATATAGAGCCTACTGCCCTAAGGTACCACTGATTATCGTTAGACCCTAGCATGGGCCTGTGGTACCATATTCTTTGGCCTGCTTGGTAACTGTCAGTCTCCTGTCATCTGTTTACTGGTGGTGCCAGCTCATGACACTAGCCTTGTGAGCACAACCTCACTCTAAAATTTTTTATGCTAACCATCAAATTGTATATTTGCACAGGGCTTTAGATGATGGGGTCTTGGTCCTTAGCCAGGGCATTTAGGCTCTCTGCTGTAAATACAAAGGAATAAACATTAGCTGGGTTACCTTCTGTCCTGCAGAATGTTTTACTCCTTTTGCTCATGCTGGTATTACACAGGGTATGATTTTGTAAGGTGCTGAACTGTCTTAATTTAGTTCAGCACACTCTTTAATTGCTTCAGTTTTAGATTGTTGAAGTTATTTGGATGCTTTCCTGGGTTTTGTGCCAGATGCTGTGTCCTTGTGGGATGGAGTGCACCAGAGGGCAGAATAAGCCTCTCAAGCCTCTGATTTTTTTTCAAATGCTTATATGTGATGTTATGCTGCGTGTAGCTTAAACTCTTTAAGTAATCTAATTTCTTTTAAGCAATCAGGTTTTAGGTAGTTTTACACTTGAATTATTCTGGGCAGTACCTGTGCAGTACCTGTTCAAACAGATTCTGTGTGGCCTTGAAGGAAAGGTAATTCCAGTAATAGCTAGCAATTGGAATTATATATGTCTCTTCACTTGCTCTACTAAATATTTATGGCAATTTTATACAATCTTTATAATTGCAGCTTGTATTGTCAGACTAAATAGATTTAAAACCAAGTGTTACTAAGAAACTTAGTGCAACTAATAATTTTATTAAACAGATTAACTTTATTAGTTAACTACATGTATTATGGCTGAAAATGTTATGAATGCATAAAAAGAACAATGGAATAATGCACTCAGTGGTACTAGTATTTATTAATAAATACAGGCATTAACAAATTGCTTCCCAAACCAAGTACTATTTATGTCAATACCAGTGAGAAGATGAAGACATTATGTTTATGGGTATATTTTAATACTACGGAAGAATTTTCATAACTTCTGCTGCAGGCTGGTATTGCCTCCATGCCCTCCTGTTCCTCATCTCTCATTTTCTCCTTACCTTCCTCCTTCCTCCTTCACCAAAGACCCTCCTTTTCTCCCTGCTCTTGCTCTGAGCTGGGGTATTCTTTCCCCCTCTATAGAAAAATACGCAAGAGTTCATATGCTTTTTGGATCACAGTGACCTTATTTATAGTTTGTGTGCTACGTTTTTGCTTTTATGTAGTCTTTCATTTTGCTGTTTTTTCTTATGGATCATTTCCAGGGTAAATGCTGAAGCACTTTTCTATAAATATGTTGTTTAAGTGTATCAGGAAAGCAGCCATGTAAAAAAAATTTTTTTTTAAAAAATGGAGTGCTTAATCAGGGACGTGAAAAGGACCAGACTGAACCCTGAAACAGGACTTTTCCATATGGCTTAGTATTTAAAGAACAGAATGTACGCTGTCACGAATCTGTAACTGAAGATTATAGATTCCTTTAGAGTTTTTTGCAACTTTAGCAAGTGTCTCTTGCATGATATTTTACAAACGCAAGCTAGGGACTTTTTTCAGCTGCTGTTCCTGTGTTGTGCAGTCACATACAGAGCAGGCTGAATGCTGTGATGAATGAAGTGGTGTTTATCTTTGTGACCCTGATGACGGATAAAGTACCACCTCCTTCATCTCGTGCTTTGTGTGTGGTTTCTGCTTTAAGGCTCTGTGATGTGACTTCCTGACTTCTGAATTTTAAATGTTTTGTAGTGAAGGGGTGCAGCCAATGAATCTGTGTTCATTCAATGCCATGGCCCCAGTTGAGTCTAGATACCTGTTGAAATCATGCCTTCGATGTGATCTGTTGCTACATAATTAAATTGTAACTTTTAAAATAATTGCTTTAAAGCAAACTTTAGAGCTGGCCTATAAATGGAAGAATGTTGTTAAATTGGATTCCCTTTTTAGAGATGAGTGGTTTATCATATCATTCTACTTTTGTTTGCAATAATCAAATCTCTGCTGTAGTTGTAGCTGGTTTTTTTTTTTAGTGCAAAAGTAATTGCCGAAGTGGTTTCTGCTTCTGGACATGAGCAGGGAGGAGTGACAAAAACTTCCCTGAGGGTTTTCTTCTAACAGCTGATGCAGGGGGAGAGAAAGCTGGGGAAAAGGGAAGGCAAACCCAGCTGTGGTGTTGGTGGCGTTGTATTTCTTCTGTCAAATAGATGGCAGCAGAGCGTTGTACACAATGGAGCAGCTCCATCCTGTAATGGGAATGAGAGGGGAATGACACTTCAAGCTGACTTGTATCAACTGCAGCCTTGAAAGACTTGTCGTTAAGCATAAAATAGGGAAGAAAGCTACTATTGATAATGCAGGCGCATAGAGGATGAAGAAGGGTATGAGATGCTATAAAGTACTGAATTTCTGGAGTAGTCCCAGGTGGCAAAACTTAATCTTTTAAGGTATGTCATCCACTCATGCAACATGATTGAAATCAGCTAACATAATATGCATGTCAAAATAAAGAGACAGAAAGAAAAAGAAAGTATTCACAAGTTGCAACTGAAAGTGATATACAGCTGCCTTGGGGTACTGTAGGAGTTGGCCAGAAAGCCTATTTTTCAGTTAAGTGAGTTAGAGAAAGGAAATGTCAGTCCTCAATCAGGCAAGCATTCTTTGGTAAGGTTTACTTAAATGTCAGCATTTTTAGAAAAAGAGCTGCAGTCTTTTCTGCTCTGATCCCCAAAATTAGATTTGCTATTAAACTGGGTCAAGCTGCAGATTTGTCTCTAGAAGTGTTTGATTAATAAAATTAGTACAGGGTTTGGCTTGGTATTTATTAAGTGCAAAATTAATGGCTACAAAATAGCTGCAGTCATCGTAGACATTAACATATTTTGTTGTATGCTCATCTGCATCTAAAATTTTGTAGTAGGATGATCCTGAAATAAAAGGTGGAATTCAAGGCTTTGATGTCAATGATTGCTCAAGCTCTCAGATTTTAAGATATTATAGTAGAAAGATAGAAGAGAAGTTAAGAAATTATTATTAGTTTTATAGCGTTACTGTCTAGAAATTATGCCAAGGCTGGAAAAGTCAATGTGGGATGCTGTCTTAAATTTACATTATATTTTATTTCTCTTACGGCTCTGAGTGCAATCATCCTGACTGAGCATTAGCTTTACTGTTTTTATTTATGATAGACCTCATTAAGGGTTTACTTTCTGTAAACATGCTTTTTAACCTGGCTGCCTGAAAAATTATTGCAGAAATTTGGGGATGACTGGCAGGTTTCTGTTGTGATAACAACTTGTTTCTCATGTAATGTTTCTTTTTCTCAGATTGGATATTTTAGTGATCCATCCACCCTCTTCATCAAGCTATTAAGAAACCCAAACCACCGTGTAATTTTTTTCTTAGAGGTTTAAAGAAAAGCATATATGATTCACTTTGAAGTGTTGCAACTGGTGCTGGCTGCTACAGGTTACTGAGATTGGAGGGTAACGCAGGTCTGCAAGAGTGTAGGTGATTTTCAGTATCGTTCCTTGTACACTATGGAAGGTGTTAATAGAATAGCTCTGATGTTTGGAGCTTTTTCACTGTGGTTAAATTATTGCTCATGCAGAAGGATGAGTGTATCTCTGTGTGGTTTGGTTTGTTTATTTATTTGTTTTGTTGCTATTTAATGTCTTAAAGTAGCAGTTTTAAGAAAAATCTGGATATAACAATTATATGTAGTATCTGCTATTTGAACACTGGTAAAACATTGCTATTAAATGAAAGAAATGCATGTGATTTGTTGGATGAGTAATAATATAAAGCTATTTTAAAACATTTTTTTTCCTTTGCTAAGTCTCACATTAGTTTGTTATGTATTTATTTTTTATTGTGCGTCTGAACACGCTTCCATGGAGGCATATTAAAATTCTTGGAAGAAATAACATGGCTGTGTTTTTATATTTTTATAAAGCATTTACTAAGTTGCTGTTCTAAACACTAAAAATGGAAGCTATGAAAAATCTGTGACTACGCAATAATATATGCATTTCACTGATTGTCCAGATAAATTAGGTTGGCAGAACAAATGCAAACTTCTTAAAATAAGCAGTTCCAAAACTCTCTTGGTAATTCTTCTTGAGGCTAAATGCTACAGACTGCTATTGAAGCCAAACCTCATAGAAATGTTTGCAAGGGGGTTGCTGGGGAGGGAGGGTTGTTGTTGTCTCTTGCCTCTTTTCCATTGAGGTAAGGATATTAGCTTGAATGACATCATTTAATTTTCTCAATTTTGAAATGGTATATTTGCATAACAAAGCAGTATTTCTTTTTTTCCTTAAGTTTTATTAGAATTGTCAGGGTGTATGTGTGCATGCATGTTTCTGGTCTTCTTGCTGAGTAATGCTAGATTTGTTCTTTGTTCTGTGTAAGTTTGGCTTTGTGGTTTATGCAGCTTTAAAAATATATGTATATTCTCTCGACTTCCTCATCTGTGGAAGAAGAGCATTGTGCATCTTAAAGCTTCTCAGTATGTTTTACAGGCGTGCAAAACAAGAGAAATAAAGATTTGCTGTGGTAAAAAATGTTTTTTCTTATTTTCTTAGTGCGTAAAGCGGCATTGAAATAACTTAAAGTACACAAAACATTTCTGTGAAAGAACTGTTGCAGTGAGACATGCACATTTAACCTCACAGAAAGTATGATTTAGAATGGCTGCGTGGCCAGAAGTGACAGAACAAGGATTAATTCCACTGTTATAATAGTCCATGGACACAAGTTTCTATTTTTCCTTGAACATTTTAGACATTGAAGATGAAACATAAAGAGACTTTTTTTACTTTTGGATGTTGGGAATAGACATAGTTGTTCAACTTCACTATATTTAAAAATATATCAGGAAAAAAATGTAAGTTGTCATTTTGGGATGTTTAGGGTCTCTCGGTGTTGTGTTCATTTTCGTTTTAGTCACAATGATCTTGAGGGAATCTGTATAGAATATTGTATCTTAACTGAGTCTCTCCTGTGAATGAGGTGATGGTTTACATTGTAAACAGTGTACATCTGGTATTTATTGATAATCCATTTGAATTAGGATTCAAATTGGTTTAAATAGGTTTGCTGCAGTTTAATCTTTTTGTGATGATGCTGTGTTACGTTTTAGCAGGCAGAAAACAGTTATTCAGGAAATTTCGCTGTTTCAGAGACAATAAAGAGCTGTAACATAGGAACATTCCCTGCTTGTATGAAATGCTCGGATTTGAATAGAGAGAACATCTTTATCAGTATTTGTGCTCTAACATGCAACTTGTTTTGCAGAGACTAGGTATGTTTTACATAACAGCTGATGGTTTGGGAAAAACTTAATTAAAAAAAAAAATCAGTACTATCTGCCATTACATTATGAAGTCCTCAACTTCTATTAGTTTTTATTGCTCTGACTTTTTTGAAGTGGAGCTGTATCAAACATCTTTGGTGATAGACTTGGTCTCCAAAGGAGTAGCTAGGGCAACAGAAGGGAGTAGACTGGTGTTTATCCTCCTATACAGCTATCCATACGAGCTTTCCATCACCCTATTTTTTCATTAAGTTTTTACCAAATATATTGGCTTGCATAATTGCATTGTGAATGCCTGAACTGCATTTTTCCTGTAAGTATGTGATGCTGAGAAATAGCATTTTAATTTTAGCCAGACATTCTTGCATAATATTGCTTCATGGTGATGCAATTTCACTGGCATAGCATCAGAACAAAGCCTTACAGCATCAAACAAGGATGTAAAAACAAATTAAAGGATGCTAGAAGTTCTAAGCATTGCTTTAAAGCTTTTAATATGCTTAATATTCTTGAATTTTTTTAAGCTCTCTGAGTGTGTTTGTATAACAAGCTGTGAGTTCTGTGGAGCTTTTCTAATTTTATATTGGTGTAATATTTTTCCTTTGACTTTTTTCTAAAACTCCACTGTGGCAAAGAACATCCTCCAGAAATGATGTATTTTAATTACAAGGCATATGCAACCTATGTATTTAGTTAGCTGGGCAGTAAAATTTAATTGCAAAACTCTAAGAAATGTTCCTGAAAACATTGCATACATTCAGCATACCTGAGTCTTTGGGGCTAGTAAAAGATTCAGTTACTTTACTAAACTTACATTATCTAAAATGCCAATTCCATTGGAAAAAATAGATTTAAATTTACACTGAGTAAAGGATAACGTAAAATACTAATTAATCGTGATACCGATCTATACTGTAGTCTCTTCCATGTCTCAATTTTAATTATAGTAGCAGTTGTTGCAAGTTTTATCTGAAATAAAATGTTATCGAATTCTTCCCGCAGATTTCAAAAGTTACAACTTAAATGAAACAATTCAATATGTAAATAGCTGAAAAATGAGAATTATTTTCAAAAGTACTATGCCAGAAATTCTGTAAAACGCATCAGGTTGTTTTTTATTTTTTCAGGTACTAGATGTTCCTAAACTGATTGCAATACTTTAATGAAAAAAAATGGGACTGATTGACTTGTCATAAGTTGTGCGATCTGAAGGCCACTCACATCACTGGCATAGATTCTTTACAGTGCTTGGGAGTATTTCATGCTTTCAGATTTTGTTCCTGTACTTTAATACTTTGATTTTGTTCAGCTATTAATATTTCTAGGCATTGTGCATTTTCATTTTGTCACATTTAGATATATCATTACTGAATGTTGCTAATTCCAGTGAGTAGTTGCATTTTATAGTGCTACTATATTTGTTGCTGTATTATTTTTATTAAATAGCATATAGTGATAAGAAATGTGCATTAGAAATTTGGACTGTAAACACTGAATGCTAATTAAGATTTAAAAGAATGTCACACAAGTCAGTTGAACACAAACTTTGGATAGTTTTTGGAAAATCACATAACTATTAACTGTGTTTAAATTGTGTAAGGGGTTTATTACTTGTAATTCATTGCCTTACATTTGTGGTTAAGGTACTGAACTAGAATTCCTCTATAAATATTAGTGTAGGGTATTCTTTATTTATACTAAATAGATAAAAGGAAATTATTTGAACATGCACTCCAATGCTTCGATTTAAAATAAATAATTAGAAATCTGATGATTAGCATCAAGTCATATTGAAGACAAAATTTCCCAATGACATGCAGCTGATCAATAGAAGTTATTCATGATAGTATCAGTGTAGATTTAGTAATCTAGGGAAAGTAATAGTGTTGCAATTTAATGATTGAAAAATCCATGTAACATTATCTAGTGTGAAAACCTGTCCTTATTCGCAGGGCAATTTTTCCATTGATTCAGTGGTTTCCTTAATAAAGCTGAAATATTTTTAATCCATGACTGGTTTGCTTTAAAACAAAACAAAAGACTAGGGGGGAGGGGAAGCAAAAGAAAATTTAATATAGTGAGACCCATGGATAAAACAGAATTGCCTGCAATATATTATCCTCTCTGTCAGCAAGTACAGATTAAAGTTGACTTTGCTTTTGTAAGCAAATGTTAATATTTTCATAGGAGGGGTGTCTTTCTTAATGACATGTTACATACGCATATTTACTGTTAGATGTTAACATGTTCACAAACTGCACTGTTAACAAAGTGAAATGTGGTTTTCTAATGTCATGGAGTGTAAAGAATTTGAAGATTTAAAGGTCTCAAGAACAATGTATTGAAAATGTTATTACATTTCAAGGCAAGGAAGCAATTGAACCTTAATTAAATGTAGCTTAAATTTTAATTTATGGTTGGATTTTTTTTTTAATGTAGGCAGACACTTGGTTTTATGTGGGGTATGGGAGGATGAACTCTCTGTCTTTAATATTTGAAGAAGAACTTTTTCCACAGTGCCATAAAGTGTTATGAATTAAAACGTCACAAATAATTTTTAAACTTTTTGAAGTAGCTTTCTTTCATATGCCTATGAGTTTGAAAAGAACATCCCAGAGTGCACGTGGATGTATGTAAACTTGGCTGTCGCTAGACCTTTGCTTAGGTGCCCTTTGGTTCGTTTGTGTGTTAATCTCTACCTGCTTTAGTGAGTCTGTGACAAGACCTGCAGCACAGAGGATACTTCTCCATTTATCTTCTAAACTCTAAGTGGGCTCTGCTGTGGTTATAACATCTCTTCTGGACAGTACTGTCATGCTGTAATGTCAGACCATGGTTTAAATGAAACAGTTAAGTGGAAATATATATTTGATTCACTTCCACTAATACACAGTTAGGCACCTTGCTTCAGACCAAGCTTTCTAACGTAGTTTTTCTTGGCTTTAATTAGACTGGTGTTTGCACAGCATTGGTGGTGATTCATGTAGGTTCTTGATTGTCATGAATTAGTACAAATTCTTTTTTTCTTTCTTTAGCTTTCAGCCTACTAGAAAAAATCTGTACAACCTGATTAGATTTGCGTAAAATTGGAAACCATATACTTCCTAAATTAAATCTTCTCATTTAAGATATCATTTTTGCCAGTACATTGTAAAACCATAGTTAAAAATGTTTGCTCTAAGTGCAGATGCATTCCTTTTAAAAACATAAGCACAGATGTCAGGTTCTGTAAGCAAAACCTATAAATAAGGGTTAACTTAACTGTCTAGATTTTTTTTATCACAGACAGTCTACGGTGGCCTGCCTACACTTTGTTTCCTTTACAAAAATTTTTATTAGTACATGTATTATGTATTTGACCATCCTGTCACATAACTACAGCCAGTTTTAAAAACCTTTGCTTTAGAAACTGTGATTGAAAATAAGAGGGCAATAGGCAAATAGTTATTTTCATCAATGACTGTGATTTAAAGTGTCTTCAGAAAATGGTAGTTCTCACACAGAATTCTAATTACTCTATTTCTCTTAATATGGAAACATACAGTAATTATTTTTAAAATACTGTGTTTAAAATGAGAAATTGCTTGCCTGACAGGCAATGAAATCTGAAGACTACACTATCTGTACTGTTGTTTTTCTCTATTAATTGGATGTATTTTGTCTCCTAACTTTTATATTTTTTCTTTTCCCTGGCTTGTTTCTTTGTAGCACTGTGTGAGATGCTGTTATACAGAAGACACATTAAATTATTAAGAGATAACATAACAGAAAAGAGTGCTCTTTTAACTGTTTATTAAATTATTATTATTAGATACCACATTTCATGCATGTTGAACTTCACTGTTATAGCACTTAGTTGCAATGTGTGGCACAGATTAATTACTTGGAATACCATCAAAGGTATTTTCTGCATACTAATAATGCCAAAGATTTCAAGTATTTGTCATGTCATGTGCTAAATGTAATGATAATAGTACCAGTGTAGTAGATTGGGTGTTTTGTTACTAACTAAAACTTACCAAGTTAAACTACAAAAGACAGACTGAATAAATTAGTCTGTTTCATCTTTTTTTCTCCTTTTCTGTCACTTTTTGATTTTTGTTCTTTTGATTTTTTAGATGGGTGGTAAGCATGGGGAGTATGTGAAAATATTACACTTTGGAACTGATTTAAAAGGCTTTGATTAAAACCATCTGTTCCCACCTCCTAATCTTCAAGTTGCTCTTGAAAAATAGGCCAAACCTATCCCAGGGGAGCTAGTGGATAGAACTATCTACAAAAATAATAAGATGTAAAAATACAGAGTATACAGATACTGAAAGCTCAGTGATCTGTAGCAGCCTACTCTTGTTTCTGGATAGTTTTGCAGGTCTGAATTCCTTAGTGGGAAGGAACATATAGGATACTCATGGGAGAGAAGCCACCTATTTGCATATTAAACAATATGATACTAATAGGATGAAATTTGGGAAAGAACATATCCCTGCTGATAGTGGATGGGGGGATGGTTGGAGCTAGATGATCTATAAGATCCCTTCCAACCTGAAGCATTCTCTGATTGTATGGTCTGCCAGAGGCACATGTTTCTGCTTTGATAGAGAAACTGATGTTCTACATACTCCCTGCCCTCAGAGCAAGTCAGGAAAATATTCCATTATCTCATTTTTACAACTAGAAGTGGGTATCTGAACGTTACCTGTTTTAAAACAAAAAATCATAAATACCCTGCAAGCATCAAAACAAGACCCAATGTACAGATAATGCTTTCTGAGTGGTGGTTTCATGCACAAACCCCCATGCTATACCTTTTCCTTGATAAGCCTGATCACTAAATAATTCTATTGCCAAAAAGGTGGTTTTAAATGTAAATGGAGACTCCTTGTGGCTAATGTTTTGTGTCAGTCTTTTTGAAAACAAAGCAGTACTCTAACTGCCATATGTATTGATATGCAGATTTTGTCTTTGTCATTCGGCATCCATCTGAATACAGCTGCAGATACCAATGATATAGTACAGGTAAAAATACTAGCCCACATGCCAAAAAGAAAAAAAGGAAAAGAAACCAATCTAAACCAACAATAACCCCCCCCCCCCCCCAAAAACCCCTACCAAATAAAATGGGCAAATGTAAATAACACCATATTGCAAGTTTATCCAAAATGAGCTTTCAGATAAAGAAGTTGGCAGAAGCAGTATAGTTAAAAGACGATAGAGAACAAAAAATACTTTTCCAAGGTGTTCATCCTCTATCAGACTGTTTAAAAAAATGAAGTGTCAGTGCAGCATCAGAAAATTGTGCAGCATGTTACAGGCCCATACCCTGTTACAGTGATTTGTGACCTCAACTCATTATAACTACAAAACCACAGAGTGTGCAAAAGCTGAAGCTGGCTTCACACTCTTCACAGAAGAGTGTCTTCACCCTGAGCTAGATATTCCCTTTTTTGCCAGGTCAACTCTGAGAATATTTGTGTCGTTTGCTAAAGGCACATCTGGGCTTCATCCCAGGTGCTGGAGATATGAACCCCACCTTTCACAGGATGAACTCCATGAGAGCTGTATGCCTGTAGGTCGTCAGTGCAGAGGGAGAGTACTTAGGAACAGACAGATCCTAGGATATGGTATTTGTTCCAGGAAGACAAATATTCTTCAGGAAGCTTTAGGAACCAAATTTTTGAATTAAATTGAATTTTTAAAATGAAAAAATAAGGCCTGCTGCACTGGATTTAGAGTTACTTTGCCCCCTGGGTCAGGGTTCTTTGTTCTTTGCCTAGAAATTGTAACATCTTTAATTTATGAAAAAAATGTTACAGTATATTCCTCAAAGCTGAAAACAAAGTTGAGTGTAAATTGTTTATTTGCCCTCAGGCTGCTTCATCACCTACTAACCAGCATCCTCCTTCACCTGCAATGACATAAGATCTTTACTGAGCAGCTGACAGTGATTGCAAACTGCCTTTCTACTCTTTTACCTCCACCCAGGAGAGTCTTCATGCATAATAATATTTAAAACCAGAACTTCCTCTCTTCTCATCTGTATGTCTAACTTATTTCAAATCCCTCCTCCAGAGACCCACACTTCTGAGGCACGTTCCAGAGTATCTGTAGCTAAGATGTTGCTGCTCCCTGAGTAAGCTCATTGAAAACAAACTTACGCAGAGCAGAGTATCCATCTGTCTCTTAAGAAATGGCTTATTTCATAGTGAAAACCACCAGCATTTAACTGTGTCAGCAAGGTAGGATGGTGTATTGCATTGTCCCTTTGGGCTGTGCTGCTAGCATAGATAGGAAGTTCTATGTGACAAGAGATGTAGCTCTTCTGTGTTACTTGCTGTCTTTCATGCAAGATCTGTTGCTGTGGCATCCAACGTGCATTTTGTAAGGATCTTTCATCTTGTATGTGAAACGAAGAAAGCAACAACTTCCATTTATGGTTTCCTTCTTCAAAGCATGAGCTGCAGTGAAGAGGTTCAAAGGTGGGCTGGTCTCAGAGATGCATATGCTTCCCTGCCAGAATGTACGTGTTCCAGCCATTTAGTCTTAATAGGTATTGCATGGGTCACTTTAGAAAGTATACTTGCATATTCTAATGACTAGGTTATGTTTATAAAACTGCTCTGGAAACATAAATGCTTCAGACTTTTTCAAGTGTTGTGTTCTGTGGGAATAATTCAGACTTTGCAATGTGACAAGTGTTTTTACTGCGTCGGACACTATTAATAGTATGCTCCAGTCATGATGTGGTTGTACCCCAAGCCATGGGGATTGCTGGTTTTTTTGAAGTTGTTCTTCAGAAAAATAACTGAATTTTTTTTATTGCTCCAAATTCTGTGTTGAGGTATTTGTGTTTTTTTCCCTGAGACAATGGGTTACATCTTGATTTCTTACAGATACTTTTTGTGTTACAGTACGTTTTGTATCTGGTTAGATCAGTGTTCCACTTGATATATTTCTGATCATAGCCAGAGCCTGGTCCTTTGACAGGAGGAGGGAAGGTGGCTTCTCCCTCCTCCTCTCACTGCAGTGTCAGTAACAGAACTGGTATATGTCTCTTGAATAGAAGCCAAAACACTAGTTGTTTTATTAGATGGTGACATTGTTTTGTTTAGTGTATCAATAGTAATTGTGAATTCAAGCAGTCAGGATGGTAGTGACTCTTCTCAGTAGTATAGACATAAAAATAACACTTTTGCTGTGGACATCTCAAATGCAGAGTAGGCATGAACTTGTTTAAGGCTTCTTTTTGCAGAGAGCTGTTATTTCCATCGCACCTTTGAGTAACATGCTAATTAATATGACGTTGAGTTACAGGTTCACGTTTTAATTATTTGGCCATTTGTGAATCATACATATCAAAAGCACAAGTTACTGCCATTAAGGCTTTGTTGGTCATTGGTTTTATATAACATTTATATGGCAGATTTCATTAGTTAATATGTTGCACTTTGGTTGGTCTAGTGAACTGTGTTAGGATGTGGAAAGCCTCTGTAGCTCAGTTTATTGTAATTAAACATAGGAGTTTTTTAATACACTTTTGTTTCAGATTTGGTGTCTTGTAAGTGAGAATAAAGAAATTTATTTTTTTAATTATTATTATATAAATTTATTTTAAAAATTCCTGACTTGCTCTTTATGATATCCAGTTTGTGAAACAGTGCCTTTTCCAAACAGGAAGATTGTGCTGGCATGCATAAGAATCATGTATTGTATTATAGCCAAGGCTGCAATCCTGTTCTGAAAAATGAAATGAAAAGGTACCTTCTAAATTAAGAGACATTACCCCTTCTTAGTGACCAAAGCATTTGATACCCATGCAAACATAAATGCAAAGTTTTTATTATGAAAATTAAGTAATTCTAATAGATGTTAAAATGTTTTAAAATATTAGGCATAAAATTTAGATGTAAAAATACAATATTTTACACCTTTTTTGACGCTGTTGACTTCCTACAGTTAAATAACAGCAGATATATTAGATGCCCTAGGTAATTTCATCAGTATGCATTAAAAACAGATAGTGACTACTAAACATTTTCTTGGTCTTCTGTACAATAAAACAGGAAACAATTTGGTTGGCGACATGGAGGTGGAATGCAGTACGAAAATGAAATAAGATAAAACTCCCTGTGGAGAAGCAGTCTGTATGTTACACCCTGAAGGGATGAATGCTGATACTGTGCACGAATGGCTTCTTTAGAGAGTCTTGGAATTTCTAAATATTTATTATGGCAGTATATAATGGCTGTATTACATAATGTAGTGCTGTTTCCTGCTTTCTATATCCTGAAAATACTTGATAATTCAGCCTTAAGCTTAAATACTTCTTGTAGTTTCATTAGAGTTCTGCAGATAGGAACCTTGGAGCAATCAACACTGTTGAAAAAAAAATATTTAGGAACAAAAAGGAGATTAGTAGAGAACATATTCTAATGGCTGAAATACTAGGCTAAAAGTAGCAGTCCTGGGTTTTAACTGTTCCCTTGCCTTTGTCTGTTGGGAAGGGAGGGCAAACTAAGGTTCTGATACTTAGGGTGGAGTAATGCTCACTTGTTAAAATCTTTGCAATTCATACTAAAAAGTTCTGTCTTTCTGTTATGATTCTTTTAGCTGATTTGTGGTGTATCCAAATAGACTGAAAATTATTTTCATTGTTTTCTGTGTTGGCAAATATGCAAGCAATTGCTGTACATCTACAAAAGCTGATTCAGACTTCGAAGAAAAAAGCGTCTGATTTGGGGGTGGTTTTTTATTTTTTTTCTCTTAAGATTGTTGGAGCATCTTTGAGTGCTCCTTTCCTTGTTGTTTGTCAGTAGCCATGACATGGTAAAGTACAGATGTCAAGCTATTAACAGAATTCCAAATGAAATGCTCACTAGAACAACATGTAGGCAGGCCTTGGTTTGTGAAAATGTGCTGGTCTTACCTAAATGTTAAGATGTTTTCTTAAACCTTAAAATACATTTGAGGTGATTGGATCATTAGCAAAAAAAAGGAAAAAAATCCTTTTTTGTGAATAATGAAGGATTTTGGTATCCTGAATAACTAAACAAGGAAAAACAGACCCTGAAAATTGTTCCTAGGGTTGGAAAAGATGATGCTTCCTAAAGATAGGGACTTACAGATAAAAAATAGTGGATGTAGAGTGTGCACATATTTATAAGCATCTACTTCATGCTCGAAATTCAAGTTTAAAATAAGCTGGTTTTTTTCCAATCTCACAAGTCCAGTCTGTGCCATATGTGATGCAAGGAGTGTTTCTGAAGTTCCTGGAGATGCTTGTCATCTCATTCCAGTTAGATGTGGGAAGATGTAGCTGAGACAGAAAGTGTACCAGCACTTCCTAACTTCTGTACTCACTACTGACCTGGCAAAGAACAAACTTATCTTTAACAAGACCCGACTTGGGTTCCTGGTGTGCCACTGCCACCAAAACTCTTTTTGTCCTCCTATTGGAAGTTCTAAAGCCACTAGAGCAAGAATGTGTTAGGAACCTTTTTTCATCCCATCTAGGACTTAGCTGTAGTATTTTCTCAAGAAGATGCTGCTGGCAGTTGCTGCTAATGTTGTTATTGCTTTGGGATGAGAGGGTAGAGAATGGTGTGACTGGAGGTTGAGGTTTGGAATAGGTAACTGCCTGCCACAATTGGATTCAACAAATCAACACAAGAATAGATGCACAGTCCACAAGAGGGCTGACCGAACAGGATAAGGGGCTCTAGTTTCCATTCTCCTAACCTGTGGAAGAGCTACTGCAACATCAAGCTTCCACAGATGAATTAACACATGTTGATTAATTCTTTGGGAGAAGCATAGCTAATTGCAAAGTCTGTGGCTATAAATACGCTTGAATACACTTCTGATGGTAGGACTTATCTCCTTGTTTTGGCTGGTAATAAGGCTCTTACTGCTCAAAGGATCAGTAGAACGGTTTGGCACTTGGTAGCTCATTGCCTGGAAATTTAAGGAAGAAAACTCAAACTGATTTTAAATCTGAAGACAGATTTTAATTGAGTGATGGGGAGCTGAATTGCAGGACTGCAGAGTTACAGTGATATTCAGAGGGCACTTCCATTTTTGTGCGTTTTGGAAGTGCACTGGTTTATTTTTAAGTGGCAAAAAAGAAGTTTAAAAACTACTACAGAAAGTCACAGCTCCTGATTTACTCAATTTACTCTTGTTTTAGCTATTCATAGGAAAGTGGACTGCATCTTTACTGTCTGTTCCAGTGGCAATTCTGTCTTTTTGTAGACTTCTAAAAGAAGGAAGTTGTTGTTATGGATCTCTGTGAATGAGGGGGAGTTTGTTAAAGGTTTTCCCTGACTGTGACACCAAGGTAAAGGTATATGAACACCACAGATAAAATGTTTTTGTAACAAGTCATCTGAGATGGATTTAGTAAATGGATGAGCAAGCATTTTTCTGTTTTATACCTGTGTGGGCAAACTGGAGGGTGTTTTAAAAGTAATGCCCTAAATCTCTTCTGTATAATCTGATTACTTTCAAAATTTTGTGATGAATGGACAACTGTAGCTTGCTGGTTGTTGATTCATTTCTCTGACTGAAAGTTAGTGTGCTTGCTGCAAAGCTACCTGAAGGACAGGGGCTTGCTATGAGTGGGCATTCTTAGTCTCATGAGGTTTTTTTGTGGTGGCCAGTAATGAGCAGCACAACTTTTCATGCATACCTACCTTGTTACTGATGCCATCTTCCACTGGGCTTGAAGAGGCACTGACAGTATCCAACCATTAGTCTGATTTACAAGAAACTATTGTGTGTTACTATTATTAAGGTGGTTTGGAAAAGCAGTTACTAGATATCTGCTATAAAGCCCAATCCTTCCTTAAAATTCAAGTGACTAAGATCCTGATGCCAGTCTACCCGGTGAAATTTGTGCTGGTATTTATTGTTTCATGGAACCCTTCGACATCATGCTGGGAGAGTAGTGCCCATGGGTTTTGTACCAATGGGCCACTGTTTACTCTTTGCCTTTTTCATGGAGGATTGTGCATATTTCTGTGGAGTTTTTAATTAAAAACACTTAAATGAGATCTGGTCCTGTAGACCATTAGCTTTGAGCTTGTGGATCATCAGAGACCTATAAACCAGGGTGTGAAAAGCAGAGTGCTAAGGGATTAATTCAATATAGCCAAGCAACTATATATAATAAGCAGCAGCAACTGCTTTGTCACTTGGCTTTATTTCATGAAGATGTAATTAAGAACTTGAGCTTTTTCCACTCCACTGATCACTCTTTTAACTGTAACGCACAGATATTATATGGTTATCCTAAATTATAAAACATTAAAACTTAGGGTTTTCACCAGGAAATTTGAAAGTTTAATTAAGAACTTTGTATTCTCCTTTGGCTTTAATCAAATATAATGACCTGTTATAATCCCTAAACATATAAACTACCAATTAATTATGATTATATTAATTATAACTTCAGTTCCTCCCCTGAGCTTTCTATTTTGGCAGAAGCCATTAGTACAGTTCACTCAGCTGCAAAAATCAAGACAAAACATAGCTTGCTGTTTAAAGACCAAGCTGGTATGAAGAAAATAGTTCTCTGGGAGTAGATGAGCACGTGCACCTTTCTTTCATTAGAAAAATACTTTTTTTAGGTCTTCTGATATTAGTTTACGTCAGGTTACTTTTTTTTTTCTTCTACAAGTAGGCAGTAAACTTGTAACACTATTAATGATCTGCTCCACAGTTTACTTAAATGTTTGGCACTTTGAGTAAAACCACAACAGATGCATGGGAAAAGTAAAAACCAACCAGCCAACCAAAAAACCCCCAAACAAACACACCCCTCCCTCAACTGCCAAATTATATATATGAGAAATGGGAATAAAGAGAACCTCTGTGTATGTAAAGGGAGATGTGGAAAATTTAAAACAATTTTATGCTTGTGATTTAAAAACAAAATATCACCTTGAAATGTACTGGCGAGTTCATTCATGAAAAAAATATGGCCAAGAGAATGAGAAAAGTGTCTGGCAGGTATTTTGGATCATGGCAGATGAACAGGAACATATAAGCTTCTTAACAGGACAAAATGATACTGAGGCATCAGCCAAAACTGTTGTGTTTAGACAAGTATGATTTTGCTATTAATACACCAGATGGAATGCTGCATTAAAACTGCCTTTAATGTGCAAAGTGAAAGTTATACATGTTTAAAGATGTTGTAAAGAGGTTTCCATTTTAACATCTGGAAAAGAGTAAATTTGCCATATGACAAAGTGTGTTTCTTGATGCTGCTTGAAATTAACTGCCATTCTGAATCAGTCATACAAGCACAATTAATGCTCATCTGATTAGATAAATACAGTGCTCTGTCTGATATCTCTTCGCTGTATGAATCAGTGAATATTTCATTCCCTTGCCTTTCTTTACTTTTCCCTTAAACAGTAATTTATGTTAACAATATTTTTCTTCCTCTTCTGTGCCTTTAGTTTTCAGAGGATGGAGGTATAAGAAGCGGGAAAGAGCATGATGAAGAGAAAACCAGTGTTTTTATAGCTTTTATATGGTCCTAGCCTGTCATTGAAGTTCACATCTCACTGAGATAAAGCAAGAATGTTGAAGCATATATTTAGCTGGTAGTAAAATGTGTGGGACAAGGTGGATTTCACACTGTGGTATCCATAGGCCGTTGCCTCAAGGGTGGTTAAAAGGTGACGGTGCCACATCTGCGAACAGATGCAACCAGAAGCAAAGTCATGTCTATTTTGGGGTGCTTTGAACAGCACTACAGTGCATTTTCAGGAGACATTCTGTCCAATGAGGAAAAAAAGCTTTCTTCTAGAGAACGTGGGTCGTCATTTCCATGCTGTGCAAAATGTTTCTATGTCATAGAGGTATTTTTCATATATGCATTCAGATGCATGTTGTCTGCTAGCATAGCCACCTTGTTTCTGCCATACTCAGGGGGGAATAACTGCTTGTGGTGCTAGAGTCTCTCCACATACCATGTTTTCTTGTAGCTATGTTTAAAACATAATATAACCACCAGTGTTCTGCTAGGCCAGTGCTCACATAGGGGAAGTGCCCCAGTTCTGCTTTGTAAGTACTCCTCCTGGGGCTGCTAGAATTTTGCCTGTTATGCATACCTTGAAGTAGTCTTTCTGGAATTACCAATCCAGCTACTCAAAATCATGTGGTTTTAACCACTGTTGTATTTTGTCTTTTGGTATTTAAGACCTTGGTGTATTTTGTTCTTTCTTAGAAAGCTTCTCTGCAGTCTTGAAGAGTAGACTTGATATTTTTCTGATTTTAAAATGAAGGAATCCCTTCTTTTTTGTCATGGGACTCCAGGGACAGAGTGTTTAAAGTGCAATAATCTGTCTCCCAGTTCTCTTGCATTTACACCTTATTTACTCAAGGGAGTTTCATGGAGTAAGGATGACTAATCATCTTCTGGTTCTGAGGTTTCAGTAATGCTCTTTTGCAGACAGTCATAGATAACTCCCCTAATTTTTGTCAGACTGAGGTGATATTCTGCTCACTGTAATGTTAAGGAGGAATAATGTTAGAAAGATCTACTAACTATTAAAACATGCTCTATGTACAGTCTAATGCGGTTCTCTACTACTGGAACACCTTTTTTCCAGGTAGTACAATATATTATTGTACCTTCTTTTAAGTTGACTGCCATGTACACAGGTACATGACAAATATGTTTCATTCGTTGCCAAAAAATGCTAAGAATTAAATTTTAATCTCTTGAAGCCTGTGTTTTGCTCCCTCTTTTATGCAAAAAACACCTGTTGAATTTCCCCTGATTCTCAAGAACAGCTGAGACTAGCTAAAAAGGTGTGTTCTTGACAGAAAAATTTTGAGAGCTTTTATTGATATGAAAAAATTAGCTGTGGTCACAGCTCTGGTCCTAATGAAACTTTATCAAACAACAATTTATATTACAAGTAAAGTAATTTTTTAAAAAATTAGTGTTCAGTAGACTGTATTAACATTTTATTCCTTTCAGCCGACTTCCATTTGCTTGCTGAGGTTGTTTGTGTTTTCCAGTTACAAATCTAGGCCTACTAGCATACTGTAAGACAGTGTATGATCTCAGAAGGAAGCATTAACCTCTCTAGACCAAGAAAAAATGAAGACAGACATGTACTTGTTTTGACAGTTGCAGCTGCTAAGTCATGAAATTCTTTTGTTAATGAAAGAAAATTTCTTGACATCTTCAGTATTATGTCTGTGATTGAAAAATATATTTCCTTTTTCTTAATTCACTTTCAAGGAAGAGAGCAATAGAATTTAATAGGAAAGTTACATCCAAACTCGTGTCATGGACTGGTTAGCTGCTTCCATTTTCTGATCCTTTGTATAAGTTAGTCTTTAATTGTGTGGACAGTCTCATGCAACTGAATATCATTAATCTAACTTAAAAATGAAAGAGAAACTTTGAAAATCACAAGCATACAAAATTGGGGTGTGTGGGAGAAATCATAACTATAACTGAATAAAACTGAAGACTTTTAGTAACACTTTTCTAGTGAGTTTTTAGGATCTCTCTTCCATGAGCTGGAATTTTAAGAAAAGGCATAAAACTCAGGGGATCTGATAGTATACAGCTCTTCCTGGAAATAAATGGAATGATGTTATGAAAGCAAGAGCAGTCTCATCTGTACCTGTTTATATTCATATACATATTCCTGACTGGTTTTGGGTCCTATGATTGTTTCTTAGAGGACTTAAAGGTAGATGGTTTTAAAATGGGTGGTATTTCTGTGTGGTGTAGGCAGAAATTAATTTTGTCACCACAGATGAGAGTGAGGGGTGGCTGCATCTTCTGCTGGAGTTAGGAAAGGCTGCTGCCTCATCCAGACCTCTCCCTTCAGGGCTGTAGCAGCCCATTTGCCTCTCCAGCCATCTGACAACACAACGTATGGGCATGAATACCCTCATAGGGAGGTTGGTTGCTGCTCCATAGCAATCTGCAGCTTTAGACTACAGCTGCCTGTGCCTAAAGCCAGCCCTGGTTCTGCCCCACTGGGATACCACAGAGACTGAATGTAGCTGGAGATGGTTGGAGAGAGGCCTCCTGGGGAATCCAGGGATGCAGCGGAGTTTTTTTTCATGAATCCTGCACACATGTGCCATGTGCATAAGTTAACAGCAGGAGCTGCAGGTGGGAACTGTATTCATTTTCTTTGTGCACTGACAGCCTAACATAAACATTGTGGTGTAAGACCACAACTGTTAGCTAGTATTCCAAGATCAGTGAGCCTCTGGTAGTAAAAGTACATAAAGAAAATCAGTAAAATCTTGGAAAGGCTCATATAAAATATTAAAAAGGCAGCTAGTGAACTGTTTGGTTTTTCACCTGTCTGAGGTACTTGAGTATTCACTTGCCAGCTTTTCTCCTTGTCTTTTAGAAGGTCTTTGTGAGATGGGGGAAATTAGATTCAACTTGGTGGTGAGAAGGATGAAAAGTGAAAATCTTGTTCTCTTCAGCAATTTTTTTTCCCCAGATATTTCAATCTGTTTTCGTTTTCAAAATCCTGATGGAATGATCTTGAAAGAATTATGCCTGTTGTTCTTGGCATTTTGTGATCTTACTCCATGTGGTGTGAAGAACCTGCTGCTTCTCCCAAAAATTATGAAATGGAATGGAGATTTATCTTGGATGTGCTCCAGTATCATTCCTTAAACCTTGCATTTTATGAGCTCTCCCCTCCTTCCCACCATGCTTCTTTGCAATGACCTTTGCAGGGCCAGGGATTTTAACTTCTTGCTCCTTTTTGCATGTGGTGAATATATTGCTCCATACAGATATAGAAAGATTAACATGCTTCAAAGTAGCAGTTTTGAAGTATTTTCGCACTATACTGCCAACTAGTCTGCCTTCTGACTCAGGCAGGGTATCAGTATACTGTTGTTTTTGAGGGGTTTGTTTGGTCTTTTTTTTTTTTTTTCGAGAAATGTGGTCTCCTGTGATGACCACAACCTAGTTTGATTTAGGATCCTTCTAATTAATGAGCACGTGCTCGCATAAGAGAAAGTATGCAAATAAACACGTGACAGCTTATTAAAAAAAAAAACCAAAAAAACCTTAATTTTATTTTACCATAGAAGTTTCTGCTGATTGAAGTCTCAATTCCAGAACGAATGAACTTACCTTCTGGTTGAGACCTTCATGATGTGAGATTAATTTCACAAAGGCTACCCTTCTGGACATGAAGTACATTTTTTTTTATCGGTCTGTCATATCTTCTAAATCTTTGCAGTTTCCTTTTGGAATGGTGTAAATTCTTTGACTTCCCTTATGAGATAATTGATGATCTCTTTCACTCCTAACACCTTTCATCTACTTTAATGATATGAGTGAGTTACCTGCTGATCTTAAATAACAATAATAAAAATAAAACAACCAAAAGTTTAGCTCCTACGCAGCAATGAGAGGATCAAAGAGCTTTGGCTTTGCTTTTGGGCCTAATTTCTGCATTAATTCATATAAAACATTTCTTTTTTTTTTTTTAGCTTTTTTTGAGTGTGTGAAAGCAGCTTGAATAGCCATTTGGTGGTTACCACTGAATGTAATTGTCCTCTTGACTTCCCCATGCCTCCTTTTCATGGGAAATAAAGTCATGATAGCAGGTGTTTGTTGCTGGGTTTCCTCCATAAGTGTTTCTGTGGTTGCCAATGTTCTGAAAATATTCTTGGCAAAACAACTACCTAAAAGGTGAGCACTATTATTGAACCTAATATCAACTGTCATGCTTCTTGCATGATTACGTAGTTGATATTATGAGTTGTATTTTACAGTATCCAGTGTCCAGGTATAGCTGCTTTAAGAACCTGCAAAAGCTGTGCTCCATTACTTTGTGAGGTATGAGGATTATTGCTTTGGGTTTTTTGGGTTTTTTTTGTTATTGTAAACTAATGCAATGAATTTGGTACAGGGTCTCCTGTTTACTTATTAGGAATGACTGTCATCATTAAATATTACTTGTGTTTCACAATTAAGCCTATAATTCACAGATGCAAAGTTCTTTGGCATCCAGAGACAGAATGGCAAAATATTGCCATCTATCTTTCCATTTACATTTTCCAACTCTGATTTTTCTTGTCCCTTGAACCAAGTAGTCTGACAGCCTATGCTCTGGAATAAAGCAATTATTGTCACTGCTAAGAGACTATAATAAACAGAGGGTTTTCAAACCACTGGCAGATCACCAGCTTAAGACACATCTTGTACTGAAACAAAAGCAATCTGTTCTGTCACTGTCCAAGTTTAATGTTTTCATTTAAAATAAGTAAAACAGATTATTTAAACTAAAGCAAAAATTAAAAATCAGTATATTTTGTGAAATTATATCAGGCAATCAAAAGGCAACACTAAATCATGTTGTCCATCTTCTTAATGCCATCCTCTGTTTTCCGATTATAGAAAAAATATAAATCAACACACAAAAAGAATCATGGAGAAATGAAAAACAAGATACTAACAAGCATTTCTGTTTGGATCCCATTAGTAAATTGCAGATAATTTTTTTAAGTTGCAGGGGTATCTTCTGCCCTGTCTTATCTTCCATGCATCAGTGATGTCTAAATTTGTTCATTATGTGTGATTGTAACTATATTTGTAACATCTGGCTGAGCAAAATGCTATTTTTGAACATAGACACAAAGGTGGTAAGCATGATTTTATTTTTTTTTTCCCCTTTTGCTCAGAGCACATTTGACACACAAACAAAAGTGACTTTTGTCTTGTAATGGAAACATGCCAAGCTATTTGACATACTGACAGGTGGGATATTATTTAGTGCTGCTGAAATTTGGGTTGTATGGGGTGCTTTGTTCCTTCCAGATTGTGTTTTGACTTGCATGTTTCTCACTGCCGTTGTAGCATTAACCTTCTTTATTGGACTTGGAACATGCCTGCAAGAGTTAGCCTTATAAATGGCATCAAGGGCTTTTTTCCTACATTGTTAGCATGTTTCTGAAACAAATTGTACAACAGGAGTTAAAAAGTTTTCCTTTTGTATGGTTTTTTTCCACAGTAAATCTCCCATTATATTTAGGTGTGCATGCTTTTTTTTCCCTTTCACACTTAGCTTGGAATATACAGCCATAAATAAAATATTTCAGTTCTGTTTTCTTCAGCAACATTTATTAAAACCATGACTCTAAAACCACAGTCTGATACTGGGGAAGGCAGGGTAAATTATACAACTTCAACATTTGTTTGCTAAGTATTTGGAATTTTCTTATCTGTTCATTGGAGGCAGGCAGTTGGTTTTGGTACTGGCAGAGTATACCTTTGTTGTCTCTGTGCAAAAATATCCCAGCAGGAAACAAGCTATGATGTAACGTTTATAAAGGTGTAATTAGGAAAGAATTGATGGCCAGTAGATGATTAAGGACATGCTGTCACTAGTTTTATGCATTATGTGGTTCTTTAGGCTGTTGGTGTTGCTATATTCTCTGTTGCATATCATGATAGAAAAGACATGTCAAAGGTAAGGTCTTCTGTAAGTCAGGAATGCCAAAGGTAAGGGCCCAGTTTACTTAGTTTTCCCTGAGTAATGAGTCAGCTGCACCTCCATTAGACTCCAGTACAGCCAAAAATCCTGCTTGTGTGACACTGCTGATTGATGTACCTCAGGCTTGCCTAGGTGCCCAGCTTACATTATGGACTGCAGCCCCTGCCCACGTGCCATGGGGTTATAGCACATCTGTCAGGAGTTCTCTAGGAACTTCTGGTGAACCTCCATTTCACATGAATAAAAATTTGTATGCCCGTACTCAGGCTGGGCTCTTTTGTTCCTTGTTTTAGCATTTCATTAATCATCGTCCCCATTTTGTTAATAACCTCAAGTTTTCAGGGAGAGAAAACACATAGAATCATAGGATGGTTTGAATTGGAAAGGACCTTAAAGATCATCTAGTTCCAACCTCCCTGCCATGAGCAGGGACACCTTTCACTAGAGCAGGTTGCTCAGGGCCCCATCTAAACTCGCCTGGAACACTTGCAGCAGTGGGGCATTCACAGCTTCTCTCAAAATGGCATAAAGCAAAGGATTACCTGGATAATTCTCAGTATTTTGAAATTCTGTGTAGTTTTCTGTTAAAATGAAAGAAAAAGAAGTTTTAGTTCAGTAATGTTAGTGAGATGTTAATGACCTACTCAGGATGCCTTGCGTTCAGTTTGTTAGGCTGTGTCATAATGTTATAAACATGAGAAGTAGATTTAAAGAAAAAAGGTGCTCAAATGTTGGAGCAGAGTGGGTAGCAAGGAGCAGTCTGAAGATTCATGTGGATATTGAACTTCTCCATGACTGTAGAGGACTTATGGATAAAGTTAGTTTCTCCAGTTTCTCAATTACTAGCAGAAAGAAGGTAAAGCTTAAAATTTAACAGTAAGACACCAGTTTTCTGAGAGCTAAGTAGAAGTCCTGAGTAGGTATGGCAAACCAGAAACTTTGATTTGCAGTACAGGAAGCAGATAGGAATAGAGAAACAGGAAACCTGGTCTCTCCTGCATCTGTGAATGTCAAGGCCAAACATAGTGTAACGTTGATACTGGGGACTTAATCCAGAGTTTGGAATTAACTACTTTATCTGCATCTTGAAATAAATTAATATGTTATTGAGTTAGCAAGGTCCCAGGTGGGCAAGTTGCTGAATTAAGAAGAAATTGGCAGCAAGTGAATTGGTGATTTCACAAACCAAATGTGATGTCCAGACCCTTTATTTGCATTGCCATCAACAAATTTGGCTTCTGTGAAATTGTCTAATCCCTTTATAATCCGTTTTTACTGTTGTTTTAGGTGTCTGTTGTATAGCTTGTTTTTCACAGTTGCAGCCTAGCATGTGTCTTACGTTGGCTTTCTGTTACTTTTAGGATGGTCACTTTTAACCATTTAATAAATCCTGTTTGCTAAGAATTCAGACTAAATGTGGGCAGGTATTTTAGTTATGAAATTTCTATTGCTAGATTCCTGAATATTTTCAAATATCTGGACCTTAGCACAGTGTATATGTTGATGTTGTTCTTTCACGATAAATTTCACAGAATCACAGACTCACAGAATATGCCAGGGTTTCCAAAAATTAACATTCAGAAGCCAACTATAAATTTTTTCAAAACTGTATAACATTGTGACTTACTCAAACTAAATTCTGTAATCTGTTAGCAGAAACTACAGCTTTTACCTTCAATGATGCTAATGATGTTATAATGCCTGAAAAGTGCTTCACCTGGATTTTAAATCTAACTTAATGTTTAAAACATGGATTTGTTTCACTGTTAATACTGTTCTGTTAGCATTTGCTGTTACTAAAATCCACAAAATAGGGGAACACTTCAAATGCATAAATACCACAAATTACTACATCTGGCAGTCCTCTCTCTTGATTACCTTCCCCTTATGTATGTTCTGTTATAAGTCTTCCTTGCAATGAGGTAGGCAGATGAATGAATTACCATGTAATAAGCCAGTGCTTGAACTTAATATGTATTTCTTAAGGCAGCTTCTGTGTGCTGCCCTTGTATGTCGCTTGAATTGGTGTGGAGTGAGTTGGAAGGAAGCAATTGGTGCATACAGTGACCTGTGAAAAGACCTGATGTAGCAGAAGTTTGTACTTGGTTTATGCCATTGCACCTTGCTTTTTCTTAAGCCATGTGCTTTGTAAGCTGGGTAAAGGTCTCGGCATATTGCTACTGGAAAGAATCTTTTCTGGCTTTCGTTGAATAAATTCAATTGAAAAAGCAGCTGATTATAATTCATGGTGAAAAACAGAATCAAGTGGGGAAAAAAAGGCGAATTCAAACCAAGGTGAATTCAAACCAAAAATTTTTACACTTACAAATAAAGTAGTGGAATGAAGCAGCTGGGATGTGTGTTCTTCCATGTGATCTATGTTAAGGATATGGTACATATGCTGTATATATAGTTGTAGATATGTTAGCAATCAAAAGAACATTTAAAGTTACCATACTAATATGATGATCAGTAAGTGGAAAGAGCAACATACAAGATGATCATATAAATTTGAAAAAATAAATTATTTCCCTGTGTCAGCAAATGTGTCTAATGATTTTGTGCACTGCATAAATAATAAACTGGAATTAAAAAGCATGAAAACTAGAACTTCAGGTTTCATATTTGTAAATGTACAAATCTTCACAATTCTATTGAATTCAGGAAGAGCTACTGACTTAGAGCTGGTGTAATGTATTAAAACCAGATCAGAATGCATTCCATAAAAGAACCAATGAGGATATCTCTTCTAATATTTTACAAAATAATTTTACAGATTACAAATTATTTCAATGAGGACTCTGTATGTATTTAATTTATAGCAGCATGTTTTGGGTAGGAGAGTTGACTTGGAGAGGCCATCATAACAATGGAGTGAGTGGAGAGACCTGTTGAGAATACTTTTTTCTTTTTTAAATATTACTTTAACATTTATGTCAACAAGAAGAAAATTAAACAAAATATCAGTTTCTTTTATACTCATTTGAAGATGATATACTGTTTCACCAAAAATTTTATAATAAACTGCATATAGGTATTGCTGTGAGGTAAGAGAACAATGAAAATGGAATTTCCTAGTCCAACATGCCCAGTGGCAAATTTCCCATTAATTTGAAATTGGTGGATTTCTCCAAAGTAAGATCCAGACTTCTAGTATGTTTGTGGCACTTTATATGTTTAACCTCAGCTGATAACTTTCTAAAGGATATCTAATAAT
This sequence comes from Corapipo altera, assembly GCF_003945725.1. Taxonomy (NCBI): domain Eukaryota; kingdom Metazoa; phylum Chordata; class Aves; order Passeriformes; family Pipridae; genus Corapipo; species Corapipo altera. The sequence continues at coordinate 348,762 of NW_020884991.1, forward strand.
TGTCTGTACTTCCCAAAAATATCAATGCAAGCATGAGTGACGCTGTTACATTCATAATGTTTTCATGAGACAGCTATGAAAAAGATAACTTCCAGATCAAAGCCTAATGTCAAAATTAGTAGTTTTGAAGTCTGACATCTCAAAACTTTGAGGCCACATTTCGGAGGCATTCAGTCATACAGACCTTTACAATATTGAATAAGACCACTATGTGATTTTAAAAAAATAATTACCATTCTAAATCCTGGACAACAGAATACCTGGAATTGAAATAGAATATGTACTATGGTTTTTATTATTTAAGTAGCCTGAAATGAACCTCAGCAGTGATTAACTGCAAACAGTAAACATTGAGAAATGTGTTGTTGAAAAATCAAATCTGAAATGATTTTTTTGCATTTGAAATGAAATGTTCCCACTCATATAGATTTCAATGAGAAAAGGGAAAATGCCACTGAATTAAACAGAAAAGCTCTAGTAGGGATATGATTACTTTCAAAATTAGCTATAAAAGTTTCAGATACTTAAATTCTGTAGAAAGCCTGTCCTAAGTGATTTTGGTCTTGGAGTTGCCTTGCAAACATTACTTGAGAATTGTGTGCAGTGGGAAGTAGCCATGTTGTTTTGTTCTGGTTACACATTGGGTAACCAAGCTCCATATATATTCATTGAAGAGGGTAAAGTACCTGCTGGAGAACTAGAGGGAACCTGAGGTGTCCAAACTTAGAAGACTGAGGCAATGCCATCTAGACTGTGGAACAACCATTTTGCTGGAGGGCTTCAGCCTACCTGTGCTGACATCCTTTCCTAATTTTTGTCTGAGGGACCATAAACCATTTCTTGGTTTGTAGCATAGCTTTGACTCCATTTGTCTGTGGAGTATACTTTCTTTGGATTTGTTGATTTATCTCCACTTCTCTAATAAATAGACCAATTTCCAAAAGAAGATGTAACTTTGGAAATCTTAACGATTAATAGACTTCCTTCCTTCCTGAAAGAAAAGAGCATACTGATACTAATGAAAAATATACAAGGATTCTTAATACACTAACTTTTTTGTCAACTCAGTCTTTTGTCATTTGCCTGAAAAAACAGTTGTCACATTTTATTGCCTATTTTTTTTCTCACTTGCTTGTGAATAAACAAATTACAGTGTTGTGTGCTGAAGTACAGTAATCTGCATGGCAAACACCCTGACTTATTTTGTTCAAGTAGAAGTCAGAGAGATATGCTTTCAAGGAATGTCAAAATTAGATATTATTTTTTTCTGTTAGAAATCAATATTTGGAGTTAATTAGTTGGTTTTTTTTTCCTTCTAATTAGGTTTTTTCTCTCTGGAACAGTCCAATTACTAACAGAAACAGACTACTTCTTACTACCATCCTTTTACAGCCCATAGTGCTTTAGGGCAAAATAAATACAGGAATCACTTTGAATGCTTAATTCATTCTTTATCAGCACTTTTCATGACATCTTTTGAAGAAAATGATTAGAAGTGACTTGATCCTTAAAATGACCTCATTAAATATTCCTATTTAGTAAAAATCTTTTTGTAAAGCAGCTGTGTACTAATAGAAAATAAGTTTGTAACTTTCCTTCTGCATTAATCTAGTAATGGTAGTCCAGTGACTAATCCATTGCCACTTCCACAGCAGGATTTTGGCCAAATGTGAATTGAGACCATGAACTTTCTCATAAGAAGTTCTTAAGTTTTGCTCCAATTTTTTTGGCAAGATTATTACCTGCTTGAAGATACTATTTTCCATTGCTCTTGGATAGAAAAATATGTACTTCGATAATAGTAGCTTTAAAAGGAATTTTGTTTCATATTAACCCCCTGAAATGTTAGCTATTTCTCTATATTTTTCTTAGAGATGTTTTTTGTCCTATTTTTGTTGTGTTCATTTTTCCTTGGCTGGTTTGTCTTGTCATTAAACTGCAGAGCTTAAACCAATGGAGAAACAGTTTGAATGGAAAACAAACCATTCAAGAAAAGTTAAAACCACCTGGTGGCCTATTGCTTCTGTGCATAAAACATACCTGTCAAATTATTCCTAATAGAATATGAGGAAAACGTTTTAGAAATTATGACTAGAAGCACATTTTAATGTAATATTTTAAGTGACTGACTTTTCACCGAGTCTGGCCCTGTAAATGTGATAGATCAGTTCTGAAACACCTGCACTGAAGTGAACCAGTGATACCTTTCAACAGCTTAAATCACTGGCCACGTCTTGCATCTCAAGACAGCACATGTAAGTAAAGTTCATGATGTCATCACTCTGCTGTGAGGGTGCCTGGATTAAAATGTCCTTCTATCCAGGGAGGGAGACATGAGGGAGGAAGAAGGTGGAGAGGTGGATCTGTCATCCCTGAAGTAAGAACAGTGAAAATACAATAATCGTCATACCTGGGCATGACAGCATACAGCAACATTGCTACATGAAATCAGACTTAAAATGTACAGTGGGCTGAGTGACAATAAGGTAATTGTTGTACACTGACTTAGAAATGGACTTCTTATGCTTAATACTTGCAAAAATTCCTGTCAGTGAGGCATGCATAGTGGCAACATTATGTACTAGGTTATAGGTTATGACATTGTAAGTGCTATGGAATTTTTGTTTGCTGGCGTGTCGGAAGGGGGGTTTGCTGCACTCCTCATGTCCTTTTTGGCATCGTATGTCAACTGAATTTCCCTGCTAGCCCTTTGGTAACCTTCTGCCCAAATTCTGACTAGGGCAGATTTTTAGTTTTGCAGCCACTGGCTCTGAATTGGATGTCTGGTAACACATGCAACATGAATTTGCTGTTAAACTGTATGCATCTGTATGGGGAGGCTTGCATAGACTGAGGTGACGGAAATTGTTGACCTTTAAAGGAAGAAGATTGGGAAGGGCAAGGAGTTGTCAGTTAGTTATTGAATTTTAAAGTTGTTCATGATAGACAGAGGAAACAGCATGTTTCATTGATCTGTTTTTTCTCCAAATTATACATACGTTGTCAGTTTTGTTACTATCAATAATAATAATAATGATAATGATTCCTGTCCTAGAAGATAAGTATTTGTTCTACCTGGAAAAATTCTAAATTGTAAAAGTTGTGTTTATGATGTGTATAACAAACTCAATGTTTTGGTGATCTGGAGGTACATATGTGCACACTTCTAACTATTCATGTATCCATATGTTCTGAAACTCAAAATATGTTTTGCCTGAAATTTACTAAAAAGTTTGACTGGATTAGTTATTAATTTATTTCAGACCGGTACGGCTTTGTGGCACTACTAAAGCCATAACCTCAAAAATGGTTTTCCGTTCCTCCTTCCTCAAACTATTTAAGCCTTTAGCATCCCATATGGAAAATGCAGAACACAGTGGGTATTAAATAATGGAGTACACATTGAAGGATTAGATTGAAAGTAAAATATAATACCTGTTTAATAATTACATTAAGATATTTTACACAAAAAAATGAGTCTTTGCACACTGGTTGTGGTCTTCCTCACTACTTGGGTTTGGTAGTGAAGATCATGAGTAGCTTGACAGGGCATAGGTGGCTGGTTCTGGTAAGCCTGTGTGCCGTTCTTATCGATAGGGTCACTTTTTGATTTCAGTGACTTTCAACAGTATTTCAGAGTGACCAAATCAAGCTAATTGTTCAGCGAAATTACATTTATCTATCAGTACCACAGATTTTGCACTATTTTTTCCTCTAAATTTGTCTGAAAGGCTCTGGAAGTATCAGCACCAATGTGTTGAAAATGTTTTTATCAGAGAAGCTTTATTTTTCAGTGCATTGATGCTATGAATCATTAATGCTAGAAATCTGCTGTTAACTTGACCTATTATTTTCAGTCTCACTTATGCTAAGGGTATCTAGTTCATTATACTGTCAGTGTTTGAAAAGCCATACTGTGATTTCTAAGCTATAAAGTATAAGCTATAGAGATGTGAGTGAAACAAACATAACATTATGTGCCCTTCTCATATTTAAATTTGCCAGCCCCCCCCAAAACAAAAACAAAACAGTAATACTTCAGATTTTTTTTCCTTCATATTCCTTGCTGTTTCTAAAAAGTTCATTGCGTACAGAGTGGAATTGGGGTTTATTTGCTTGTTTGTTACTTTAAAAAGAAAATACAGATGGTCATCTGCCAAAAGGAAGATTCTCCATCAACTGGTGACCTCCTGTCTTTGATCTCCTTGTTGTATTTGGTCTTTTTTTGGTATGGGGCTTGGTAAATGTTTTATCGTATGACTGCTGCATTCTTTATCAGCTGAGTATAACCACAAATATGAATATAACCATAGATATCTTAAGTTACTTGTTTATAGAAATGTTGTTCTCTTTCCTTGGTCTTCTCCATGCTAGAGGAGCAGAAAGAGAAGTGCTAAAAATGACTCTTGTATCTTTCAAGCCTGGCACTGGCGTTCACATATTTAAAACTCTAGACCTTTAAATATGTTTGTATTTCCCAAGGAAGCTTAAAAAGTCTGTTTGTTTCTCCAAGTAAACCCATGCGAAGCAAATTATTTATTTTTCAATAAAAATCATATATAATTTTTTGGTAAGACTAAAAATGTCGTTGGATGATACCTTTAATGCACAGCATGCTTGCAAGTAGTGTTGCTTTCCTCTATGGTAATGCTTAATTTTTCCAGCATATAACACACAGTAATTTTGAAAACAGTAGTCAGATACACAAACTATCCTGAATTAATAAATATTAACTATACACGCTACTGTTCACAACAAAGAAATGTCATATTCTGTAAAGTGATTGAGAAGTCATGTAAACTGAAATGCAATAGATGAATTTGTATGATGGATTGAGTGTGTTGTTAACTTTTTTCCATCTCATGTTGCAGGGTTATATTTTAAACAGTAGGGCTGATATCTTTCAAAACCCTTCCTTGGCTGTCAAAAACCAAAAAACTCTGTGAGACAGTACAAAAACCCCATGCATTAATATCAGCATAAATTGCGTGTTTCAGTTTACGTAATGGTTAACTTTCTCGCTCAAAGAAAGCAAGTTAGCAAACATGCAGACTGAGTCTTCTATTTACTCCTCAGCATTTGATTAGAAAGATTTGTTAGTTTACATTTGTAATAAAAGATTCCATAATTTGAAAAGAAAGTGTAATTTTAAAAGCTACGTCATAAACATAGCTGCCAGACAACTGGTACTGCTTTTTTGCAAATATTCCATAAAAAAAAGTAGAATCTATTGGTGTTCTTCTCCCTGCCTTTTAATTTTGTATTTTATAACGGTTTTACTAGTCCTACAGTAGATGTATAATTTAATAATATCTTCTTTGGGTGAGAAAAAGAGGATAGTTTTGCACATATGCTGTATTGAGTTTCTGCAGAAATATTCTCACTGTGGTATGATAATCTTGCTCTGGCTTTAAGAATAAAAGCACAGATTTGAAATGAAATAGTGCAAATTTTAGAGCAGGAAGCCAGGATATGTATGTTTTTATATGGATTCTGGCCAATGTCAATTGCATAAGAGCAGTAATCTGGGGTGTGACTTTGGTATCAGTTTTGTTACACATTGAAACTACTTGTTTTTTTTAAAATCCTTGGAAATTTTCCAAATGTAACAAAACCAAGCAATTCATACTCTCTACAGTATGCTTCATCAGTAACTGAGACATATCAGAATTAAAAGGCTGGTAAAAAGCTGATTTTTTTTTTTTAATATATTTTTGATTTGGGTTTTTTTTTTTTTTCTCCCCTTAAAAAGGCTTCTGACTGCAATTTCCCTTAGAAAGGGAGGAGAAAAACCTTTCATGCCTTGGATGCAATCCTAACAATCCATGTTAGCATTTGCTGGAAAAGCATCTCCCTGCAGTGAGGTAAAGTTAGTTTTAAACTGCACAGTGATTAGGGGTCACTATAAATTGGCAGCCTAATACATTTGTATCCTACAAATGTTTTCTTTTCATGACCAAAAGCAATAATTTCAGGGTTGTGACTCATTTATTTGTATGTATTTTTCCTACAGGAAATTATGTTATCTTAATTGAGATAATTACTCATCTTTTTTTTAATTACAGGATTCCACATTTTACAGGTGTATGATATAAATTAGAGGATTTTAATTACTGAGGAAGGTTAAGGATAGTAAAATGTAAGCAAGGAAATTCTTTGCTTTCTACTAATTTTAATTTTCCTCTTTGTGAAATGTTTATTCTCCATGCTGCTGTTTTCTATGTAATAGCAATTTTTTGGGGGAAGTTTAAATCAACTACTGTATAGATGATAAAAGGAAAAGGTAAAAGAACCTCTGTATTGTGATGGCATTTATCAAAAAGTTGGGAAACACCTACCCAACTACTTTCCTAGCACTGCTAAACCTGTCTTGTGCAGTATCTGAGTCCCTACTGTGTTCCTGACTGCCAGTCCAGGGCAATAATGTTCTCCACATTTTTTCCCTCTCTGGCTGTGTCCTACATTGCCCTTTGGTGATCTGAGGAAGGTGGGAGGAAGGGAGATGGTGATCATACTGGAATTCCTGAAGAATAGTGACAACAAGCTATTGGAAAGCTGAAGGTTGAGTATAAATGTTAATGGAGTACAGGACAAAAGCACGTGCATCATGATGTGGGGAGAGTAGAAATTGTGTGGATGCATGCTGTGCTTTAAAGACCGCCCCTGTGTAGTCAGCTGCTCAGCAGTAGGGGAAGAGAAAATTGTATGTGCAGAGAGGTGGTGATGTGGTGCTTGTGCACTGGTGATATCCAGCTCGTCTGTTTGATCCCTCATAATCGTGCCAAGGTGTGATGACATGGTAGGATGATGAGACATCACCTCTGCTGATAAAATTTCCATTAATCATAAGGAAGAGTTCCCATCTCTTGGAGGTTTGAATGACTCAGGAACACTGGTTCAAATAGTTGGAATTAGGAATAGGAAGAGTGGGATAGCAGTCATCCGCCAAGTGAAAAGAGGTACACAGAAGTTAATCTGGTTCAGACAGACTAACACCAGATATTCCTCCTTTAATCTATTCACTCTACAGGTATCAACAGACACATTAGTTGGCAGATTTTTGTCACCTGTTACTTAAGTCTGCTTGAGTTTGGGCTTGATTTGATGAGTTTTGAAATTGTATTTTTATGGGCCAATAAAATACTCAAGCTTGTTAACTATAAGCAAGTTCTAGGATTTGGAAAGTCTTAAAACTCAGCAAGGATAGATTTTTTTTGTAGGATCAGCAAATCTGCATTTCTGGCCTGTAGCTCTCCTGATTGTATCTTGTTGCTGCTACTTGAAATTCTGTAGGCAGTGTAGCTTTTCATTGGGGGGGGGGGGGAAGTTTTGCTAGCTTCCAATTTCCAAAAAACATGAACTATATCTTGAGATAAACTTGAGAAAAACAAAACAACCCCCCCACAGCCTTAGGCAGAATGCAAATATGGAAAACACTGGCTTTGTAAATAGTTAATGTCTGACAAAGAACAGCTGAAGACAAAACCTGACTGCAGAGCATATGAGGCAAGTCTGAGACAGGGCAGAGGCCAGATTTGGTAAAAATAATCATATTTCCATGGAAGTTAGGTGTTTGAGTACCTTGAGGAATCTAGAATTTAGACTTGATTAATGAAGTAGGTAATTATGATAGACTGTAACAGCATTATTAATTTTCAAATTTATTTTTCTGATGAGTAATAAAAGAAAGTTAGTAAGTTTAAGATTCCCCCCCCCCCCCATGCTTCTTGGCACACATTTATTCCCGTGGAAAATGGCTTAAAACAATTGCTATTATATAATTTTCAGCTCAGATTAGGTTCAATGTGTTGGACATAATGTTTATTAGACTCAGAGTTCTGAAGTTTCAGAGAAATTTCTGAGAGATGCATGTTTTCAGAAGACCAAAAGTGTTGATGTTCAAGACTCTGCAAAGTCAGTGTTCATTGTCTTGGAACTGTCCTGGCGTCACTGAAAGTAGTGTTGGTTTTGTGTTGTGTAGGTACACATTTTCTTCTTTTCATTGTAGCTCACTTTGCATCTTTCTTCAGTTCTTGTGAAAACATGAAATAAGACTTATTTCCATTACACAGATACACTGTTCTTGGAAATACTCAGAACACACCTTGACAAAGCTGTGGTTGACCTGATAGAAGATAGTCCTGCTTTCAAAGTATTACAACTCCTTTCCAACCTGTATTATTATCATTGTAACAGTTTGATGCAGTGGAAATTTTATACGTGAACATGCACAGACCCTTAGTTCTACATGAAGGATTAAGAGTGTAACAGAGAGCTTAATCATTAATTGTTTGGCTTAAGAAATAGAAAGAATGTGGGCAGTGAAGTTATTCTAGAGTACATGAATCAAATGTACTTGAAGTGAGGAGATCTTGGTTCTGCTGATATCCTTATTTCTTCTAATTTGTCCAAAAAAGACAAATTTCTATGAAGTTCAGTGCATAAAATTAAAATAGGTCAAAATCAGAAATGAAGCATGAAGTTAAGAAATTAAGTATAATAATTATATCTTGTCAGAGTATGCTATTTATGCAGTTCAGTAGAAGATAGAATGAATATATTCAGTAAATTTGGTGTCTGCTTTGTGGACTAATGAGCTTCCTATTGCTCCTTTTGCATTGTCTGCTCCCTTCGCATAAGATCAAGAAGACACAACCAGATAATATCATTTCTCAAAGTGAGAACTACAGTTGTTTCACTTTACTGACATTTTAATTATATGTAGCTGTATCCTTGATACTGCATTTTTCACATAACTTGGCTTTATGTGTTCAGTAAGAGCATATGATATTTTTTCACCAAGTCTTAATACCAAAACGTCCCTGGGAACATCCCAACAGTTATGTCACAATACTGGCACATGGTTTATTAAAAGTGTCTCTGTCTGGGTAGGTCTTTAGAGCTTTAACACAATCTCTGCACACTATTCTTAAAATAAATTGTTTCTAATGCCATCTGAATATGTGTTAAGCTGCAAAATAGTTTCATGTTATAAAGGTGCTGTGAGAAAATGGACTAAAATTCTTTTTCTGTCATTTTTTGGCCTTTATTTACTACTTATTTTTCTGTACTTATTGCAGCAGTAAAACCTACTCGTGTCAGAATAAGCAGGCAAGCAGCTTGTCTTTGGCTGTCAGAGAAGAAAGCTGGGATTGATGGTAGGGAGACTTGTCTTGCAAGATTATATGTAGAGAGCAGGTTTCACACCCAAGCAAAGCATCATCAACAATGAAACTTTTAACTTCAAAACTAGGAGCTGAAAGATGCGTGTTACGCTAGAATAATTGAAAACCTGCTTCATAGTATGCCTTGCTTTTTTGTGTAACGCAATATAGGCTGAAGTAGCTGTCAGAATATATTTTACTGAAATATGTAGCGTTTTCGAGAGCTGAATTTTTGCTTGTTTCATTGGTTTATCTCTCAAAATTTACTAAATAGTGAGATGGCAAAATATTTAGAGATTCAATTTCTGCTTAACCCTTTACTATGCCATTTTATTTTGTATTAGTAGGAGTTACATTGAGAAGAGGACAGACATTGCAGTTGTGTTGGTTGTGTTTTCTGTTGTGGTTTTTTGTTTGGTTGTCTTTTTAAAAATCTCCTCAGGTGGCATAGCAATTAGTTGTCTGTAGTTCTCTATTTCTGAGTTATTCCTTTTTTTTTTTTAATTAACAATAAAGTGAGTGTTTGTATTTTATGTTTAACAAAACGTGGGCCTATATGGGATAACTCTTTTTTTCCTGCAGCACCTGCAGCTCCCAACTGTGTGGAAGGAACTAAGTCATTTTGATAGCCAAGTGACTGGCTGTCCAAGAAAAAAAAAAATCTCATAAGAAAGCTGTCCAATAGAAACAAGAGATGAATTTGGTGAAGTGCATTGCTGGTCAACCTGACTCTTAGATTGCAGGACTACCTTTTAAATCTGTGAGTGACCTCTGCTTTATTCCAGTGTTAGTGTGTCTCAGGGCTGTATTTCTCACAGAATCTAATCCTTGAAGATGCAAGTCCATGCTTTCTGTGCTTCCCTTAAAGTGCCTGGACAACTCTCTGTGTCCTAGATACCAAAATATTCCCCTGAACCGTAATGTACTGTGACTAATCAATCTTAAGACCATTCCAATGTCTTGACCTTTGATCTGTGATGACTCAAAGGGAGATCTAATTTGGGTCTTCTAGCACTCTTCTAGATATTGAACATGCTTGCATTTGTAAGAAAAAATGGAAATTGTCAGTCTTCTAGTTTTGGTCCTGCAATAACTATGGTATTTTATGGTAAAAGCTGAAATTTTTGTGATCGAAGATAGTTTGATGCGAGTACTTCAGAAGGCTGCAGGTGTAACCAGCTTATAGGGGCCAGAGAACAGAGTTCCTACAGAAAAGTTTGGTTTTGACAACAATCAGTATTTCTACTCTTCCTTTGTTTCCATAAGTGAACACCAAGCTGGAGTAGGACCTTGATGTCACTCTCCTACTCAGTCTTCTCCACTCTACCCCAGTGATACAAATGCTGCATGACAGCAATAATTTTCTTCCCTCAGTTTCAAGAAGAGCACAGCATCCTACCTGCTAATATAATCAGTCCTATAAGCAGCTGGTGAGACCTCTCATTACTTGTTATACAGCAATATATAGGACATCTTGTTAGGCCTCATTCCTGGTTAGCAAAACGCATTTGCCCCTGACCTAGAATTAAAAATCTAACTTAAAACAAGTAACAGCTGGCAGTTGACAAGAAGACAGAGTACAACTTAGAGTCTGGAGACATAAGCATCACACTCTTGTAGCCTGAACTAGAGCTTCTTATTCAAGCTTAGTACTGTCTCATAAAGCACCTACAGAAAAATATATTTATGTGGATAAATTCTGTCCCTATAATCAAAACCAAGATTTACTGGTTTATCTGGTCCCCATAGAGAAGTTTGTAAATTCTGGGATGGCTGCAGTGAATTTTTTCTCTACTCTGACTGGTGGGATTCCCTATTATGGGTAAAGATAGTGGTTGTGATTTTTATTTTCTTTGTCTTATAAAAAATAATAAATAGTAGAGGACTATCTGGAGGAAAGTCAGGATGAATTCACCCTGTCAAGTATTGTTGTAAAGGCTAAGAGTCATCTTTCATACCTTAGCGTAGGGGACCATCATGGGGACAGGTCTGCAGCTGCTGTAGCTTTCAGTGTATCTTTGCTGTAAAACAGAAGTTGTGCAGCTTTCTTACAGCTGACCTAATGAACACAGGGCTGGATAACAACAGAGATGTGATGTCATGGACTTCTGCTTTGGGCTATCAAGCATTCTGTCTATTAAGTCTGCTACCAAGGTTGTTTATCGGAGGATTTTTGGTGCAAACGTAACTTACCTTCAGTGCTTTGTTTTTATCCATACTGCCTCAATTTGAGCTTGTGTACCCATGCTATGGCAATATTTTGGTTTTGCTCTGGGGACATGCTTTCAGAGCCTTTCCAAATTTCTTTTGAAATGGGAAGTTTCTCTGGACCCTGAAGCACTCTAGAACCAGAAGCAGGCCAGTATCTATTTCAGTCTCTCTCTACTGTATCTCTATACATACCAATTTTTCACTACATGTCTTTGAAACAGATCATGTTCTTCCAAAACGAGATAATGCACTGGAAGAGTAGGGCTGTTGGACTTCACTGGGTATTGCAGATGCTGTAGCTTTTGCTTATATACTCCAGTAGGTAGATTCTGTGTCAAAGTAGCTTCAAAAAGGCTAAATCAATGAAAAGGACACCAACCCTGGCTTTTCAGTAGCTATGTGAGCTACTGTTACCCATATCTATGTGGGTAACACACCAGAAAGTTCACCAGAAGTTTCTTTACCTTTGATTTTCTCTAACTTGTTCCCTTTTCCTCCAGGAGCCCTTCTACCTCTGCTAGTTGAAGGCAAAGTCCTTCTCCATTTTCAAGTCCTTCATTCAAAGCATAGGTGTCTACAGTGAATTGTTTGATGTATTGGTAAATAAGACTTTGAATGGCATTTTGAAAGCAGTGTTATTTCTTTTTTCAATTTGATTTGAAGTTTGAGGAGAGAGGAGGTGTATGCCCTAATAGAACTCAATATTATTCCAATCCTTTGAATATGACTGGTTTTTTCTTGATGTCCTTAGTCAAATTGTCCTTTTCCCCTTCATAGATGATCAACTGAATTAGTTGTCTGGCCTTAATAATAACAGTCATTTTAGTGGGGATTTGTTTTGCTTAAATAAACAAAGCAGTTTCAAATTAGATCTGCACACAATCCATTCTCTTCAGATTTCTGTTCTGGTGCAAAAAAACAAACAAACAAACGGAAACATTTTTTGGTTTAGCTGTACTATGTTTTTAATGAAGGTAGTTAAGAAAACTTAGAAAGTAAAATGGTTGAGCACTCCCTTTTCTTGAACATTAGAACAATATGCTTTTAGTTAAAGTGTGGAGAAGACTGTTATTATTCTACTCTTCATTTGCACTTCTAGTTACCTTTCCTGAAAAATTAACAGGCTTTATACTAACAAAAAATTCTGGTTAATTACTAATTGTGAAGAGGACGTCTAGTAGGGTTTTTCCTTTAAGCAATTCTTAATTGGCTTTCAGAATTCTGCCTGTATTTCTGTATTCCCTGTCTAATTTTTAGATCCGTTTGCAGCTGTTTTAAGTGTAGATATTTAGAAATTACTTGTTTGTTTGATTAAATGCAGACAGAAAAACTACTTCTGATCAATTTGATCAGACTGTGGTATGTCAAAATGCTAAGGAAAAAAATACTTAAAATACATTTTCCTGTAAATTTTCATCCTCGGAACTATTAAAATTTTCTGAAATAGTTTTTGCATTACTGTTATCTCTGTCGACTAGTCAGCATTAGCAGCAGAAAATCAATGCTGAGTTAAATGGTTTTGTAGGAGAATACATCTAGAGAAGCTTTAATTTTTTTATCTGGGAATATACCTCACTCCACACATAGGCCAACATGCATGTTGATGCAAAGCCAGATGAATGTTAAGTTAAAGCAATAGCATGGTTCTTTGGGGGTCAAACAACAATTGCAAGGCAGTTTATTTCTTCAGTTTTCAAAGGGATTGAGTACCAGAACTATAGAGACACCAAGACCAGAACATGAAAGAAAAGTATTCAGTGTGCCAGTGTATATCTGTAGTACAGCAAGCTTTCAGCCTTATTGCGTAGGTATTGATTTATTTGAGAGAGTTTTGAATATGCCTGCTTCTAACTAAACTGAGATTTTATGTTATTGAAAGGATAAAAACCTTCTACAAATTTGTATGTGTGTAAGAACTGTTTAGACAAATTAGAGGACATGCTAAGAGAAAAATATCTTTTATTAGTGGATTTTTTTATAGTAAGTACATCTTGTGGGCATATTTCTAAAATGTAAGATTTGTAAAATCTTGTCGGCATGACATCTGTAGTTAATTAACAATTTTATATCTAAAAGTGCTCAGCTGAAGCTCAGAAATTAATTCTAAGAAATTTTTTTTTTCATTTCAATTACTTTTTGTTAATAACCCCCCCAAAAAGTATGCCTATGTGTTTCTTGCTTGTAGTTAGTCCAGTCATGCTTTTTCCAATAGAGACCTTTTTTTAATGCTGCACCACTAGTAACATTTTGAATTGGAGAAAATACTTTTATGAAACATCGAAGTAAGGGAGACTTTTTGGCAGTTTTCTGATTTTATTTCCCATATGTACAGGATATTGTTTTGACGTATCAAAGAATTGGTTCTGCTGCAATCAGAGTGTGTACTAAAAGTAACTGGGGATGGATGGGTAAAATGCAACTGAAGGAGGCTGTGCAAGAGATTTAGGTTGCTTCCACCAAACAAGTCTTACATTCATTCCTGAAAGTCTCAGTTCTGGCTCTTTTGCTAGCTTTCACCAGTATGGCCTGCTTATCAAAGCACTTTATCAGTGGGGAAGGGATGTGGGTTAACCGCTTCACTCAACTCAAACTTCCCAGCTAGCAGTCTGTCACCCAACAGCTGTTTTTCAATGCATACACTATGTGCTGTGGAGCTGTTTCAGAGCTCATGACAAGAACAACATTGTACTATGGGGCTTGTTCAAGTTTGGGGTTTGTTTCCTATAAGCTTTAAGAGAAAAGAATTCAAGCACAGCTCCAAGGTTCTGTGGTTTTTGTTTTTTACTAAAAAAAAAAAAAGTGTTTTCCCTATCACAACTAAGCATGTGTGTTTGTGTAGACATTTAATATATGCAATATCCACAGGGTGGATTTCAGAGCACTGGTACAGGGATTTTTGATTGCTGGTAAACCCCTGTCCCCTTTCTGGACAGTGTCAGCATATCTGTTTTCAAGTGCTAATATAGCAGACCAGATCCATCAGTATTTCTGAGAGTTGTATATCCTCAACATAGATATAGGCTGTGAATGTGTGTGCTTACATTTCTGGTTTTTTCCATTCTGTTTTTTTAATGTGGTTATACAGAGAATAAAAATAGATTCTCAGGTAGACTGAGATTAAACAGTTTTTGAGGGGCAGGTTCATAGCACTTTTAGAATGGGGAAACTAACGCCTTGTTTCTGTCAATGTTTGCTTTCTTACTTAAGAACAAGTTAAATATCTAGCCTTCATGGGGGTGAACCTAACCCTCTGCAAGTGTATGGATTTAGTGCAGTTTTGGGGGAAGTGGTGGAGAATGACTTAGTACCAGGCCTACTCTTCAGAATAGAAATATGATGGTGAAACTGCTGAGCTTCACACAGACTGCTCCTGGGCCTGGAGATCCCAGAAAATAGAGGTCCACTGTGGAGGATGCAGGGGATTGGCAGAGTAAACCTAAAGCCAAGCAACTGGGAACACGTGAGGTGGCAGGGTAGATTAAAAGGCTGCCCAGTATTGAAGAGGGTCTTGAGTGGATTAAAAACCAGAGGAGTAGCAAAGGGTTTCTTTAGTTCTGTGCTAGAGAGAGGTGTGTGGGGTGAAAGCGGGCACTGGACATTTATTAATCACCTCCTGTATTAGCCAGAGGTTAATACAGAAGGATAATTTTCAAGAGAAGGTTCCTGTTACTTGCTGAAAATACCTTCTTCATTCTCAGCAGATGCCCACAGCACCTGCGGTCTTCACTAGAGTTAGGGCTGGACTGTTGCTCTGGCCCTTGCTGCTCTAATCCCCATTCCTCCCCCTTACCTTGTACACTGGTCTCAGGTTCATAAATGCTCTGTAAAATTTCCAACCTGTGCAAGTCCTCTGGAGATTAATAATTGCAGAAGGAAAGTGGCGAGAGTGGAATGCCATTCTGCCAGGCCAAATCCCGCTGGGGCGATGATGAGGCCAGGTTTGGCTCCAGCATCCCTCTGAAGCTTGTCAGGCTTTTATGTCTCTCCACTGGGTGAAGTACACTGACACACTGCTGATTTTTGGCAGGGTACAGCATAACGCTTCACCTTGCAGACCACAGGCATCCCAAGAGAAGATTATCCCTGCACGACTGTGAGTGTTTTGAATTCATGATGCTGCAGTCTTCTGAATGCCTTCTGTTCGGTCATTTTGATGGCAAAGCTAAGTCTCAGGCTGTGGTTCGTGGTTCCTCCTAGAATAGTTTTATTATGACTTTCCAAAACTGCTGTTCTATGTGAGGGAACTTTGTCATCAGAAGCATTTTCCTGGGGATAGAGTAGGAGGAGGGAGTGTTAAATATTCAACTTGTTCAGAATTTCAGCATTTGCATGGCATACAAGTGAAGTCTAGAAACAATTTACTTTGGTTACTTTGATAGAAGTATGGACAAATTCTGTTAATGAGTTATATATCAGTCTTCGAACTTGTGCAAATGAGGTCTGTTACTGGACAGTGTTTTCATTCCTTTTCTTAAACATAGAAAATTAGTAAGAAATGTGGAACAGTGGAGAACTTTAATTTTAGTACTGATTATTTGATCCATGATACTTATAAGTGTAATAAATAACATTCTTTTAACAACTTGGATCTAGAAGACTTACAAAAAAACCCAACCAAAAAAATACTCACTTTATATCAATCCAAGGAAGGAACTCATCAGAATTATTTGATATGACTCTTTACAAACCTTGTATTCTAAAAGAATGCTCAAATATGATTGCAACAGCTTGAGACAATGATTGAGGCTATTAGTGACTAAATATGGACAGGATGGATTTAGACAGCTACAATGGAAATACTTTGGTAGAGCTTTACCTAGGATTCAGTGCTATGCAACCTGTACCCAGAGAAGGGCCCAGGCATCTCTAGCTATTGTAGTACCCATGATTTCTGCTGACAACTTGCTACCTAGAGACTTCCTGAAATATTGCTTCAATACAGATTATTTTGCCCAGTGTAACTTGAAGTGTTTGTAGAATATATACCCCACAACATGCCCCATCCAGCTACTGGTATGTCATAACTGCTGCAGTAGATGTGATTAGCCCTTGCAAGGAAGTGGTCTAAGAAGTACTTCAAAGCAGCTGAAATTGTTGCTATCTCCGGCTAATTTGAAGGGCTTCACTCGGTTATTAGCAATGTTCATTAATTTAGTATGATTTTAAATTTCTGATGGAGGTGTTCAGTTTAATTCTTATAAATTGTATGGACCAAGAGAAATAGTTGCCCAAGGTGAGTTATTAGCAGACCTCATGCCAAAGGGAAGTCACTTTCTGTGGATCACTTTACTGTACTCTTTATTTCGGGTTCTCAAACACATTTTACAGGTGTAGATGATACCTCAAACAGGAGAAGAGAAACATGAGGCAGGTGGATATCATCGGTTCTGAGGAACAAAGTGTTACTGATTTTTAAAGGTTTGCAAAAACAGGCAGGACAAAGAATTATATTTTTGCCTTCTAATCTGTATGTTTCAATGTTCAAGACAGGTAAGTCACAACAGTCTTTCCTCCCTATGGTGAGTCACAGACAGGAAATTGGAAACAAGAGAGTCAAGAAAAAAGTATTATAGACCAGGACTCACCTCAGGAGCCAAACTGGGTTTTAAGTTAATTGTTTGACCAAAACCTGTTATCTTTTAATATAAAAGTGAGGAAACAGCAGGCAACTTGGCACAGTGGAGATTGATCAGGATTTTTCTTCCGACACTCAGGCTACTGTAGCTCGCATCAGAAATTTCAGAAGAATAGAGACTGTGTCGGGAAGATAAATGTGCTTTTAAATAGCTATACCTTAAAGGATAAGGACAAGTCCCAGTGATTGGGAATCTTGAGTATTTAGATGGCCAGGTGACAACCTTGGGAAGTAAGTGGTATGATAGCAGGTTGACACACCCTGAGTCATGGCCACTGCAGAAAAGTACAGCGATGCAACTCGGTGAACCCTGGGTTTTAAGTAAGTGACCTTTGGATCCAGGAAATCATCCCTTCTACATCCCTGCCCAGCAGATTGTAAATAGAGAATTTACTTGTTTGCTGATTGTAAGATATAGATGTAACTCATTTCTGCCTGATAGTGGGTACATATTATAAATAAAATTATGGCCTGCCATTTTTTAATCGCATGTTGAGTTATCATCTCCTCCTATATGATGTGTGAGCTAGTAACTGGAAAGGATTAAATCTGAGGGTAAATCCTAAATTTTTTTCTGGTAGATTCATTCATCTGATTTTGAAACTAATGCTAAATCCTGCATCTTTGAGCAGTATTTGTGAGCTGTATTGAGCATGCAAAGGTTGTTGTCAAGAGTATTTACAGCACAGTCTTCAAGAGGATTGATTGTCCACAATTCTGCGTGCTCTGTGAAGATGGCTGTGGGTGGTGATAAATGTCCTTCAGAGATATGTGCTTGGATATTGCCTCAATATATGTAGATTTTTATTAATACCTTGTTAATTTAAGAGCTGTCCAGAAAAGATTAATATATTTTTTGGAAAGGAAAATTTATCATTTAATTTTGCTCTGCTGATTTTTATTATTGACAGGTTGTTAGAGATGGAGGTTAAACTGAAACTTTTTTACACCCCAAATCATGACCAGTAATTTCTTTTTTAAAACCTTGTCAGAACACAACAATCTCATCTCCCTTTTTGGAGGATAAATACATTAATAAAGTGTTATATTCCCCAATGCATCACCAGTTGTGATTTATCATAAAATATGAATTATTTTAGCTGCTAAAATATTGCCCTCCAATGTAAAGAAACTGCTAAAAAAATTAAATTAAAATAGAGGTTAAATTCTTTTTCATATTCTGTTGAATGTCAAAGGTGAGATATGAATGTTGCTGAAGGAAGTGGAGATTGAATATAGAATTTCCTTTGTATCTGGAGCAGTGAACAAGCAATGATTTGTCCAGGCCTATTGTTTCAATACTTATTGTTAACTTAAGACACAAAGGGTTGAAAAATGCCCTTTGGAGAATCTCGTTCATTTTCTTACTCCTGCAGATATGAAAGAAATTCTTTTTTCAGTAGGATACTTTTTGAAAAGGGTAACACTACAAGCTTCACCACCTTCCCTTTAGGAAGTGCTCTCCAAACAGCTGAAGGGAAACAGAAGAATATTTTTGCTGCTGTGACTAAATGTAGGTCTTGTTCAAGTATTTTGCTTGCTTCGATATCTATATCCTCCTCACCCAACTTAAAGGTTTACCTGGGCTGCAGGACAAAAATAACACCAAATTCCTTTCCAGCCACTGCAGCCTCTCTTTTAGCTGCCTGCTGCTGATTAAAGTTAGAACTCTCCTGGAAGCAGAGGCTCTGAGGCTGCATCACCTCTGCTCCTTTCACAGCACCTTTCCCTGCTACAGTCTGTCTTTTGGTTGTTTATACTATTTCATTTCTTATTAAATGCAGTTTTTGATTGATTCATCCAGTCAGTCTCAAAACCAGTGTTTTGTAACTTGGTTAATTTTAATTAAGATTCACCAGACTAGACTTGTGTTACCTCTGTGAGATAAAGGAGTGTTATATGTTCTTGGATTCCTGACATCAGATGCTGATGAACTCATAAAATGTCCCCAGAAGAAGCATGTCCAAAGTAGAGGTGGGCCATCTGAGTACTTCTGAAGCATGGTTTTGGTATTATACTTGAACTCACTATTTTTGCTAATTGTTCAACTGTGCTTGACAATTTATGAGGCTTCTAGTAGAGATAAAGGTTTGTCTGCAGTCTGAAATGCAGGACAACTTGTTCTGCTTTGGTATTTTTTTCTCTTTTTTTTTTTCCCCTTTTTTCTTTCCTTTTTTTCCCCCTTTTGTCTATGGTCCTTTCATCTTTCCTTTCCTCCTTTGACTTTTGTCTTTGCCATCCACTTCTTCCCTTGTGGGTTTTGTTGTTCCTTCCTCCTTGGTGCTCTCTGCACCATCCCTGTGTGTTATCTCCCCTTCCCAAACATTGGGATCACATTTCCCAACATCATCAGGTTAATTCTCATGCTTTTGATCAGTGCTTCCCTCCTAGCTTTGCTCACATGCTGCAGCCAAAGCTGGGAGGAAAGTGTGAGGAGATCAGACAGTCCAGAGACAACAATCACGATGTGAGAACAGCGTCGTGAGACATGGTCAGGAAAATGGTTTAATAACAGGACATCCCATGAAATGCAGACCACTTGAGAAATGTGGGAGCCTTTAGAACCCTAAAGGGTTGTAACATCTGTAGTTGTTTCTTATATGCACACAGTTTCAGTAGATTTCACTTTGGTTGTCTGAATGTGGGTTTAATTTCTGACAGATATTTCAAAGGGCTGTCTGCAAATATGTTCAGAAGGGAGAACCCCCCCTAATACTTAGTAACTTATTTTGATTTTTCATGCTCATTGATTCCCAATAAACTTATTAATATATACAATATTTAGAGACATCTGTATTCATATTTCAGTTGGTGTTTAAGTGCATTGCTATTTAGTTAAACATGTATTTTGCTTCTGTAAATGTATAATTTATCTGACAAATCCTATTGGTTTATTTGGAATCTTTACAGGCTGAAGGGCAAACACGTATTTTGGCATGGCAATAGTTTAGAAAACATGTATTATTTACCCATCAGAAAGTAATGGGTCCTGAGGAGCCATTATGGTCCAGCTTGTAAATCCTTCTCAGTTTGCATATTATTGACCCAATAGACAGTAACAACTCTTGGGACCTGTTGTGGTCTATCCATATTCATTTGGTTGCCATACATGTGTGTAAAGTCTGCTTGCTGAAAATCCTTACAAATACTTGATTGAAAAAAATATATACAGAAAGTTATAAATGAAATTGCTTGGTCAGTTTTAATTTCCCTCTTTCCTTCTCTCCCATGAATACCTAGAGACACTTTTAAGGAAAATTGTTTGTTTTGGAATTACCCAAGCACCCAGAAGAGCTTTATCCTCATAATTATTTCTTTTTTAAAAACCCAAACACTTATGTAATATAATACGCAGTCTGACTTTTGCTGAATTTTTAAAAAATCTTTTTATGCCAAATTTCAGGCTAACAGCAAATTTTTACAGCTGAATAATAAACATTAAACACATGAGTGTATAATGGAAATGTTGACACCTCCAAGGCCAGCAGAACAAATAATTTTTGTGTAATGAGACTTTTCCTTTTTAGAGCTGCATGTTTTGGAGTCTTATTTGAACTATTTCTTTAAGACCAAAATTATTTCAGATAGCATGGGAGTGTTGTGTGTGATCCAAAAAAGACATTGCCATCACCAGAACTATCAAACTCTGGCACTAAAGAAAAAGCTGGTGGTATTCCTGAGTATTAGTACTCAGCATATCTCTGAGCCTACACACCTGATTTTGTAACACTTGTTTCTGCAAATGGTAAAAGAGGATAAATAAGAATTATGCCACTCTGGTATGCAGTTGTTCCTATCTCCTTGCCATGACAATTTCCCTGTGCTTCTTACTAATGTTTTGAAGACTGGATGGGAAATTTGTCTTAAAAGTATTAAAAAGGGCAATGAAAAAAGAGGGGAAAGTCTGATTTTTGTGGTATAAGGAGTGTAAGTCTTGTTCTTGCCAGTTACACAGAGGTGAATTTCTGTTTTAGCTGTTCCACTGATGTTCATCTCAGAGTTTTAAGCCAACCAGAATTTGTGGTCATCTTAAAAACTCTTGGGTGGGGGGATGCGGGTGGAAATCGCCCTTTGAAACTCAAAATGTTTTTTGATGTAAAAATAATAATGTATAGGAACACTGAATCCTCTAATTGTTGAAGGGCAATAGGAAACTTGATTTCTTGCATTAACTGGTGTCCTGGGCTTAAACCATGAAAATTGTAATTTTTTTTTAGGCAATGAGCTTACCCTTCTACCTGAATCTGAATGTGCATACAAAAAAATTTACATATTTATTTAAAAAGCCTATGTGTGCATATGTGCGTATGTATATTTTAAACTAATTATGTTGTTAAGGATTTCTGTACATTGTTACTCATGTGCCTTTTTCAGTCTTATAGCAATTTTTCCAGGACACATGATAATGCATTCCCCTGAGCTTCAGTGGTCAAGTAATATGTACTCATAGAAGAGTGAAACGAGAGTACAGCAAAACATTCTATAGCTTCTCTTTTTATTTAAATTTGTGGCCTGATGATCAATCTTTGCTGCAAAACAGAATGTGGGTTTCATTACATGTTTAAAAAAATAACAGATTTTTAATGGAAAATAATAATCACTTTGTGACAGTTTATTGAACTTGAAGAGAGAATTTTGCAAATCCTTAGAAGATCTTAAGTCTAGCTAGTCTCTCTTGTTGTGAAGTTTAGCTTGAAGAAAAAAATGTCAAATATTACAACCAGTCATTTTTGCTGCCCCAGACCACTGCTATCTTCTTTGGCCTACGTGTAAAATCATCAGTCTGTAATTATATCTCTTGCCACAGAGTATAGTAATCATTGTTTGTTAGTGTCCATTATACATACATAAATCAGTTTAAAAAAGAGGTTTAGGACATTTATTTGCGGTCTGTTTATTTTAAAGTTCTTTACAGGTAATCCACAAGAAGATCATTTCTGCCAAAGCTGAAGAAGTCTATTGCTTTTTCTGTAGACTTTGCTTATCATTAATAGAAAGCAGCATGTGTACATCCTGCAAACTCATTTCCTTATTTAAAGTGGGCATCCTTCCTTTACTGAGATAGGCTTCCTCTTTTAATACAGGACTGAGGATGAAGCCTTTGTAAGTCCTTAAAGACACATCCCTTCCAAATGACCTTTTGTCCCATGCTAGTAAGTTGCATTGTTTAGTTGACTCTCTGTTGAGTGCAGCTACATGAGCTGTCTTTGGAAATTAAGAAAAATAATTTCTTTGCTAATTAAATTGGGAAACATGTCATATTTTCCCATTATAAAGCATAAATGAAAGTGCAGTTGAGTGTAGTGTGCCTTTTGGTAGCCTGTTGGGGAACTGAATTCCAGGGAGTAACTGAGCAGGGCTTGTTCACACAGCTCTCAAAGGACAGTCACTACATTTGGACAGAACTTTGCCTTGTGGGTTTCTAAATTCATCATACAAGTAAGAAACTGTGTTTATTTTCCTTTGATCCATATGACTGAGAATTGTCCAAATATATTCAACTATGTACAAAATTTTAGGTCTATACCTCTCCTGCATGTAAGCACAAACATACAGTCAGGTACTACTGCAACATTTCTCTTGAAAATTCAAATCTTCCAGTACACGTGTTTATTTGCATAGGTTTACTTTTTATTTATTTGTGGCTTTTTTATGGGATTTAAGTTTAACAGAAAATTATTCTTTCTCTGAACTATTTCTGCTTGATTTTTCTGACAGTATCGCAGATCAGTTGCTGTGGAGGAGATATTAATTTCACAGGCAGTGGATTTACAACATTATCAAATTAATTGGATAGACGTTAGGTTGTAGATAGAAATTTCTCTTTAATGACAGATACAGTATTTCACTAAACAGAGATGAAGGGAAGCTAAATGAAAACTTGTTAACTTGATTTTCCATAAATTTGCCAGGCTGCTACTGGTGGTTTGGTTTGTTGATTTATTATAAGGGGAGTTTTTTTAGGTTTTCCTTTTTTTTTTTTTATCCTGTAGAACGTATCTCTAGGCAATTCACAAATATTTTCTTTTAAATGCTTTTTAAAGGATCTCTTCTGAACTGAGCCAGCCAACATCAGTGTCTGTACTCAGGCCAAGTCCTCTGGAGTTGACTAGGACTCCCAGAGCCTTCCACTGTGAGATGATGACTCTCCCTGGCCCAGATTTGCTGAGATGTACACGTACGAGTGATACCATCAACTTCTAGGGGACTGTTCATACCTGTGGAACATTAGAGGGTGGTAATGTGAATTGAAAATACCTTACCCTACTTTATTCTGTATAAAGCCTAGTGCTTAAGCTACTTACTTAAGAAGTGGAAAACCTGTATGGTAAAACTTCCTCATCCTAGAGGATTTCAATCCCCCACTCTCACTTAACTGTGAGAGTACACCAATGTGGCAGTCACTCCAGCAGCCAAGAATTCGGGATGTTTGTCACAGGAACAAAGACACTACAAGTGAGATAGGTGAGGTATAAAAAAAGAAGCAAATTAAATACAAGATGGTTTCAATGTACAGTATAAAGAAAAGTTGAAAGAAAATTAATTCTTCATATTCTCGAGGGATTGAGTGTGAAATCTTATACCCGTTGCAAACAACAGGAATGTTATAATTGAGTGCAAAACTATTAACCTGTTGCTTTTAGTGACCTCCCCAAATCTGCAATAGAGGTCCATGGCACAGCTGAGTCCCACAAAATATTTTGCAAACTTCTTGAATGACAGTGATGCACCTTTTGGAAGAGCTGCCTTCTGCACATGCAGTTTGGAGGTGACCTTTATGACAAGGTGGTTGGTGTGATTAAATTGTGGGTGAAATCCTTACTTGACTGCAGGTAGTGTACATCTGCTGGGTTTTTCCTTTAACAAGTTGTTCCTTTAACAAGTTTGAGTGAGTGTTTGTTCTGGAACCAATTAAGATGCCAGCAGCAAAGGAAGTCCATGTGCCCTTCTGTCCTTTCTTCACCCCTAAGATACTGAGACAGCTATCTTATTAGATCCTGTTTGCCTAATGAGTGTACATGTGCAAGGCAAAAATCAACCGGCTAATGACCTTAACACTTCTGGTGTCCTTTGCTGTAGTGCAGAAGGAGAATAGGAAAAAAAGGGGAGCGGGATATTTTTTTTCCAATTCACAGGATAGGAGGTCCTTAAGGAAAATGTTCTTTAGAATTCCCTTAAGAAGGACTCATATCTTCCATCTTATGCTTAAGGGGAAAAATATTTCGAATGTTTTAATCAAACAAATTGCTATGATTTCTGAAACTGTATTGCAATAATTTTACTTTTTAGATTTCTTGAAGAAAATAGTTATTTTCCTTTCTGATTCCTGAATGAAAGAGCCAACTCAGACCAGCTCTTAGCTTGCATGAGTAAAGACTTTTAAATTCAACTAGTTCTTATTGTAGGCAGTTTGTTCAGGATGAAGAAAACTACAGCATGGAATAATACTGTACTTGGATCTTATGCTGTGTGTATGTATAAAAGTAATAAGATTTGTACAACAATGCAACATTACTGTATGGACCAAGCATATGAAGGTGTCAGAGGAACTCACCACAAATTTAAAGATAGAAAAGTCACAAATGTTTTCAGAATACATATCCTTCAGAATAGAAATGCAAGTTACTTGAGCTTTTGTAGCTGAGATTGCCAGTGCTTGCAACATAAGCTTCTGTTTTTTAGAGGCTTGTTCTACAACTTGGAGAGGTGTCACTTCAGTGAATCAGAAAACAGGAAAGCTTTTTCCATTCAGATTAGGACAGCAGGGTGTAGTTGTTCTTGCCCCATCTTAAAGAGTAGAAGGCCCGCTGTAGAGTGTATAGGGTGTTGCACTCATACACTGGACTTGAACTTGACCCAGACTGATGAAAATCAGTACTTTTCATTTTAAATGCTTCCAGAGTTCCTGTGAATGATTAGCTTAATGCTCTGGGTTGTAAAAATGTGGCCAACTGACTGTCTTGGCTCACAGAAGTTGTGCCTTCTGTTGGCAAAAGAGATTATTAAAAAAAGGTACATTTATGAAATAATGTATTATTTACCAAGTGCATTGTGCTGGCTGTGGAGAATATATTCCCTTTGATATGTGTCAGTAAATATTTTAATGGTTCATTTAACCATGTAGAGCCTTGTGGACATTTTTATCTGAAGAAATACATACACGCCCTGATGGTTAAACTATGCATTTGTTGGGGGGGAAAAAAGAAGGCCACCAAACCTCCTTAAATATACTCTTTTGGATGGAAGAGAAACCTCAACTCCTCCCCCCACCCCCTCCCAAATTCAAAATAATAGGATTGGTAATACATTTTAATTGCAATTTGTGTTACTGTGTTAAAAAAAAATGTAAAATAGCAAAGACTTCCCAAATACCTTCTGTTTCAGCCTTCTTGGAAATGCTAAGGCCATTACTACCTCAGTCCTGTTCTCAAGGAAACTCCAACTGAAGAAACCCAAACCCTTGCAGCTCTCCCCCCTTCCCTTTCCCTTGTCAGGTTTTTTTTGTTTGTTGTTTTTTTGTTTTGTTTTGTGGGGTTTTTTTGGTCTGTTTTACGGAGAGCTTCAGAATGAAAAAAAAGGCGACAAAAAAGCCATTAAATTGTCCTGTGATCTGGCACATTTTAGAAGTGAACAGGAATATAATTTGCGATTAAGCTTGATTTTGATATGCACAACAGGACAAGACTAATTCTTGTGAAGAATTCTTGTGAAGCCTTAAATATAGTCTGGGTATCGTTTATCCATTGACTGAAATCAGTTGTAGACTTTGAAATGAGGAAATGTTACTCTTGGAAAAAGAGAAAAATACCAAAATTAAATACCTCCTTTATATAATGAAAACATAGCATAAACAAATGAGCTCAAATCCAAAGTAAACAAAATTAATACGGTATTTTGTTGCTGACTAGCCCTATATTTGAGATAAATAAATAGGATTTTTCAAATGACATTGAGGTGCTGCTTGGCTATCACTGAGATAGAGGTGGGGAGAAAACCTGATATTTTATTTTGAAATTATGTTACTCAGTTTCTTTGAAGTTTTTAAAGTTTACATACAGGTGTTCTGCACTTCGGTTTTATAAAATATCTTTTTAAATGTCATTCTTGATTGAAGACTGGCAGCACTAGCAACCAACCTTAAACAAAAGAAGGGAGGGGTTAGAAGCGTCTCCTACCAGTTATCTTTATTTTTTTATGTGCTAATTTGTGTCCTCTTTGCTCCTAAAGTCTGTTTTCTTCAACCATGAATTACCAGCAAGCTGTGGATGGAGCACTGGAAATTTTTTTTCAGCACTTTGTTTGTCCCTGCATGTGAAATGTAGGGGACAGATATGATCTAGGTATTGAAAGTTATTTGAGCTTCTCTTTGAAATACTGCACCGTGCTGCTCTCCTCTTTGCTCTGTGGCATACTTTGAGCCTTTCTAAATATGAAGGACCCAGCTGAAAGTGCTGATCAGGAGCTAGAAAACTGTTCTACTTACTGGTTGCAGTTTTCTCTGTATTGCAGCAGCTTTTTATCAGAAGAAGGCTGCAGCTAAGTCTTAATCTCAGTTTTCCTCTGAGGTTTTCTAGGTTGCCAGGTGTTGACCACTTGGCTACAGCACGCATATCTTCTACTTGGGAGCTACCTTCTTAGGAGCAATTGTTGGTTTGTTGAAGAGTAGATGTAGTCCTTTTGTGTACTTTTTGTTGTACAGAATTGCATTTCATGGTCAAGATGTTGTTAGCAAACATAACAGCTAGACTTCTGTGTGGCAGATGATGGTCTGAATCATTACAGACATAAAATATAAGATTTATGATAAAATTGGGCAGCAGCTTGTAATGGGGAACTAATAAAAACTTAAAGCAAAGTACGGTAGATTCAAATCTTACTGCTCCAATGAAGTTTAGTAATATATAAACTAGATCTTTCCAGCAACTCCTTGCTTTGTAGTGAACCCAAACTGGTTAGTATGTATCCAAGTCAAACTTGGATATTTGTAGTTTTTAGACTTTCCTTAATAAATGTGACTCCTCCCTTAGGAGAAAGATCCCTCTATAAAGAGTAAGGTTAACACTGAAAGTTTATTCTTCAATCTAATACACTTCCACTCTGGTCAGCATCTTATATTTTTATGTTTTTTAAGTGCAAGATGCAAAGTAGAATGAAAGAAGGAAGAGGAAATCCTGTGCATGGGCAGGGTGGAGTGTCATCTCTTCTTTGACTGGCTTCTCTCAAGTTAAACCAGGAGGGGAAATAAAAGCAAAGTGAAAAGGAGTAGCAGTAAAACACTTATTCCTTTGTCTTTCTTCTTATTTTCAGTGCTGAATGGGGGGAAATACTTTAGCTGATCATGTTACTTAATTTCTGTACACCTTTCCTAAGTGTATTTTTTCAGTTAGAGAAGTAATTATCTTGTCTTTAACAAAAAGATCCTTTTTTTTTTTTTAAATGGCTGTTGTGCTGTCTTTAACTGTATCAGCTGATTTGGTAACTATCCTTAAAAGTTTAATGATTATAGAGTTACATATTTGCTACTGCTAACAACATGGGAAAGCAGGCTGTGCTCGGTCAGTTAAATGATGACTTCAAAATCTTTATAAGAAAGGAGTAAAATGCAAGGACAGAGGAATAACTTAAATTGCTTAAATGTTCAAACTGAGATTATTTAGAATGGACATTGAAGAAAAGATCATTAACCTCAAGGATAGGGCTTCTGATCACATTTCTGTATGTTTTTATTAGCATGTTGCCACTTATAGGTGCCTTGGAGTTTTTAATCACTTCTCCTTTGTGCCATTGCTTTAACAGGATGGTTTCTTCTGTGTGCTAAAGGAGAAGAAACTGCAGTCTGCTGAAACTCCTTAGAGCTGTAGTTATAAATAGACTTGGAAGCAGCAACAAGCTGGATCCACTGCCTCTGTAATGGCCCTTTCCAAATACTTTAAAACAAATGATTCATCAAATAAGGAACACTAAAAGAAGAAATCTGCCAATTTGTAGAATTTGACTCCTCCTAATCAGAGCAAGGCAACAGGATGTTGAGTTCCTGCCCTGCACCTGATTAAAGCCAAATGCACTAGGAACAGCTGGGAGTAAGAGGAAGCACCAAGCTCTTCTCAGTTGGGGGTAGGACAGCAAAAGAATTTTTTTTAATCCCTTCCACCTTTGTTGTTCTGTTTTCCTGACTCTTTGACAGATAAGCACTTATTTCCTCTGGTATTTGGACCCCTTAGAAACCACGTAGAATGTACAGAACATAGGAAAAAGCTGCATGTGTATGTGCCTGACCTAGGCAGTCAATTTTGGTCACAATGTTATTCGACATTCCTCATCATCAGTATAGCCAAATTGCTAACTTTACAGACTCTGGTCATGCAGGTGCCAAATTCTCCAAGTTCTGCCCACCCACCTTCAGCAAGTCAAAAACTATAAGAGCAGCGTGGAGACCAAGATGCATTTTCCATCTGGATCACTGTGGTAGTTCTCACTGCTGCAAGCTCACGCAGAGCCCCTCAATGAACGTGCTTCTCTCTTTTTTTTTTTTTTTTTTTAATGGAAACACTGAAAAAATGTGAACCCTTTGTCAGTGCTTTCTTCCTGTGCTCTAGAAACCATAAAAAACCACAGCTTTTTAAAGCTTTAGAGTACACACATGCCCTCAAATAAGTGTTAAGCAGTTATTTTCCCCCATGCAGTTGTAGAATGTGTTGCAGATTACAGCCAAGTGCAAAAAATAAGCGTCTTGTAGCATATGCTGTAGATACAGTAACAGTTATACAGTGGTTTATTGCTTAAAATACAGCTATTACTTCAGTGTCAGAAATCTTCCAAGAACCTTAAGACAAAGCTCCTTCTTTAACATTTCTTGAATTAACTTCTTATGTGATTACTCCTGGGCTTTTTGCACTCATATCACAACGCTACTTTATGCGTGCGCAGCTTCCCCTCTGTGCCTTAAGTCAATAGCACAGGCTGTTTGCCCGTGCAGCCCCTGGGTCTGATCCAACAAGTGATGAGGTCGGGAGCAAGACTTCTCTTGGCTTCCCTAAGCTTTGGAGCAGGCCTCCTGCTGCTAACACTCTGTACTGGGGCATCTACCCCTCAGCTCCTTTCTCTGTGGGCAGCAGTGCTGCCAGAGGGCCAGAGTAACAACCTTCACTTTAATACCTCAGAAAAGCAGATAATTCAGAAAAAAATAGTTTTCTTTTTAAAGGTATCCCTGAAACACTTTTTTCCCATCCTGAATTAAAGGAAAATGTACCTATTAAAGTCTCAGTCTGCATATACTTTTTTTGTCTTCTCTCTTTACTAAAGTTTGCCAGACACTCCATTTCTAAACCTCCCTTTTTTCTTCAAATTTCCAGGGCAATGCTGGTACTGTTTTGTGAGAAACGGTATTAACAGTATACCTGAAATATGAGTAGTGGGGCTGTTGCCTGCTTGCCATGGCACTGTGAGAATAGCTACTGCCAAATTTTATGAGCTCTGGGGCTCCATATTTAAGATCTTGGTATATGTCAACCAAAACGGTGTGTCTTTACATCAAGCAAAGAAAAGTGATACTTATATAAACAGTTGGAAAGCCAAGGGTCTCTGCAGATGTTGAGAGAACAAAAGGACACTTCCATGAACTTGCTATAAAGTACAAAGCTCAGGTACTTTATGTTCCCCTTTTGACTCTTCTGAGGGCTGCAGGATTTTGGTTGAGGCTAAAATGATTTTCGCGTGGTATTTCATGGGAAGAAGAGGTGAGCAGGTGTCTGTACTGGGCTGCTATGCTGCCTTCTTGTCTGTCTAAACAGAGGGCCTTGCCCCTTGGGAAAGTTGTGGTTAGCTCTTTGAGCAAACAGGCATCGCTTGAGGCAAATGGGCATGTTTCAGTGTATAGCAGGTATCATTCTGTTTATGGCTTTTAGCACCTGTTAGAAAGTGACAAATTACTCTCTTTTTTCCTTTGATCGTGTATAGCCTAGCTTCCTATTAATTTGTAATGTGTTTTCCTAATAAAGCTTAGGAAACCCTTTATAAATTATTGTTCACACTACATATGACAATACAAGTTATATTTATATAGACACAGTTAAAGCACTAGAGCAATTAAACTCCTACTCATCACATAATGTGTTTTTCCTGTCTTGTAGTGCCAAAAAAAGTTGCTCGAATGTACTGAGAGATGCACTTATTTTCTCTGAGCTAATGGAACTTGTCTACTGCTATTTTAGAACACAATCATTATGTATTCTTAGATGTATCTATATTTAAAGCCCAAGGCAGATGCTGGATGTTGGGACAACTTGTGGAAACTTGTATGTTAAGTCTGATTGCCCCTACTCCCTTTGGTTCATTTGTGGAAAGAGATTGCTTTCAGAAGAAAGTGCTCTAATAGTTAGAGGTTAATTGCCTTTCACTGAAAATTGTTGGAGAAGGATGTGCAAAACAAGCCAGGAATAAAGTTATTAAAGTTTTCTATCAGATGATGTAGTTTATATGGTTCAATAGGTATTCTATATTATTCAATGCATATTATGCTTTGCAAATAGTACTGTTATCAGTATGTTAGTTTTTCTATTTAACTTGGGAAAAGACTGTAAAAAAGGCACACATGTAAATGCAAATATAAATGTGTGTGTCTCTGTAGATTCTCCCTAGGGTTTATTCTACCATGTACCCCGAAGGTGATGTGCTGTTGCTCTATGTATAGTTATAAATATAAAGCAATAGCTTTAATGCCCTTTGGCCACATTACAAACATTCCAAATTTTACTTCAGTTGTGTTCTCCAGATCCCTTCATGCCAGAGAGATAAAGCCAGCAAGGAGAAAACAAATTTTTTATTATTTCACTCCTACAATGCTAGGTCTCAAAATGAGCCAAAGGAGTGTTTCTTATGACTTATTTTCCTTTTCTCAACAAACCCAGATGGCTGTTTCTGTTTCGGGAGGCTCTTTCCTCTCATTAACTCAGAAACTAAGAGCATCTCATGATGCTTTCAAACACTCCGTTTTTTTTTTTTTTTCCTTTTCGTTTTTCATGAAGAGTGGTAAATCACTGAACTGTTATAGAGAAGTTTAGCAAAAATGTATCCTGTCATGCTCACAGAGGCACAGTAGCAATGAAACTAATACAAATGAAAGCAGGAACTCATCAGTATAAGAAAAAGGTATCTTGTACTTGGGGAAGCCTTTCATTTGCTTTTAAACTTTTACATTACAGTTAGTTATATGGTTTCGATTTAAAAAAACCTGTTTCCAGTGTGTTCATCTCAGCAAATGAAATTTGAATAGACACAGCAGAACTGACCTGAACCATAGTAATACTTTACTTGCTTCAACAGGATTTGGGATAGATTTAGTGAACATTTTGGTCTTGTAAGGCATTGTGACAAACTTAATGAAGTTCAGGAACTTCAGGCCTATTCATCTACTTTTTGACCCTAAATGGAGGAGTTTAGTGATGTGACTCAGGAGATAAATGCAGGAGCATAACTTTGTGACACAAGACTGGGAGGGAGGGTCATCTTGTCTGCTTCATCTAGAAAATTTTTTTTCCCTCTGCTTTCATTTTGGATCAATCCAAGTGAGGTCTCTAATTCAATAAAGATGCTGATGAAGGTAATCATTGCAGCTTAATCTGGCAAATCAGCTCCAGAGGTTTGAAAGTGCATCTACTTGTGAATTGATGATTAGTTGATGCCAGCAGAGCCAAGAAAACAGAGATTAGTTTGGTGCAGCTGTCTTTGCTGGGGTCTTATTCAGTCAAATTTGCCTTTTTGGGAGGCACAGCAAGGACTTAGCTGTGTCTCACAGCTTTTGTATGGCACCACAGCAAGGAAAGCTCCAGTGGCTACGATGTTCCTTTGACTTCTGCTCAAGATCTATGCCACGAGAGGAGTCATGACCACCTGGAAGTTGGGATTTCCATCTGCAGCTGTGTAAGTCACTGTTGCTGTGTTGCATGTGCCTGGGATCCCGAGCTCAAGGCCCATTTTCTATTATTTTCGAGGTACCAGTGTAAACCCATCTCTAACGCAGAGTTATGGTGTAGGAACTGCCTTTCCAAAAGATCTACTCTGTACACAAATCTAAAAGAAAAGTAAGTTTCCCAACATACTGTTTAATTTAAAAAACACAAGAAAAAAACATTACTTCCAGTTAGTAGTTTCCCTTATGGAAGCCCTAGAGAAAACAACACTAGTAGTTTCTTGAACTGGACCTTCCTACTACCCATACCCACAACTGAAAAACCTTATAACTTTTCTTTTTTTTATGTTAAGCTGAGTGCTGAAGAATCATTAGTCATCTGTCTGAAAGGTTTCTGGTGTCATCATCAAAGCAACTACTTACTCAAAATAAAGCAGAATTATAATATAATACTGAAACATTTCCTATTTCTTCATTCTCACATACTCTGAGATGTGAGATACCCTGGTTTTATCTCTTTATTTACAACCATATTGTCAGGCTTCCAAATGGATTTGTCACTCACAAATGTAGTGTTTTGTTCCTTAGTAACTTTCTGTAAAGTTTG
Source organism: Corapipo altera (assembly GCF_003945725.1). Lineage (NCBI taxonomy): Eukaryota > Metazoa > Chordata > Aves > Passeriformes > Pipridae > Corapipo > Corapipo altera. The sequence continues at coordinate 381,287 of NW_020884991.1, forward strand.
AGTTGCTTTTCAGTTTGCAGAAAGAGTTGATTGGTGTTTCTAAGCTCTTAAGTTAAAAAAAGTTTAATCAAACTAATGTAATACCTCCTTTGACTGTATTTCACCTTAGGTTGAAGTAGTTAAGTGCCCTGGGTAAGATACAGTTCTTACTTTAGGAAAAGGCACCTAGGCACTCTGATAGGAGGTACACAAAGGAGTACAAATATGAAGAACACCAAGGCAGGGGATCAGTACTATGGAGACGGTGAGCATCTACTCTGGGTGCCTGAGAAGCTCAGTGGCAGCTTAGTGATCCTGTGGAATACAGTCCATATTGCTTCTGCAGCACAGAAGCTACTTATTCACGTAGCTTCTTGACATGCTGTGGGGTGTCCTCTCCTTCTCCTCCCACCAGTATTCCTATCACCACTGCCAACCTCACCTCTGGCTTGAGTTGAAGTTGTACTTGGCCAGGCAGCCTCAGTAGGCACAGCACCCCTGTGGCATACAGCAGGTTTGTGCTGCTCCACTGAAGATGGTGAATATGGTTGGAGACAGGGTGGGCAATGCCCAGTACCCCTGGTTTTGAGAATATGGAGTAGGGATGATTAAGATATCTCTGTGAGGAGCTAGTTAGGGTCCAGCAGATGCGTTAGCCAAGCTCCATCCTCCACAGAACTGGGCATTTTTGTCTCTGAAAGCAGTTTAGTCACATCAAAGGAGAGGAAAAGGTTTGTATGCTGGACAGTAGAAACTGCAGAAGAATTTAGAGGTTGCAGTAAGTGCTGGACTATACACAGGGCAGTGACATACCAGAAAAACAGTGAAGGTGATACCCTGTCAGGGTGCTACTGAGTAGAAATAAGGAGCTAATATTGACTATATAAACTAATATGAGAACACCTCAGGTCTTCTGCTTTCCAGAATATGTTGAGAATAGGAAACAACTCAGAGGAAAGACAGAAGTGATTTCTAGGCATGGAAAACAGTCTTCCCAGTAAATGACATTAGGAGACCACTAGAGTTACTTTATTAAAGTGAATGTGAAGGAGCTATTTGATCCTGCTCACACAGGGAGTAAGATGTTTGGTATTACAGGGTGCTTAACCTCATAGGCAATTATGTGGAGATCCAGTGCTGAAAACTAAAGTTAAACAAATTCAAACTAGAGAAGAGGTGCAAATTTTTAGAAGTGAGGACAATTAACATTTGAGCGGCTTACCAAAGGAAGTGAAAGATTCTCCATTACTTGCAGTCCTTAAATCAAGATTGGATGCTTGCCTAAGAGATATAAATAACTGCTAGCTATTTATACAGCTTGGTATAAGAATCACTGAGTGAAGTCATATGGCCTATGTATGCAGGACTTTATTATATTAGAAAAAGGAGAATTCTAAATAGTATTAACTATATGTGTATAATTGTTACTTATGAACATAGTAAATACAAACAAAAAATTTTATTTCTTTTCCTTTAGTAATCATTGGATTTATGTACATATCAGTCAGAATAGCTGATGCTTCTTTCAGTTTTTTCATCCACAGACTTCAATAATATCAGCTATGTTTTTACTCTGTATAAAACTAAGATCTTATTGGTGTTTCTGGTTTAGCTTCCAGATTCTTACACTAGCACGCTTTGTGTTTTAGCATTTGAATTATAAACACTGAAGTAGTGTTTACCAAAAATCTCCAAGCAAACAAGTAAAGAAAAAAATCCTATTTCCTTTTGAAATGAAACTAAAAATTAAAATAAAATCTCCAAATTTGTTATGGAAAATAGAAACATAAAACTGATTCTATATTTCCTTAGATTATTTAGAAAGCCTGAATTAACTGTAGTGTGTATATGTAGTATCTTAGCCTGTAGATTTCACATGCATATATCTACATAAAGAGAAAAACACAAGACGTTTCAACTGAAAAGACAAGGTAGAGATAACCTGGTTTATTTCCAAGTAGTGGTGATAGAAGCCAAATTCATCCAAAACTGTAAAAAAAGAAGACCTGCAGAGGTCTTAGTGGTTTTAAAAACCTATGCTAATAATCCCAAAATTAGAAAGACAACTTTAAAATAAAAGACCTAGTCTTGCATTTAAGTTATGGGCAAAGTAATTGCATTTGAAATTTAAAAAACTAACTCTAACTTCTGTAAAGACAGACTTTCCAAAAGTACTTTGCCAAGGCTTAGGTGTCTTCAGCCATCTGTAGTGGATTACTTTCTTTTACTGTGTTTCAGTGGCAGGGTAGTGGGAAAAGTCTTGGTGACAACAACACTAATGCAAAAGGTGTGATTCTTTTTTCCATTTCAATTTATTTTGACAATCTTGCAAGAGGAGAGAAGCAGATCTAAATTAGCTACTGCAGCCACAAGTATGCTGAGTGCACTCTGTTGTCCTCTCTTATGTTGTGTCTTCTGCAAGGTAATAATCAGGTGGGTAATGAAAAGACAATTAGGATTATGCCCAGCTTTTGATGTGCTTTATTTTCCAAAATGACTCCATTAGGGGTGGTGGACATAGTAAAATCTGGCAGAAACTGCGTCTGGGCAATGGAACTCCAGAAGAGATGAGAAGACACTCACTCTGGCACCCGGCTGTCGTTTGCAGGGCTGCGAGGCGGGTGGTGTTGCTGGACAGATGATTTGAACCAGCGGCTGCTCCGCTCACAACCAAACACTTCAGCTAATTCATCACGAGGCTCTTGGGCGCTTTGGTTGTGCAAACTTAAAAGGTTAAGGCAGTAAATAGTTTATTGCCACTGAGGCCCATTGAACATTGATCACTGTTGAATACCCTCTGTTTAGATGTAACTTCTTTTGAAATATGCTCTGTAGATTTAGTCTGAGAGCAGGATAATTGCCATGAGGGCTTAAGGTTTGAAAGCAGACACTTCTACAGCCAGAACGCAATAGGCTGCCAAGACTGACTAGTGTGAAACATTACAGCGTTATATTTTTTTAATTCTCGGGACTTGAACAAAGCAATAGGAAAGACTGTTTTTTGAGGCATGGAAGGGTAAAGTCATGTGGAGTATGCTCTTTTCATACATATTAATAAAACCGTTGCTATATTCTATTTCTAACCTCTCTGGGGTTTAGCTGCAAGTCAAGGCAGCTGATGGTTCTCCTTAGCCTAGTGTTGAGGAGTTACTTAATCAGTGTTTTCTTCAGTGCATGCATTGATATGGTTAAGTTACACAGAAAGTATTCCTGCCGCTCATGTAGCCGTACACCTTTTCCATGGCCCACTTATGTACAGGATTTTTACTCTCACTATTATGAACCTCTGTGTTTCTGAAATGTGGCCGGCAGTATCCTGTCAATACATAGTGCTGGTTGTGTGCCCAACCAGCTTTGTGAGTGTCAAGGTCTGCCAAAACATGATCTAATGACTCCAGGCTTTGGATCCAGATTTACTGATTTCTCTAACTGGGGCAGGAGGGTAATGGGTTTGGGAGGGCAGATTACAGAAGTAGTTTAAAACTATAGGACAATACCAAGTGTTAAAGGTATATGTGATATCATGATAGCATATGTGAACATGCTACATTTTTGGTGATCGTGTTCTTTCTCCTTAGAAAGGTAAAGTCTAAACTTAGACACTGATCCGACCATCACCTCCCCCAGGATGAAACCGTGTGTCCATCGGAAACCTCTCAACTTCGTTCAACCCATGTATGCACTTGAGGTTCAAAATTAGCTCTGGTTAAGATGAAGTTATTTATATTTGCATCATTTATTCATTTTTCAGTAAAAGCCTGCAGATTAAGACACAAAGAATGACAGATAAGAAATTTTAGACGAATATGAGCTTGTTGACCTATTGTTCTGTAGCATATTACACGTGAATGTAAAGTTTTAAAGAGGACTTGCAGTCTGGACAACATGCTGACAGATCTGGAGCTGTTTATCAGAGATAAAATCTGCAGTCTTTTGTTCCAAAAATAAAAGTATTGCCTCAGACTGCAGATTGTAGCTGGAATTTTGGAATAAGCTCAGATAAATACTTTTGTCAAACTATACTGGAATATCATAAGTTAATTCCAAATCCCAATTTTAAATGTATTAATATTTTGATACAGTTTTGAAGAAAAAGAAGTAATCAAATAATAAAAATCATGATCCTGTACTTAACAGGTTTCTATAAAATTTAAGACTGACGCAGTAAAGTGAGAAGGGAAAAAAAACCTGGTGAGCAGTCAATCAGTTTCTCTGTTTGTGGCCCTGCGCTTTACTAAGAAAACAGTACCTCAAACTTGCCAGCTGTGAAATTTTTAATTCGTCTTTACCATGGAGCACATCACATTTTTCCCTCATTTAGACAGGGCTGTGGGTGGATGATGGATGAACTGTAGACTCATTGTGTTAGAAATACCTATTTTGTTTTAAAAGCTCAGCCCCTACTTGACAAGGTAGTCGCTCCCTCTTGTAACAATAGAAAAAACATCGTGGAGTCATAGTTCAGATACAGTGAAAGACTTCGTTCAAGGATCTGATGAATAGCAAAGGGAAATGTGAGAAAAATAGTGTGACAGCTAAAAAGTTTTTGTTATCCCCTCCTTTGCTGTCTTGAACTATAAAATGTTCTATACAATTAAGATTAAGTGAGAATTCCCAATGCAGGCAGCATAATTTTCAGCTGAGAGAGATTTTTAAGATGAAGAATTAATCTGAACTAAAGTTCATACTGTTAAAGTTGTGCATTTTAGAGCAACCTGTTGCATCTCATCCATTCTTAAAACAGCTTCAGTTTTGCTGTTCCTAGTGGATCTGAAGAAAAGAATAAATATTTGAAACAAACTTCTGAGTTGCAGTGTATATTTACTGTGTGCTGAAATGTCCTTACATACAATTTTATGAGCATACTAATTTTTCCAGTACTGAATATCAAACAAATATGTAAGTGAATGGAGTTTGATTTTAGAATTTTGGGGAAGCTATAATTTCAAAAGTGTTAATGGTTGCGGATGAGAACTAAAGTGTTGGGGGTATGCAAGACTACTAGGATCAGATTGCTGTATAAACCTGGTAGAGTTTCTATTTAGATCTCATACCTGCATATGGTGAGTTCCTGTGACAATACATTGCACAGTATTTGCTCTCGTTGCACAGAGAGCAAATATTATCAGTTCAGTAAAGTGAATCAAGTATCTATGAGTTCTCTCACCCCAGGAAGAAAATTCATTGTTCATTTTCTCTTTCTGCAGGATAAAAATGCGCTGTAAATGTGTTATTAGGCCAACACATCACTATGATTTACGACCATAGTAGCTATTTTCTCCATAAATTTGGCAAGCTTATAACATGAAAAAATGCATCTGCATTTCCATACACCAAGGATATAAGTAGATACCAACTAGTTTGAGTTGTATATATATTAGCCAAGTCTGTTTACCTGAATCTGAGGATTGTCCGTATAGCCAGTATAGTTCAAAAATGTAAAATGGTTTGATTCTCACTTTTTTTTCAACAAAAAAAAAAAAAGAAAAAACTTTCTAGCATTATCGCATAATTTTTTAGGAACAGTTCAGCCTTTTACAAGAAAATACAAGAGGGTATAAGACTTCAGTGCTCTCTAATGATATCTTTTAGCACTGCAAGCAGCAAAAAAAAAGGTGTAGTTGCATGCAGATAGGATTGCCAAACGATGTTGACAGTTTAAGAGTAGCACACTTTATTTGAATTTTCTGAGTAATAGCCTTTGCAGAATAAGGTTTACTTGTATTTTGTCTGGTTTTTTTATTAATCTTATTATTGTATTAATTAAGAGCTACTAACAAGTCTGATTTATGCATATATCTGGATTTTTTTTTGCTTGTATTTGTCTTACTGTCATGTTTAATCTGTTTTTTCCTTTATCATAGTGACATGAGATGTGGCTTCTCTTTACTCATGCTGTTAATTAGAAAAATAAGAACTTTTAACAGTTTGATTTTAAAGGGTTCACTAATGTAAACTGTCAATCTTCTCTTTTTCATAATCAGAAATATACCTCTTTCTCTCTCCTTTTCCTCCCACCCAACAGAGGAGCAAAGGAGACAGTTCTCATGGGTGTGGTTATCATGAGTTAATTGCAACCCTGAGGGAGTTGAGACACTTGGGTGCATTTCATACCTTGTAGCTGTCCAAGGATGAGATTTTCACACAAAGGCTCCACCCCACTGTATTTTACTTTTTATTGCATAAATCAGTCTGTGTGCCTAGGGATCATTTATCATTTCCCTAATATTCACCAGGGTACAAACAGTACTGTTTTAGTTCCATTCAACCTCCTTATTTCTCCCTCCTACTTCTGCTCAAAAAAAAAAAAAAAAGGTTGGCAAGATGCTAAAATTATATAATGGTGGTTCTGTATTTAATGCAGAAATCGTACATTATCCTAAAAACCTTTCACCCTCAAGTACTCTTTGTACTTCTGAGAACATGATATATGGCTGACTAGTGCACTTAGCAACTATGACTTCATTTAAATCATTCAGTTTCTGAGAAAGGGATTACTGCCTAGAACCTGACCAGTATTAAAAATACATATTTTCAGATACAACTGCAGTTAATATCAGCTTAAATTTGTGTGTGGAGAGAGTACTCTTGCAACGTAAGAGGTGTTAAAATCTATAGGAGTGAAAAGTGAAACGCTGAGGTTTTGCTATCATGATGAAGTTTTTTAATTTTTTACCAATTATAGAATTTTTCATCACCATTGACTATTTACATTTTTCAGACTTCTCAGCACAGCTTCTTTGGTAATACTAGTAATGCAGGATCAAAAATTAGCTAATGTTTCCAAACTCCCATATGACACTTTAGAAATTTCCTCTGCTTCCCTGGCTAATAGGCAGCACCACTATGTTTTTCCCAACGTTTTGTGGTTCCTTGACAGAACTTTCTGTGTCCCAGGTGAGGATGCTCAGAGCCCCAAAGCAGCTTGGGGTCAGCACACTGGAAATTAGCTTAAACTCCTACTGCAGCCACGAGACATAGTGTTCCTAGCTTATGTCAGTATTGTGTGCAATCACGGATGTTAACTTACAGTATTTCTTCATCCAGCCGTACTTCACAGCTATTCAGAGTGTTTCCCTCATGGACGATCACTGCTTATAATGGCCTGTGCAGCAGGACTCTCTCGTTGGCCTGTAAAAGTTCTAAAGATTTCCCCTTTTTGTATGTGCATTTGTGGGCAAGTTACTATTATAACCTCTTCTTTGGCTTAATACTATGTGATAAAACTTATAGACTGAACTTGATTTTTTTTTTCCCCCTGCCTGATGGATAAGCTCTGGAAATACAATCTCCTTAGTTTCAATTAAATTTTTATGAATACTGCTTACTTGGAAGGACATGGAAACTGAGTATGCTGTTTTATAGAGGCTTGCAAGCAAGTAGAGAAAATGTGTTTGGAAGGGAAGACAGGTTCAAAAAAATCCTGAGATAGATTTACATGATTCCTTCCACATTTATCTTTCTGTGAGATAAATGCAGCCTGTTGGCATGTGCTTCTGATCCTGCCATTTCTTGACTGAGGTATCTGTGAGTCATTCAGAAAAGAAAAAGCATGATTGAGAAGTGCTAATTGAAATAAAATATTTGCATACAATAGAGACGTGGCATCTACCTGAGCTATACATTCTTTTAAAACTAAAATACAGTCATTCACAATTTTATAGACTTCACCTTATTTGTGAAATTTGATGTTCCCACTGATCATGTCCAATGATTTGTTCAGTGTGTTTTGGCAATTTGGTCTTGTCTTCCATATTGCTTTTCCAAGATGCCTCATCCTGAGGCTGCCAAGTTCACTGTGAAAGCTGATGGAGCTTTTTATATCTTAATCAAGTCTTACTCAAAGCTCCTCTGAGAGGGGGTTTATTGGCAGGCCAAATGCCACACCATAGTATAGACGAGGAGAGGCACTGTCTTGTAGGTGTCAATATGGTCTTTTGTTGCTTCTAACACTAATAGAGACAAAAACTTCAATGCTGTTTTAGGTCAGGAGTACTAAAGCAATATTTGTTCTTAGGAGTGAGGGGGAAAGTCCCAAACTTGTTGTTTTTATGCAATTAGTTGACTATGACATCCCTATTTCCCAAATTTAAGGTTTACCTTCATATCCAAGTGAAAAGCAGCTATTATTCCTAGTCCTTTTCTCTGGGTCAGAACCCAAGACTTAGGTGAAAAACAGGGCTGAAGTTAGGTTGTGTGCTGCAGTACACAAATCTGTTGCAATGTTCTGCTTTGATTTATGATCACCATGGCTCATGAGTGCCAAACCTGCCTTTTAAAATTTATGCCTGTACATTATTTTCTAAGAGCTGTAGTGAAGAGGCTTTAGTAGTCAATAATAAATGTAAGAATAAAGTATGGCAAAGGGGATACCAGCAGAAAAAATAACAAACTGATTTGTTTTCTGCAAGCATCATCCTGCTTGTTCAATAAAGTTTAACCAGAGGGTCTCATCCCTTTAAGCTCTCTGCCCCTTGGCCTTCTCCACCTTACCCCTACATACCTGTCAAGACACATGTTTTTTTCAAATTCATCCCACAGGTTTCTTTCTAGCCAGCCACCCACCCACATCCTTCTAAGACACATGAGTTGATTAAGTAGAACATTTTATGTGGGGGGATCGCCTTTGAGTTCAGAGGGCTCACTGTCACATAGTGTTCGCCCTGAAAGGATGCAACTGGAGAAGATGTAAGGCTCGTGATTTCATAAGTATTCTAACAACATTAAAATCTGAGCTCTAGCAGTGGTGGTAATAGTATATTCCATTCCTGTAGCTTCCTTACACAGGATGAAGAACTATCACAGTCCACTTTGAGGTATGTAATTATTGCTATCCCCATCTTGCCTGAAATGGAATGTTAAAATTAGGTGTTACTGTGGTGAGTTTACTGAAAGCTATTTCTACAGGTTTATTACATCATTCACAACAAAGCCATCATCAGCTACTAGTTTTGTATGAATGCTATTAATAACTTGATTTTAAAATTAATCATGTTTAGTGCCTGTATTTGCACTACAGGTAGGGGTATTAGTGCTCCTCTACTAGGGTTCACCCACTTCCGCATTTTAAGGTGGTTTTTTGGTTTGTTGGTTGCAAGTTTAATACATTTAAAAGAGTCAATGGTTTTCTTTCAGAGCAAGGGCAAACCTCAGACTCTTATATTTATTTAAAGAATGTTTTTAAGTATCAGCTGTTCTCAAGAACAAGTAAAAGGAAAAGAATGCTACTGGGTGTGTGTTGGAAAAAATATATTGGTTTTGGAATTGTCTTTTCTTTGAGTAAGATTTCAGAGTGAAATTTCACAGAAGATGACCTTATGCATTGGAAGAAAAGGTGATTATTTACCCTCTTCAAAAAAGAAAACTGAAAAAAACTTTGGTGACTTATTTCTTGACATGCTGTTGCATGTTTATTCATTTTCCCAGTCATTCCTACTGGAGTACTGGAGCAAGAACTGGGAAGGTGGCAACTGTGGGAGCATGTCTTTTGTCAGTACATGCATGTCCACCCAAATTTGCCCCATACAATTAGCCATCCCAATTTAATTCTTAATACACATGCAGTAAAACTGAAAAAAAAAGCCTCAGAAATTAATTGCATAGAAGTCTGAGGTGTGCTGAAAGCTTTGTAGCTGAAGAAGACTTGTTCTCAGTTTTAGCTGATTTATGACAAACCAGAAAATAGAACTAGATCTGTGGAGGTATAACATTAAGACACATTGTAAGTGATGGTAAGGGGAGAATGTAGACTTATTGAACAATGTGAGAGGACCAGGACTAGGACCGAAGTGGTGGCATTTATTTTGAAAATGTGTTTATATAGTACTTTATAGTACTATTTTAAGAATAAACTGAGTGCACAAATGGGGCAACCTGCTGAGATACCACACAGGTGGAGATGTTGAACTCTGAGCTCAGAACTTCCCTCCCCAGGTACTTCAGGGCAAAGGTTGTTCCCTAGATAGAATCATAGCATTGTTAAGATTGGAAAAGACATTTAAGATCAAGTCCAACCATTAATGTAACACTGCCATCTTCACTGCTAAACTGTGTTCCCAAGAGCCACATCTACACAATTTTTTATTACTTCCGGGAGTGGTGATTCCACCATTTCTCCATTGTGCCCAAGAAAACAAGTCATCATTTTTTCTCTGTGTGTGTGTGTGTGTGTGTATGCACATGCATATTCATTTCCTCAAAAACTCATGTTTTCGTTTTGTCTCCCTGAAGTCCTGTTTTGAAAGCTCTTCCATAACTGAAGCACCACAAGGTAGCAAGCTGCCATGTGTGGTCAGAGCTGAGCTACCTGCCCGCTCTTAGGCTGCGATGAACGAAGTAGTTTGATTTTTGAGTAGCTGTCAGTAAAAGAGAGAAGATAAGTTGCTTTATCTTGTGTTTGCTGTGGTTTAAGAGTGCTTCCGGACAGCATTACCTCAGTTCCACAGTGGAATGGTTAACTTGTTTTCTTGCAGTGACTTGGCTGGGTCTGCACCTTTAGCTTTCAAATTGAATGGCTGACTCAAGGCCCATATTCATGGGCAATCCCTCTAACTGGGTTTATGGACCCATTAATGAGTAATACATGCACATTCATCTAATTAATTTTTTTTTTTTTTTGCGAATCCCTGTGAAGCCACTAGTTAGCTGTTAGGAAGGAGATAGCAATTCTTGTTCAAAGGAGAAAAGGCTTTTAATTTTACAAAATTAAAAATCACAAAGGTTTCCATAGAGTAAAAAGTAAAAACTCTTGTTAATCATCATAGAAAGTTGGGTTTTATAAAGTATATGTCATATCTCTATAGATGCTTCATTCAGAGTGTGCACAGCTCGGTCAGAATTAATTACAGGATTTTGCCAGCAGTCAGTGTTTTTTCTCGTCTTTTTATCATGATTTGTGCTGCATCAGTTACCAGGTAGATATAGCAGAGAAAGTCAAGCCAAAATAATGACAATTATAGTTTAGAGAACTGGTCAGACAATTCATAGATAATGTGTGGGCAGGGGGGAAAAGAATAACAAAAAATATTTTTTATTTAAAAAAAAGTTTACCATTTTATAGCAAGCTTTCTCAAGATTTTCAAATTCAATTTACCTTATTCTATGAAAGATCTGCTTTTCTTCAGAACATTTTGTTTCCAGATTAAATGCCCTTAAGGAAAAAAAAACCCTGGTCCCTAATCAGGTATGTCAAAACTCCATTTACAAAATATTTTATTTTGTCATGAAGGGAGAAACATTTTTGGTACTTTCTTTGAACTGCTTTTAAGCTTTCTTTAACAATGCTATGCAACATAAGAAATTGCAGTCTGGGAAGGAATCTTCAGTGCTAATAAGTGCTGAAAAAACCATTTTATTCTGGTTGAAAAATCAAAACTTCTGACAGGCTCCATAAACATAGGGATATTTTACTTTATGTGTTAGTAAGAGGTACAAGAGAGTCAGACAAGGTAGTAATTTGCAAAGTTTTGGGTTAATTCTAGCTTCTAGCCAATACAGAAGTTCTGTTAATATTTGGGAGGGTCCACTGTGTTAACTCGGGTCTCTTGTTGACTGGGGAGGCAAAGAGCCAAGAGATTGTTGTTAACAAAGCTTTGCCATACTAGATTATTGCTTTAATTCAATATCTATCTAACTATCCACTGAAAGTCTATCAAAATCATAAAGCAGATAGGTGGTGAAGGTCTGTGGGTTTTTCTGGGATTTGTTTCTTTTTTTTTTTTTTTTTGTGATGCTACTTTTATCACTTTTGTGCAAAGCTTCTTTCAATGTGTTCTGAAAGCATCAAGGAAGCAAGGATACAAGCTTTTTAAAAAGCTTCAGGAGTTAAAAAAATAAAAATTAATACTATAAACTAGTTGTCATGTTACAATTTTAAATCACCTGTATGTTTTAAATTAATTTCTTTATATGTGAAAGTGTGTAAAAATGGTGCTGGTTCTTTGGAAGTGACTGCATTCCCTGCATGCATTTTATTCATAACTTTCTATTCCCCATGTACATATAAAGTGAAATGAATTGGCTATCTTTTTACATCTGCCTTTGAATGTTCTCTAGTGACTCTGCAAGTTGCCCCTTTTTGTCTTTCTACTAAATAGCATTTAAAGCCTCTGGCACAGCTGGACTTCAGTATGTAAGAAAGCTTTTAGGTATTACGATGTCATTAGCCATTGAAGCTAAAAAATGTGAAACATTGAAACCCATCCTGACTTTGCTGCATGTGGCATGTGTTTAAAAACTTGAGTGTGTATGTATGTTGTCAAAGCTATCCCTGAACAAAATCATGCTGACAATGAATAAAGAATCAATGCTCCTTTTTTAAAAGCTTCTTTTCTAATCTCTGTAATTTGAAACTGAAGACTTAGAACAGTGGGTTGGAGATGGTTCTGCGAGATAAATCCCTTGCATCACATAACCCTGACAACTCCCCAGTTCCATCAAATTAATAACAAATGAATGAGAAGATAAGCAAAACTAATGGGGAGGTTACATTTTTGTGACAAAGGTTTATGGCCATACTGAATCTCATGTTCTGTGATAGCCCTCCTCCTTTTCCTCCTCTGCTTTGGTATTTTTTTTTTACTATCAGATCTGAGCATTCCTCTATCTGAAGCTCTTCTCTGGAGGAGATATGATGAATAGCAAGCTGGACTATGCGCCTCCAAAAAGTTGCTGTGAACAACTCTCTACTCCCACAGTAGGAATTGCTAATTTTCCACAAGGCCAGGCCTTGTTCTTGCACACTGTCCATCCATGTTCTAGTCATTGGATGGTGCTACATGTCTGAACATTGAAACACGCTGCTGTAATCCCATCTCCCTGCCACCTTAAAATTATGCAATAATGTAGTTTGGGAGCAGTTGCTGAATATCATCTGGACCTACTCTTTTCACAAAGTGGGCCCAGCTTTTACAGCAGGTGGCTCAGGGTGATGTCTGATTGAGTTTTGAGTATATCCAAGAATGGATATGCCACAGCCTCTCTGCACAACCAGTTTCAGTATGAGACTACCCATGTTGTGGACTTTATTTTTCCCCTAATATCTAGTTATAATTTCTCATGTTTCAATTTGTGTCTCTGGGCAACTGTCTTTTAATCCAGTCTGTTAAATTCTCTTAATTCACTAAAGTAGCTAGTTAATGACCAGAAGAATAAGCAGTTTACAAATTACCTGTAATGGAGATCTGTTCCAAACATGCCTTTGAATCAATAGTCAACGGCAAAGACCGCTGTAAAATATGTAGGAGACTTTGTTTTATTAAAATGGAGAATAGGTATTCCAATTTAATGATTGTGCATAACAATTTTGATAATAATATGCAATTGGTGGTTCTTCTATAGCTCTTAACTGGTCAGGCATATACCAGCAGGCTGCTTTAGAGGCAAAGGTGAATATGATGACCTCGAGAGCTGGATTTACAACTGCACCTGCTGTTTACCAGGGAGGAGTCGCTTTCTAAAGAAACTGAATAATGAATCCAACTTACAAGCCCTACTGATAGGGGATCCAATAAATATGGAACTTAAACTATTCAGGGAATATTTCTCTATGCTTATTTTCTGCTTTGGGTTGATTCTTTTTTTTTTCTTTCTCCCCCCAACAGAAAGCGAGCAGTAGTTTTTACTCATAAAAGGGGAAAAAGGGAACCTGTTTTATTAATGCCAAGCTATTTCTCTTTAAAGCTTATTTCAGAGTGTATGAATCAAGAACTTGAAATTAATCAGGAGAAGAGTTGTGAGGAAGATTTACACAAGCCAAACCATAAGAAACTGCCATATTAAACATATATTGTGCAGTATGTTAGGGGGAATCATTGGGTATTTCAGCTGTACAGAGGAAGTTATAGAATGTGAAGAGCATCAAGGATCATTTCAAATCACTAAACAGCAAAGAGCTTATTTTTTGTGCTTTGGTTTGGGTCTTCACAGTTAGAGGTGAAGGTGAGATGCTGGCCCAATGGTGTCAAAGTCAAACTTTTAACCACTTCAACAAGTCTCTCCAGACACACAGTATGACAGAGCTGCAGTGAAACTCCACCACTACGACCAAAATGTAAGCGCTGGTAGAGAAGCACATCTTTTATAAGCTGCATTGATTGTTCCTTTACATCATGAGTACCTTGAAAATCCAAGTTACCCAAGCTCTCTTGCTTCAGCAATATTATGAATGTCTTGGGCTAACATGCATTTTAGGAAACAATTTTGACTTCTGCTTCCACTTATAAAAATTTTCTTGGCTAATTCTCAGCTTGTAATCCTGTTGTCAAATTACAGATTACTTTATTTTTTCTGGTTTGCTAATGAGAGAACAGGGAAATAAATAGGAAAGAAGACAAAACTACAAAAAGAATGTTCATTTTATTAAGAATTTGTCATTATTTTTTTAGTGAATTTCTGTTTAGCTAAGAAGTTGAGTAGGGCTTTAAGATATTGAGAGTATTGCTTGACCATAAGCAGTTCAGACCTATGGAATTGATTATTTTTCTATATAGCAAAATATATAGCTGTTTGGGAGATTTTGAGTCTTTCAACTACTTCTGTTATTGCATGAGAGGACAATAAGTTAAGCATTCATTATGAGTTAAGAGGCTGGGAGGAAGAGGAATTGTCATATTCTCTTAGAAGGTTACCTGACATTTTCGTAGATATATAGGTTCTTCCCCATTCCCTTGACATCACCCAGGTCCCCTTGGATTCTTTAGATTTCCTAAAATCCCTAAGATTTTCTTTTTCCCATTGTGTTAGGACTTTATAGGAATGCTTGGCCTATAGTCTGCATTAGATTTAACAACTGGAATGTTACGCTTTACATGCCTGTTCCTAGGGATTGAGCAGCTTGTTTACTGAGATGATATAAGTGATCCCAATGGTTTTTATTGGCAGTGGAAGGCACACTGAATATTCAAAGCAAACAGAATTTATTTTAAAGAGTACAAAAAAGTAACCACTGTGAAACTTGTGAGACTTGAAAAATTTCTGAGCAGTTTTTTTGTTCTGTGATTTGCTTTTCAGGTCTAAACCTTTCTCAATGACCCAATACATATCTTCTACTTTGCTAAGTCTCAAGAATCTACAGTAGGTTTTTTCAAGAGAGCAAAGATGCTTATTTTGATGTTATAGTTAGGTTAGCCACCTTTCCTTTTACAGAGAAAGAATAATAATTTATGTTTATATTATCCTATTTCCTTTAGAGTTTCACAAAACCTTTTCACAATTCCCTCTTATTAACACTAGCCTTCCAGAAATTCCATCTTCTGAAACTGAGAAAGCTGTAAGAAAGAGATAAAGTTTCAAATCATTATTTATATTCCTTAGGTAGAGCATTAAAGGATATTCTGCTGGAATACAGGGGTTTTTTTGGTTGAAAACTGATAGTTTATATGACTGCAGCCCATCTGTTGAATTGTTCCAAATGAAAAAACAGAGATGAAGTATCTCACAAAGCCAAACCTGTGTTTGATAATTTTCAGAATATCACCAGTGCTGACAATGCTCTGGTCAGAAGCAAGTATTACTAAGTCGACAGTCTTGTATGTAGTGCTTATAGACATGATAGGAATGTGGTCTTGTGGAGGGTAAGACCCATATGTTTTCATTTAGATAATTTTCAGTAAGCTTTTAAATCTTGTTAAAGACCTTGCTAAGCTTGCTTTTGAATAATCAGTTGGGAAACATCATATTTAAAACATCTCTCTATTAAATTCAAATCTCTTGTAGAGATTGAATCTGGTGATTATAAAGAAATGGGAGGGAGGTAATGCAAGAGTTCAAATTCAAAAGGTAGAAATAAGTTCACAAAACTCATTCTGATTGCAGCCACATGAAAGAAGACAAATTATGTGGATATTGTGTCCTGTGATTCCAAAGTGTTATAACTAATGAAACTGCTTTTTTCAAGAAAATGTTACCATTCTGTGGGTGAACCTTGCTGTGGAAATCTTTTCTTGCCTAAGAATATATTTGAAATGTACTATATTAGGGATGAATCCAGCAGTGAAGATACTCAGTATATAGAACTCCTATGTACATAAGGAGTCTGTTTGTGTTTTAGTGTTCTTTGAGGAAATTCTGCAGTGTTCATAATGTGAAACCCTGGAATTTGAAGTACTTTTGACCAAGGATTTAAGTGTCTCCTTAGTGTTCTGTCCACTTTTAATGGCACACTTATCACTACCTATTGAATGGAATAAATAGACATATCTGAAGAATATACTTTACAGTATCTCCAGGATCAATAATGACAACTGCAAAAGCATAGTGTCCCCATTATACATGGGAAGGGAGTGCCAAGGTCACTCAGACTAACATGTTCCAAGCAGGCAGTTTCTGTTTTGTTGGTATGTCGTGCTTTCTCTTTGTCACAAAGTCTGTCCAAAGAAGGCAAAGTAGTATTGGATCCATGACTTTAATATTCATTGAGAAAACTTGCAGATTTAAAGTTTCTGCCATTCAAAGAAGCTTCTTTTCCCTTTTCCAGTCATTACAAAAAAAATTCTGGTGCATCCTTCAAAACAACTTGTAATTGCAGGTCTTGCTTTTTGCAGTTGATAGTAACGGATAATTTTGGATTTTTGAGGAAAGAATGGAGCATCTATTTTAGGTAGCTGAATTAATAGAGGAGTGTGTATATGGTTTTGCCAAAGCATGATCAGGAGCATCTTCATTAGGCCTTCTGCTGTGACTCACCACTGTCTTTATTGGTGTGCAGGAAGACAATCTTCCTAATTCAGGCAGTTAAGAAAGTTGTCATAAAATAGGCAGTTTGAAAGCTCTCATCTGTAGGTATTATCTAAGCACTTTTTTCCACTGGGTAAGTGTTTAATCTTTCATAAAGTATGACTTGTTCTTAGCCTTCATACACCTGCCTTTACAATCATTTCCATGACATGTCTACTCTCCCAGGTATTTGCACTACTGGAGCTCAGTACACCAGTGGAGATTATTTTTATGAGTAACATCTATTGGATCTGATTCTATATTTTGTTTCTATAACCCAGTCTTCTCTTGTGTTATGCATGCATGTCAGTTCTCTCTTGCACACCTCTTAATGAGGTCCCTGCCTTTCTTTTGTTCGTTTTTTTTTTTTGCTTTGGTTTGGTTTTGAGGGGTTTTTTGGGAGGTTTTTTGTTTATTTGTGGGGTTTGTTTGGGTTTTTGTTTTGGTTTGGTTTTGGTTGGTTGGGTTTTTTGTTTGTGGTTTTTGTTGGGTTTTTGTTGGGTTTTTTTTTACAGTTCAGTCTTCCTGTGGGTCTTGCACAAAATAATGTGTATAAGGAGAGGGAAATAATGTGGTAAGGGATAACTTATCACCTTTTCCTACTCTGCCCTGCTTTATTTTTAACTACTTAATCTTATAAGACTCTTTTGCATTTTTAACTTTGAATTAAAATCAAATTAAAATTTGGTTTGTTTTTATCTATATTTGCAGTGTTACTGCCTGTTGTTACAAGGTGTCTTAACAGTCCAGAATTTTTGGTGTTTGATGTTTTAGTAGATAAAACCATTTTTTATTTTCATGAATGCCATTCTTGTCTAACCTGCACTCCAAAATGAAATTAATTTAGTGGTCTGAATCTTGACTCTGGTGAACAATTGTCTGCATTATAAAACCACCCAACTGACACAAAACTGGTGGTTTCTGCCTGGGGACACTCAGACCCAGTAGTCATGGAGGCACAATTACCTCACACCCCAGGGAGTGTTTTTTTGTAGGTGAAGATTGAGGTCATTCGTCAGGCAATAGGGAAAAGCATCTCTTGTGAAATTGGTCTCTGCATCAGCCAGGGAGAGCATTTTCCAGTGCTGCTCCAGCCTCATTGCCCCCTCTGGTTAAGAGGTTTTATAATCTGTGATCTCAGACTACCTCAGTTACATGTGCCATTTACTTTGTAGTAGGATATGTAAGCAAAGATTTGCATTTCAGGGTGATGTGTTTTTCAGGGTTGTTTGTTGGAAACTACCTTAATATAAGTAAATTCTTGGTTCTGCTACAATTAGTAAGTGTTTTGCCTTTTGTTGGAAACCTGGGACGTGTGGTTAATATACAAATTTATGTTCCTTAGTGCGTTGTTGGCTGTATCACCTATTCATTAAAATGTTTTCCTCAGAGTTACTTAGACACTGAAGCTGAGAGACCTTAAGTGTCTGTCATCTTTGTGCCAAAGGAATTAAAACAAAAAATGCACATCACTTCTTGGTAGATCAGTGCTCAATTTCAGCTGGGTCATACCACGTTAACAAGACAAAATATCGGGTTTCGTTTTGGGGGGGTGGTTCTTTTGGTTAAAAAAAAAAAAAAATTAAGGTTTGGTTTTGTTCATACTGTTAGCTATTTCAGATTAAAACTCTGGGAGAATCATTTTATTTTGGAGAACAGGAACACAATTCAGATAATTTCATACCTATATTAAATTAACCAAAAGTGCAAATTCAAATTAATTGAATTTTTTTTTTTTTCAATCTACTGTATAAATAAGCCTTAAACTTCCAGTAATTACTGAATAGGGAAAATGGCTTAACAAAAGAAATTAATATAGGGCTATCTGTCTGAATCTGCAAAGATCCTGAAAAAACTAACTGGTAAGTGACAGGTTTCCCACTGCTTTCACTGTGACACCTCAGCTTGTCCAACTATGGTCATTTACTCTCTACTCCATTAGTAGCTACCCTGTCACTGAAGACTAATGAAGGGAATATTGTAGATTTGTACTATCTGATACCGGTAGTGTCTCACTAACATCCAGCATAGATATTAGAAAGGGACTGCAATGTTGCCATCACTCTATAGCTCGTTTCTGGAAGTCAATCATCAGCCAGAGGGGACATAGGTAGAATAATTCTTCGGGACCATGAGGGAGATAGCTCTAAAAGTCCATTCTCCTTACTTTTTATAACATTGTCAGTATAAACAGGGAAATTTTTTTTGAAAACCAACATAGGCAAAATCCCTGGATTGGAGAGAAAGTGTAGAGGGAGGAACATGCCTCTGGGGTGGGAACTGGTGGGAAAAAATTCCTTAGAGTCCAGGAGCTTTATCAGAACATCCAAAAAACCAACCTGTACCCACCAAGCAAAAAGAGTGAGCTTCCTTCTGAACATGTTTTCTCCTGCCTGCAAATTGAGGTGGTCACAACAGATCTCTTACTTTTTTTTTTTCTGCTCTAACTGAAAGGGAAAGAACTAATATATTTTTTAAATACTCTGAAATCTTAGACTTGAGCATTGATTGTGGCATAGGCCACAAGCTCATCATAGAGATAACTGAGAAATACTGGAGTGGGGAGAGAAAAAGGACTCTTGGCCCACCAGCGTGCATGAGTTTATTATCATACTTTGAAGAATACATCAACTGGAGATGTCCGGTTTCTTTAGGATACCTCGACCCTTTGCTCTCACACTTCATCATCCCCCTAACCTCTGTCCAAAAGCAACAGCTCTGGTACACCTTGGTCAGATGGGGTGGCTAGTCTCATTTTGATAGCAGATATTTCTAGTCTTCTCTGAACTTTGATGTATGTTAAAATTGCAAAACTTCGCATGTTGTTTAAAGTTTTGGGGGTTTTTTGATATATGTTTGTGCTGTCATGCTGTCTGTCTAGCCAATTATTTTTTTAAAATATATTTTGGGCAATTATAACCAAATCCAAGTGTGTCAAATACGTTAAGCCCAAGTGAATGTTGTGAAAATTGGCAGCTGTGGAGATAAGAGTGCCTGATAATGTTCCCACTGGGGGGAGGCTTACGCCTTACTTCACATGGGAAAATAATCCCAGGGAACACTAGTCTTTTTGTTCTGCTATTTATGGAACTACTTATTTATTCTTGGAAATCCTTTGAGGATACTTTTGTATTCTGAGTATCTACTCTGTACAGAAGTGTTTAGATGGTCTGTGACAAGTGATGTATTACTTTGTTTGGTTGTGCATGATCACAGCGTGTTCTGATTCCCCTAGTAAAATTAGTGGGATTTTATTTCTTTCTCTCCCCAAGATTTCTTTCGACCTAGCAGAATATACTGCTGACGTTGATGGAGTTGGCACTTTGCGACTCCTAGATGCTATTAAGACCTGTGGCCTTATCAACTCTGTGAAGTTCTACCAAGCCTCCACCAGTGAACTTTTTGGAAAAGTGCAAGAAATCCCGCAAAAGGAGACCACCCCTTTTTACCCAAGATCGCCTTACGGTGAGGATTGCTGATGGTGTGTGTGTATAGTGTCTGTCTGTCTGTTCTCCCTGCTCATGTCTCAGGGCTGAAGTCATTTGTGTGTGAGATTAGAATCATGATAGAGCTAAAGTGACTAGACATGTCGAGAGGCATACCTTTATGAATGACTATATAAAAAGTATTTGCTGCCATTGCCTGGGGGTTGGAAATTAGCATCTCACTTCACAAGACCTTGTTCATTCAGCTCAGAGATGAAGAGCTCTTGACGGGGGAGACAGGGGGTGGGGCTGGAAAAGGCAGGGTGACTCTTCCTTCACAAAGGGTTGTGAGGTACCACTGAAGTGATAAGGTTTCGGGTTTTTTGTTGCCTAAATGAAAAACTCCCAAGAGCGCACTTCTTCCTTCATGAACTTGCATGAAATTTGAAACACTTATTAAAGCAATGGGCATGGAGGACTTTGGTGATAAACTTTCAAATCAATTTAAGTGTTAAGGCACCAGATTTTCGCTTTTATTCCTTCAAAGTTATTTTTTTGTTTGTTTTTTTTTCATTAGCAGAGGTCACCACAGTGGTGTATTTCACACGCTCTGTGTTAATTATATTGTAAAAGAAAAAATGCTGTGCTTGAGTGTGCATAAGAAAACAAGTGAGAAGGTGCCCTAATGCTTTCTGGCCAGCTCAGAGGCTGCACAGAAGATGAGTATTTTCCCTGTCAACTGCTGTTTATTGGGCTGGATTTTTTTTTCCATATAAAATTTGACCCATATAGGGAATTAATCAAATTCTAAAGCACTCTGCTGTTGAAATGTGGACTTCACCCTGCATGTGAAATAGATGTGTGTGTGTCTGTGTCTGAGCTGTGTACAAGCTGAGCGGATATATAATTACGCTTCAAAATTATTTTTATAGGGGCAGCAAAACTGTATGCCTACTGGATTGTGGTGAACTTCAGAGAAGCCTACAATCTCTTTGCTGTGAACGGGATCCTCTTCAATCATGAAAGCCCCAGGAGAGGTTAGAAAATCCATGTGAACCTCTTCCCGACTTTGCATACATCTGATCAGAACAATGAAACAACGTATCCACAGGTTTCATTTAAACTCGCCAGAATTCCATAGGGAGGGTGTCATGACTTGTAACGTACTCATGGTGTTTAATGTCGCCCTTCTGGCAGAGCCTACAGAGCAGCAGCTTTCCCTTTTGAGCATCGTATTCCATTTTGTAGCCCTCTGATGCTGAAGGGAGGTTTGTGTACCTAACTTTGTGTATCAAAAGAGAGATACTGCAATAACATAACATCCCTGCATTCTCTTTCCTTCTTGATAATAAGTTAAGGCTAAAATGTTAAAAAGACACATTTAAAAAGGAAAGTTTTCTGAATGTTTAGTTGGGCAACTACATAAACAGATGCAATTTCAGGTGTGGCATATGCTGAAGATTTTTATTTGCATATAAATGTCAAATTGAGAGACAGAAATAATAGATGCTCTAAATTCAAAAGACTAATGAGTACAGCCTGGTGTGTTTTGAAAAAATTTTGAATTATAGCCCATGCCTTCTGACAAGACGGCTTTTAACACATGGCTTTAAAATGCCTTTCAGTTTAATCCTTAATAGCAATGCAGCTTAAATTCCACTTAATCATCCCTTTTCCGCTTACAGTACTTTATGAACAATTAATGCTGGTATTTTGAGTAAGAGTTTATGGCTAATTATAAGTCTCTTTAACAATGACAGTTTTCCTCTGCTCTTTAAGTAAGTACTGTGACTATAGAAAACACTCTAAAATTAAACTTTTATATTAGCACAGAGAACGGGGTTCTCAGTGCAGAAGCCTTTTGTTGTGGTCTGTTTCTAAATGAAAAATAAATTCAAGTTTTACAGGAATGCAATTATATAAATTATAACCTGGCACAAAATTTTAATCATGCTTACAAATGTAAAATAGACCATAATTGTAACTGTGCTTGTGGGGGGGAAGAAAAAAAGAAGAGAAAAAAGGAGTTGATAAAAAAAGGATTTAAATATTGATTTCAGTCTTTGGAAGTCACAGCTGTGAAATCTCATCATACACTGGGTAGGCAGCATTTACAGTAAATAGTGCATCAAACATTTGGTGGTAGAAGCTGGTGCATCACTTCACTGAAGCAAATGACAGCACAAGCTCAAAATTAAAAGAAAATCAAATTTACTACATTGCTTCATTTAGAAGCCCTAATACTTTGCTTTCTATTAGAGAGTCTACCGAAGTATATTCTCAGTGTGCTGTAAACTGATGTCCAAATTACTCTGAGTTATTACTATGTAATTAAAACATTCTGGTCAACATAAAGAAAGAATATGCAATAACTAATATTTGCTTGGCATGATTTCTAGTAACACTAAGGAGCTACAAGATGGAAATTATGCAAACTCATTTACCATTTGTGCTGCTCCTCTGTAGACTTCTGCCATTTTGAAGGAGGAAAACTTCAGTACTCATTGCTATTTTGATCCCTCTGACATTTGTTCCTGATGTGACACTGCTGCAATGGAGTTACCAATCTAAAGTCCTTTTCAACACATTTAATGTCCCCATGGAGAACCCAAGTTTGTGCTTTGAAGCCTAAGGCTGTACTTTTCATTGTGTGTATGTACTGGGTGCAGTTTTAAGCCCCTTATGCCATGAACAGGAATCTTGTCCTAGAAATGCTCTGTTTGCCGTAGGAGGAGTACATGCCATGAAAGTGACTGTAACCACAGGCTAGTGCCATTTGCATAGTGGTTTTATGGTAGAAAGTCTGAAAAACTGTACAGGTAAGAAAGTGGAAGAAAAGTAGTTTTGAGGTTGTTTCTTGATAGCCATTCATCACTTTCCTAATACTTTTGAAGACTAGAAAGGCACTTTGGGAGAAAAGGAAGACTTGACTGTGATTTCTAATTCCTATGCTCAGAGGCTAATATACATGGAAATTTTAAAATGCCTTATGGTTTGACCTTTTTTTATTCTACTGATTTCAGAGATTGGGAATACCAAAATAAACCAACACATATTTTCTTCCCGTATTACATACCATTATTCCAGTTGGTTTAGCATTACACTGAATGGATCAAATACAACATCCCATTGGTGGTGCACACACTATGTGCATCTCATCTACACATAACCTGATGCCCAGTAGTCAGAGAAGAACAGAATTTTGTGGCAGTGTCTCTTGCTGAGGTGCAGAGTTGATCAAAGGACATGGAACTGTTGCAGCAAGTGCAGAAGAGGGACAATGAAGTTGATAAGAGGACTGGAGCGTCACTCTTATGAAGATAGACTGGGGAAGTTGGGGCTGTTCAGCCTGGAGAAGAGAAGATTTCATGGAAATCTCCTAGCAACTTTCCAGTATCTGAAGGGGACCTACAGGGAAGCCGAAGAAGGACTTTTCATGAGGAACTGTAGTGACAGGACAAGGAATAATGGGTACAAATTGAAAGGGGGGAAGTTTAAATATTTAGAAGAAATGGTTATTAGATATTTAAAAGACGATGGTTAGACATGGAACAGGTTACCCAGGGAAGTTGTGGATGCTCCAAACTTTGCAGTGTTCAACGCCAGGTTGGAAAAGGCCTCGAGCAACTTGGTCTAGTGGGAGGTGTCCCTGCCCATGGCAAGTGGGATTAAAACTAGATGATCTTTAAGGTCCATTCCAACCCTTTAACATTGTGTGATTCTATGATCAGTCCTGGCAAACAGTGCATGTCTAAAGTGTTAACCATACTTCTGAAAATTTCTGTAGGCTTCCTACAGTGAATGTATTTCTAGGAAAACATTGTGAAGAGACAAACCCCAGTATTTCTTGTAGGCAGGGATCCATGAGGTATGCTACATTGTAAGGCACTGTTAAGGATAAGCAGAATGCATTTTTCGTACCTAGCAGGCTGAATTGTGGACTGTGATCAAATACAGAAGTATTTGTATTTGAAGTACCAGTCCTCACGGTGAAGGATGATGAATTGCAGTTGCCTGTCAAGTGGCTTTTAGCAGCTGGTCACTGATGTTGAATTGAGTAGACAATTGTAAAGAGTTTGTTTCATGATCTGTATTGTAAATGAGTGGTTTAGGGTCCCTCAAAGAATCACCCTCAAAACTATTAACAAAAATAGTTTTTGTATGAATTTATAAAAGTATGACTTAACAAAGTTTGAAGGCAAGATTCACTCTCATTTACTACATACAAAGGAAAATTGAGTTAGAATCAATTTACAATGATTTACACAGAAACCAAAAACACTTCAGTGTAAGGGAGACCCACTGAGTCATGAGGTTCAGGGTGCACTTCCTTGCTTTCTAAACTCCTGGTGGAACTTCAGTGAAGGTAGTTCCAATCTTAGTCTCAGACCTGTACAATAGTTTATGTCTAAAGGAATTAATTCTTTCATTTATTCATTAATATTAATGAACTAGCATGCTCTGCAACTTACTGAGCATCTGTTATGAATAAGGGATCTCTCCACCTTGGGTAGTGAAGTCCCAGGCAAGGAATCTCAAACCTTGAGATGGGTTCCAGATCAAGGGGAGAGGCACTGCCATGAAGTCCAGTTGCAATTTAAAGAGAACTCAAACTGGACTTATCCAGAGATCTGTCATGAGTAGAAAGGTCTTTCTGGCTCAAGAGGCATCCTAACTCAAGGAGAGCACTGCCACATTGCCTAGCAGGGAGACCTCAAAGACGGCTCATTTAGGCTCTCATCTTTATGGGATAAAGTGGTTGGCTTGTAGTCAGATTACATGTGATGGGAAAGGTATGTATGAGACTTTTTGTACCCACAACTTTCTTTGTTCCTTGATAATTGAATCTTGGAAAAACCACCCACTATTCATGTGTTCCAAGCGCATGTGCATTGGTGCACTGTGGGTCACTCTGGCCCTTTGTGGGTTTCCTGGAGGAGTTCTTTACCCAGCTACAGCTCAGGCCTTTACCTCCTTTGGGGCCTCAACTAAGCTGCTGCTAGTTTGGTTAAGAAGGTCAAGTACATCTGTCACAATCCCTCTTTATATAGTGTTCTGATATTGTACTGTAGGGACAGCAATACACAAACCTAGTGAAAATGAGAACTATCTAATCTCAAGAACTGCTTCCTTGTGAAAAGAGTTTAGGAATACACACCTCTTATTTCAGAATGCCAGTTCTTCTTTTGAGCCTTCTGGTTTAAACTCAGAAAGGAGCATCAGTAGTTAATCTCATGTAGCCTGTGTAATAACAGGGAAGTCTACGCAGAGTTCATAAGGGTAAAGAGTGCTTAAGTCTAATATGAGTGGTGTCGTATTCCTCAAAATCACAAAGGCTTGAAAGAAGTCCTGGCTTTGAGAACATTTGGTTTCCTACTTTTATCTTGCCCTATGAGAGAAAGACTGTCATAGGAGTAGTTCTTAAGATGCAATGCCATACTGTAAAGCTGAGCACTTAAGTTTGCTGTTTGGGCTTTCTTTTAAGTATGATGTTTCATGTTCTGACAGTCAGAGTGACTTTACAAAAACACCAGTGATAAATTCCAGGTTGGCTGAACCCGCTGCCTGAGCCTTACCTCTTAATTTGGGAATAGTACAGCGTTATTAAATTGCACAAGTACTTGTGTCCATACTCAAGAGATACATGTGTATGTAACAGCAGAAACTATTATCTAAAATTTCATATGAAGAAAAATTAGTGCCTATGTTAGACTAATCTTAATAAAATATACATCTACTTTGAACCTTTCTGTAGTACTTTCCTTTCTGTTATTTTCTTTATATTATACATACTGCCTTTCCTTTGATTTCCCTTGCATTTCACTTAGTCACTTTTACAGTTTTGTAAGATGAAATAGTCACTTTTTGACCAGTACATACTTTTCAGCTCACATAAATCAACATAGCTGCACTGAAGTGAATAGGGTCACGTTGATATATGCCAGCTGAGGGTCTGGCATAGTACTTCCAGTAATGGTCTGGTAATGTAAGATAAGCATGACTTGCTTCGTTTGGGGAAAAGAACTGTATTAGTAGTATACCTTGCTAAAACTGATTTCTTCAGTTACTTTCATCAATTTTATTCCAGTATAGCTCAAGTGTTTCCTGATTTATGGTAATGCCAAGGTGAGTGGGATCTTCCATTTCTGAAGGTTATTTATTGTCTAAGTGTGACAGGAGCTGAAAAGCAAAATACTCTGTAGTAGTAGAAAGCTACAAGGTGGCCTCTTTTTCCAAAAATGAAAAACAAAAATAAATCTAAAAAACTTTTCCAGAACGATGCTTCCCCGCCCCTCATTCACCAAGACAACATTATGGGATACCAAATGGGAAACTTGGTGGCCACCTAGTTTCTGGTGGTGGCTGAACACGTCTCCCAGTATTATCAGTGTGGAAATGTCTGCCCTATAGCAATATTTGAAAGATATTTCTGTTCAGTGAGATGACGGGTTTGACAGTGAAAGAGTGAGGCAATTAGCAAGTCTAGTTTTCAGGAAAGCTGGGGCTTGATCCAAACCTTTTTTTACTTCATTGGAAAGGTTTCTGTTCTTTTGTTGGGCTGTGGATCTCACTAATACCTTCTCTTCTGAGTAAGAAAGCAAACTACTTGTTGACAGTGTCATTCGTTTCTTCCCAGACAAGTTTTTACTGTTTTTTCTCCTCAGTTCTGTGTAAGAGGTTTTCTCAGGTTTACAAGATGTGCCTTTGGATGTCTGAGATAACTTTCTGATTTGGTTAACCACTTCATTGCTTGCCTCAACTGATCTTAATCTGCCAAGATGTACAAACATGTACAGCATGTTTCCTGACACAATGCAACAGAAGTTTTGTTTGGTTTTGTTGCTTTTTTTTCCCCTAAGTAATACTTTGCCTCCACACATGACATCATTGTGTAGAGAATTTTTGTTTCTCTGATACCAACCCTGGTAAAGCAGTTGTCATCAAACCATTGCTGTATAGCCAGAGGGAAAGGATACAACTGCTCATTTCTGTGATCTCTTTCAGCCGGGGAGGAAATGGCTAGGTGTTAGATTGCAGGCTGAACATTGTCAAAGTACATGTAGTAATATTAAAATGAAAAGAAATCATGATTTAAAGAGAACGGGGATTGTTCTTTGCTTTTATTGTTCATCTGGATCTCAGGTTTGCCACAGGGAAGGGGGTAGGAGTTTCCCCTACTCATTGTCAATATGTCTGGGTATCTTCTGAATTTATGGTTTTTTGTTATTACCTTTTTTAAAATCACCTTTCAGTCTCCCTTTTGCCTCTATTTCATTGAGAAGGCAGAAGCAGATGGTGACATCTGCTACTGACTTTCACAAAAAATCCATACAATCCCTACTGTAACAGCTGTTCTTCTGCATCTACTATATAGAGATGTAGTCAACATCTGCCAGATTCCCCTTTCTCATTTCTGTAGTTGAGGAGACTAATTGCTAGTCTTCTGACACACTTTCTGTGCAAGAGAAACTTGGTCAACCTAGTACCATTGGAAATACTAAGGACTTTTGCTGGTGTTTTTTTTTGTAAATTACAAAAGTGTGTAAAATTTTCAGTGCAGAGCTACGTCTCTTTCATTTAATACAAAATTTCCCAACTCATGAGTATTTCTGAATAGCAAAATTCTGCAGAGTGTTGCTTGTGATTTTATTACTCCTTGCTGGATGAGAAGAATGCAGGCTGGCTAGTATCATCAAGAATCGTCTGGCTAGCATATTGAAAACTTGATGGCAAGGTACCATGGCCAATGTAAAAGGAGTTACTGAGACAGTTGTGTGCTATAGAGCAGCCAAGATCATTTCATGCTTTTTAGTTTGCATGTTTCAACAGAGAAAGCATGCAGTATCCTGAAGACATGCATTCCAACTGGCTTTTTCTCCCTGCTGCGAGACTGATCCTGCTAAGTGATCCATGCAGGTGTTTCCTTATCTACACATGCAGTCAAATGTCAGCGAGGATAAATGTGGGCATTGGGGTCTACTTGCACAGAGGGATTTGCAGTAATATTGACTGTAATAATAGAATATTGCCGGGTAATACCTTTCTACTCTTTTACCTAAGTACATGTGTTTTCCCCTTGAAAAAGATCTGCTGTTACAAAATAAGTGAATTCAGTTAATTATGATGATGCTGAACCTGCTACTGACCAATTAGTACAGATCAGATCAGAGCACATCACAATATATGGAGATTTTTGTCTGATTCTTATGTTGCTAATAAGCCATATTAGCCTTATACTTCGTGTCACTTTCCTATGGCTAGCCAATGCTGATAGAGGAAGGCAGTGCAATCACACCTGAAAGTGGGGTTGTCTCCATGAACTTGTGTTTTAAAAGCAGTACTAGACATCTGAAATTAGAGCTAAAGGCTGAGACTATTTCTGCATGCACTTAGCTTTGGGCATCCAGGTAATCCAGGTCAGCGTCATGGAACTTGTCACGTATGGGAACAAAACAGTCATGTATGCAAACTAAATCAGGATATAAAAAGATATTTTTCTAAAGTAAGTCATTGATGAAGAAAGATTTTGTGTTGAACTGTCTAATTACTGAAATCTTTTTATTTCAGTCTTTGCAAAAACAGTTTGTGGTAATCTTTACCATCTCTTTTTTTTTTTTTTTGCTTTTTAATCTCAAAGTAGTCTTGATTCTACACTTCTCTATCTGATGCACTTTACTGGGTCTATTACCAGTTTATCTAGGTAGTTATGGATATAGCTTGTACAAAAACTAAGTAATTTCTTGCCTGTGGTTTAGATTTTTTGGAACAGCTGCATTCACAACCCAGATCACTCCTTGAGCAAATTATTATCTTATCAGATGCATCTTTTTGTCATTAAATCATGCTCTCTTGTGGTTTAAACTGTGTTGAGAAGAAAGTAGATTACAGGTTTTGCTATTTTCCATGATTGATTTCAACTTTTTTTTAATAAAAAAAAAAAGGCAGAGCATCCCTGCAATTTACAAAATGTCAAAACTGTTAAATTTAGAAAACCTTACCATGTAATTCTTTACATTTCTCAAGTTATATTAACATATATCAATGTTACTTTCTTAAACTAAAACTTGCAGATTTTTTTCTCTAATGAAATATCAACCCAAAAGTTTGAAACAAAGTGCTATGGAAATTATGAGAACATGAAATAGAGAGGCATAGCATGTGACTTACCTGTAGGGTTCTTATGTTTTTATTAATGCACAAATCTGTAGCAAACTTTTTAGAAATAATGTGGTTTAGGTACCTATTTCCCTCTTTTTTCCCCTTAGTTACATTTATTTTTCTGCAAGCAAAACGCAATATAAAATGTGGCCATTCTGCTCTTCTTGCATATGTATAAATGAGAACATGAAGTGAAATACAGGCAAGAATTATGAGGTTTACATCTTGCATTTTATAAATGAGCTTAAAGTGAATGCAGAGTTTGCAGAAAGTCAGAAGAACAAAAGTGATTTCAGCCAGAACATTAAGGGAAGTATACCAGACATTATAGATACAGAGTGGTCATCTCAGATCGCAGTATCTGATGCCTAAGAGACCATACATGAAAGATGCCCCCCAGTCCACTACTTACCCAGTCCAGGCTCTGTAGGGACCCAATCCAAGCTGCTGTACTTGAGACCCTCTCTGAAGGAAACTTTAGCTGGGGAATAACACCTCCTTTGAACACACGGTTAAATCATAGTTCAGTTGTACCCAGAGCCTAGGGCAAGAGAGCATACTGTGGGATACAGTTTCCCTGGATGTGGACACTCAGTCAACCAGTTGTGTATCTTGTTTCTGCCAAGAAATTCCTCGAGCCATTTTTCCTTGCAGTTGCATCTACACAATTGTTGTGTTTCACTAAGATTTCCTCTTGCATTTTGCTCTTAAATTTAAATACCATTGTATTCCGAAATAGAGGCAAGAAAGGAAAAAAAATCACATGAAGAGCAAAGGTCAAGTCATTATGGCAAGGGATGTTGCATAAATGAATCCATCTTACATTGTTGATATTCTATAAGTAATGAATGTTTAGTATTTCGGTCATTGTTACTGTATTATTTCCTAACCTTCTGAAGACTTGTCTTACTATGATTATTCATATAAATTCTCTCAAATATATAAACTTTTTGTGTAATATACTAGTGTACTGCTTTGTGTTTTTCCTGTCCAACATCAGTGATGCTAATGTTCCCCTGAGAGTATGAGGTAAAAACCATTGGAAATTGCTTATGGGCCATCTTCAGAGTCCTGGGTATCACTGCAGAGTTAAGTATATGAGACTCATATAACTCTATATAAAGCCTTATTCCACAACCTTCAAACTTTGGGCATCATCTACCAGATGCAGAAACTTGAAAGCCTGGTCATACACATATCGTGTATGCATACAGTGACTACCACACTTTCCTGGCCCATCTTAGTATCTGAAGCCTTTTCTCAACAGTGTGCATCCTGTTTTCTCTAAAACAGCTCCCCCAAAGGTTGCCTCCCTCTTGTTAGAACTCTACTTAGTCATGCATAATTTAAAAAAAAATATTTTAAAAGTAAATCCACTGAAAGTGCATGTTGTTTGAGAGTTATTTGAAATCAACCCACCAAGCCATTTCAGATATGGGAAACTGAACAGGAGAAACACTAACGCACAATAAAACAATTCCAGCATTAGTGGTTCAAAAACCACTGTAGAAGGAAATGTCAACTCAATAAAGTTATCAGGATTCATTAAAGACAATTAAGTGAGAAATGCAATGTGATCAGATGTCACCTGATAAGATTCATCACCTAGTGGGATTTTATAGCAGTTTTAGGCAGGTAAACTACTTTATCTGAGATCAGAGAGAAAGTTAGTGCATTTGGTCAGAGCTTGGTTTGAATTTACAAATAATTTTCCTTTTCTGCCTTGATTTCATTAAGTGTTTACTTACAGTTCCCAGAAACATGTGTTTAAAAATACAAAGCAGAACCACACATACAAACATTGCTTGTGTAGGCAGTTTGATTTCAGACCATCATGTGCATTATGCACTTTTTGGTAGGCATGGAAGTTTTACATTTATAAGCATATACTGTTTTCACTACGAAATAGCTGAAAATCTCAGCAATGTGGCAGACTGCTGATCTGTACCAGTTTTATTCATCTAATTGCAAGTATTTTTGAACAGACTTTAATTTCTGTTACAACTTACAGCAGTATATATACTGTCAGCTGCATATGTTTCCCCCACTGTTGATGTGTGCACATCTTGCCAACCATGTTAGAATACTTCTTTTTCAAGGATTTGCATTTCACAGACACTTAAAATTTAATTATAAGTTCTACTTAATTGTTAGGCAACAATTGGTAAATGAAAGCTATGGCCAAAAGCATTGTTATTAAACCAGATACCTCCTGCTATTTAGATGTTGCAATATCAGTTGCATATTTTAGTCTGTGTTGTATCTCACCCTTATAGAATGATAGCTGTTAAAACAAAGACTTAGCACATTTCTCTTTAAACCCTTCAGGGTTGCTCTTTGGTATGGGAAAACAACTTAAAACCAAGCCAAAAGAGAGAATTCGGAATCATGTTTTCTCTACTTTCTCTTGATTTTTGCCCTAGGACACATGAGTTTGAGAACCACTACTATAGAAATGCTTCAGGAATGCTGATGGATTTTTATTTTTGAAGTCAAGGCCTTGATTTCATGACATTATATGTGAATAGATTTACAATTTCTAAAGAATTTTCTGGTAAAGCAACTCAGACCTTCAGTTTACATATTTTTTTCCTCTTATTTGTATTAAAATCCTTACATTAAAAGAGATTTAAGGTGTTTATTCCTTTCATCAATATCCATCAGTAGGTGGATTGAGTATATTTGCCAAAACTTTACAGTAAAATCCTATGGTAATCCCAGGTCTAGGCAGTGTGAATCTGGAAAAATCAAATGCTAGTTTTGGGTTTAAGACAAATCCAGGTGACATGAGTAAAACATCAGTAACACTCAAATACGTTTTACTTTCCATTACTTTTTAAAACATTTCTTTTGAAACAGTGGCTTTTTTAAGTTATAAATCTTCTTTGTGCTTTCTTGCTGACACCTTTCTCTTCTCAGCCCCACCTCATGCCCACGTTCTGAGTCATTGGTGTGCATCCATTAGGGATACTTGTGTTGCGTTGTACACTATGTGCTCTCACACTGAGTTTCTATTTGCTGCCGACTGCAAAAATAACCAAGAAAATCTTTTATCACCATTATTGCACCTCTTCAAGATAAGTGGAAACATTGTGCACCTCCTGAGGTCAGGAACAGTTATTAAACTTCCCAAATTTTATATAATTCTTGAAACCAGAGTAAACTGGAAATTATCCCTGGTCCTAAGCACTTTGTTGGTTCAGGGTGGCATTAATGTTGTACTTCATTTTAAAACATTTATACTGAAGTGCCATTGCATTTTAAGTGAAGTCAGTCCTGTGACCATAACAGGCATCTGAGTTTGCAAATACTGCTTTTTTTTTTTTCCATTCCGTTTGTTTGCATAAATATTGCATGTATCTGTTACTGAAAATCAGACCAGTAATTGCTAATTTTAATATGTGTTTTTCAGCAAGGATGTGTCTTCCCCTTCTCATATCCTGACCCATTGGGCGAAATGGGGGAACTGGATAGAGTGGTACTATTGGTGTAATTTGCAGTTGTGCTCTATTGGGATAGAGCATTTGGTATTCATATACCGTGGGCAAACCGCTCCCCTCTGTATGGTCTAAAACTAGGTGGTGTATGTGCTTCTCCTTTTCTGCGTAGCTGTTCTGTGTCCTCGGCCATAACCTGCCCAGATACACTACAATTTCCAGGTAATGACTTGAATCATCTGAATTCTGGTGAAAATTATAAATGCTTGTCATGCATCTGAGCTCTATGGGTCTCCTTTCTTTTTGGTGTGTCCTCACAGAAACGTAAGCGTTCCCTCATTTGTCACATAGTCTCAAGTCCATTTCCTTAAATCATATGTAATGGACACCAGGTGGCTTGTGTTATTATTGTGTTGTATTTGCACCTTCAGGTAAGGATGCTGTTGTGAATGAGGCCATTACCTAGTAAACTGAGCTTGTAATAGACTTTTTTCTTTAAACCTGTTTGAGTCTTGCACAAAACTAAAAAAAGAAAGAAGTGTAACACATATACAAGTGTTTTATTTTTAGGATATTTAACGGTCCACATAGGCCACGTAATATTTGTGAAAAAACAGAGAAAGATTAGTGTAACAGTAACTCTTGAGAGTTCGAAAGCTTCATTTCATGTAACAACAGAAGGCAAATGCTACCTTTACTACCTAGTTCTTAAAGTTCTGGTGTTACTTAAGAACTGGCAACAGTTTTCATCATGCTGGTGAATCCAAGATCTATTTATGACAAGAAAAGTAACCAGTGAATAACAGGTCATTATTAAATTTTTGCTATGTCTCATGATGATGCTTTTCTTAAGAAAAGCATCATAATCTTAAATTGCACTTAAAAAAGCTCTTTGTTTTGAAATTATGGGATGAAGCAATTCTGGGTTTGAGTTCATTAGTGTGCTGCAGTTATTGCACAACTTTGGTCTACTTGCAAGTAAGTTAAGTGTAAGTTCTACAGGTTCCTTGTGGGTTTGGTGGTGTCGTGATATCATCTGATTTACCATCGCATTTATAGATAGTGATAACCAGGCATCAACACCCATGAAGAAACCCACTGAGTCAACAGTGAATGTTCATTTTTTCCAAAATGATGTGTGTGAGTACATGGATGATGCTTGAAAATGGCTACCTGTACAGGAAAGTCTGATGAAAGGATTAGTATGTTCAGTAAAATTTGCTATTAAAGCAGAATAAATCAAAATTGTCCAAACTGATAATGCACGTGAAGGTTCAGTCAAGCTCAGTGTTGTTTCTACTGGTTAAAATTAGACAGTGTAATATTTAATACAAATATTTATCAATATTTAATACAAAAGGCTTGAGATTGAATTAAAAGAATCTGAAAGATCTAACACTTTTTAAAATATGCTTTTCCTCAAGGCTACTAAGATGAGAAAAATTAGAACGTTAATCCTCAATGGATTAACAAAAATGTTTCTTATTTTCTGGAGCATGTCTGGAAAGAAAAACATACACAGCCACATGATGCAGTAAGTTCTTTTTGAATGTTTCTGCCTTTTATTAAACAGAATGTGATAGTCATGATCATGGAAGTACTTACAGAGGCACCTTGATGCTTATGAAATCTAAATCTGGTTCTTTTGATTTTTAAAAGAAAGTTGTCACAGGTAAGTGAATGAAATCTCACTTGCCTTTATCAAATTTTCAAACCTGCTGTTTAGTGGCAAGATCATTCAGATTTTTCAAAGCCTTGGGAATCTTATGTATTTTAAAGGTGCCTAACAGAAATCTTCCAAGACAGAAGCATAACGTTAATAGTTTTGAGAGGATCTGATCATTCTCTACTTCTAAAAGCAGAACTTGTCAACTGTTTACTGATGTAGGTGGAAGCTACCTTGAAATGTTTGTTTAGCCTCATTTCCCTTTTGTTCTGAAATAATGTTTGTGGGAAACACTGCTAAGAGTAATATAACTCCTTTAAAAATGAAAGAAAAATTGTGTTTCCTGCATACAATTGCATTTTCTGGACTTGTGGTACTTGAAAAGTACCAACCAAAAAAAAGAAAAAAAAAAAGGCAAAAGGCATGGAAAAGCATGCTTTGGTTCACATCTGATTTTTCAATAGTTATTTATCTGCCTTGGTATTTCTTAATCAGTTCAAGCTGAAAAATGCAAAATTTTTAGATGTCAATTTAAGTGATAAGGGACCTTCCTCTGGAAAATTCTCTGTTAATTACTTTGATCCAGTAATCAGGTATTTTCTTCTTGGTTCAGTTCTGCATTAGAGTCAGCAAAGACTTTGGTTTGGGTAGCAGTTGTGGTTCAGTTGCCATTTTATGTATAAATAATCTGTATTGATTTGGTATTAGGATGAAACAATTTGCAGAGAGTTTTTGTTTGTGTCTAGATCCACATGATTTTGTGCCTTTGAGAAAATCAAGAAAACATGAGTTTAAAAAAAAAGTAAGAGGGAGTGATATAAAATCTGAATTTTGAATCTGCATTTTGATAACCTTACCATATAAAATGGGTAAAGAGAGTACTTTGTCATGAATCACATGCTGTTTACTGAATTCCATTGAAACTCTTAAGAATAACTTAAGAACTATGCCACAGAGACTGCAAAAGCACATGATGTCCCCTTTTGTTAGAAAGTCCTTTCTGAAACCGCCTGAAGATACCCGCATCCCTGTCCTTCAGGCTCAGTTCTGCTGTGGGCTTTAACATATCTGTCTCTGAGGAGGAAAGCCCCTTCTTCCTCAGGGACTTGGAAAAAACTTCACCAGAAAAATCACTTGCCCTCTGCTCATTGTTTCTTTAGATTTCTTCGATAAGACACCAGGTTAAATCTATTGTTGCTTGCCAATCACGTGACATCAGAGAAATTTGCCACTGCTTAAATTTGAATTGAAATAGCTGTAGAAAAGATGAGGACTCCTTCTCAGATGAAATAACATGTATGTCCAAAATAAATAAGCTGTTGGGGTTTTTTCAGTAGATCTATCTCATACCATAATAATTGCCAAAGTGTTTACTCACAGGTGCAAAATACTTAGAGAGTCTCCTTAATCTCCAATTATTATTGCCCTCTCATCTTGACCTCCCTTGAAGTGTTTTATAAACAATTTAAAGAATAAATGAAGTATTAGAAACAGTTATTATAGAGCAGGCAAAGTTATTTGCTTTCCTTGAGTGAAGGGATATAATTTATAAAGGACTGATTACACTCATCTGTTTTCTGGGTAGCCTGTAAGTTTACTTTACCATGGCAAGGCAGAATAACAGAGAAATTGTGTCATGGGAGCCAAGTAAGGTATTGTAGCAGTAGGAAATCCAATTGCCTTGTTTTACAGCCATTTATCTTGTCCCTTGTTTCTGTCAAATGATCATTTGAATCAAAAGCATTTAAAAGAGATTTTCTTCCTTTGCAGTAATGAGAACAGAGACTTTTATGCTGCAGGACATTCCTACTAGGTCTTTCCTCCTCTAACATGGCTACCTGCCAGTCCTTGTTATTACTGAAAGTTGCTTCATTTAGTACATTTTATAAAGTGGCTCTGCCCGTTTTCGTGGCTGTCAAGAAGGTTATGAGTCAAGAAGGAGAGCGGGAGTGGGGAGCTCTGATTCACCGGATCTTAGCAGCAGAAAAACAGTTTAAACAGAGAATATTAGTGGGCAGCTTGTTACTTCAAACTTACTTTTTTTCAAGCTATGTGTTTGTATCAAAAAAAAAATACCTTGGAAAGCATGTTTGATCTCTTTGCCTTACTCATTTTAACACATTGCTCCTGTCTTGCTTACTAACCAGAGGTTGGTGCCAAGGTTATTTGACGCCAGCTCTCAGACAGAATAGCTCTTTCTAGGAGGAAACAGCTTAAGGATTTCAGAAGCTCTCTCTGTAGGTCTGTGAGCCATTCCCACCTCTGCTATGCACTTCTGTCAAGCAGGGATCAAATGAGATGTGAGGGTCCTGGAATCATCAAAACAACAGAGCCTGTTGGCTCCAACACAGCTGGAGCTGGGGAAAAGGTGCCTGTTCCTCCTCTCTTACATGGCTTTTCTCTGCCTCTTTCCTGACCTCCCTGTGAGGCAGACAGAGTGGAGGCAGCAGAGCAGCAGGGAAGAAGAAAGGGTGACAGTGACTGTCTATTCCACATCAGAGGACAATTTTGTAGTGTCCCTTTGCAATTAGAAGAACATTTGTCAACTCTGATGTCTGCCAACCACAGCTCTGCAGCCCCTGGAGAAGCTTTTCTCAGTGAATTGCCTTTGTTTTCCCAAACAGATTTGAGAGAAAACACTGTCATTTCCAAGATCAGTATTTGAGTGAGGAAATAGGGCAGAATGTTGTCGTAAACACATATGGAATTGTATCTTCATTTCTAGTACTTCTGGCAGAAGCAGGGAGGATGAGGGAGAGAGAAATGTTAAAAACAGGTGGTTGTTGTCAGCAGGATATGATTCAAAAATCCTACAGTAACTCTAAATCCTACAGTAGTGTTCTTGCAGGTCTAACACCATTAGAAAATATACCTTAGCAGCTCTAAGACACTTCTGAAATATTCCTTAGCTTTTATAGTCATCATTTTGAAAGTCAGTACATCTGTGGGTAAACGTTTGATACTTCATCACTGAAAGAGTTGGGGACCCTTGTTCAGAAGAGTGTGGTCAGTGGAAATCAGAGTTTGAGAGCTGATTCTTTGCCTGCTGCATCTGGAGCCTAGCAGGGGTGCTCTGGGGAACAAATGTAGATTTGGCTTTGGCTCAAGGGAGGTCCCTTGTCATGAGATGACATATGAAGGTTAGGCATATAAGTACCAAACCCGCACACTCCCATACTGTGCAGCATTTCACAGCCAGGAGATAAACAGACTGTAGCTGTTTTAAAATAACAGCTATGTTTTTTTCTCTGTTAGTCTCTGTTTGCTGGTCTATTTGGTCCCTTTTGTTTATTCCTACTTTGAGTCATCTCCCAGGTCTATGTGTCCTATAAATGGGGTATGATACTTTCTGCCAGATATCACTTGTACCTGAAATGTGGGCACTGTAAACTTTCTTTTAA
The DNA here is from genome assembly GCF_003945725.1 of Corapipo altera. Classification (NCBI taxonomy): domain Eukaryota; kingdom Metazoa; phylum Chordata; class Aves; order Passeriformes; family Pipridae; genus Corapipo; species Corapipo altera. The sequence continues at coordinate 419,067 of NW_020884991.1, forward strand.
AACTGTCATGAATAATTGCCAGAAGGTGGTAGCTACAGTATCCCAAACAAATGCATGTTATGAATGGTCCTCTTTTTTAGCCTAGTTTTCCTTTAAACATGCCTGTTGGGCTTTGAGTACCTGCAGTTAAATGGTGTTGCTTTTGGCAGGGCTTGGTGAGCAAATGAGGCATAATCTCTCTGATCTCAGTAGTCTGGTCAGTCAGCCATGACATTCTCAGTGTCTTTTCTTTCTACACCCTGTCTGAACAGAGCCATAGCCCAGGCAGCTCTCAGTGGGGTTGCCAAAGATTACCATGTGCAGTGAAGCAGCAGATGGCAGGACAGTGGAAAATATGCATTCCCAATCCCTGGGTTCATGTGGGGTTCAGGGTAAAATTTCAGTGATTTTCCCTCCCTGCTCCTCAAGCCTGTCAATAAACTGCCCTTTAAGAGACAAACTCTTCAGTGTGCAATGGGAAACTATTTAAAGTTCAGTTTTGTCCAGTTTTGGAAGAGTATTATAGACTGAAGCAGAAAATTTAAGAATTCTGTGGCCACAGCAGTTACAGTCTTCTCTGTGTTAGTGGGGGCATAAAAAATGAGATACATATGAATACATCCTGAAAACTATGAAAGGAGAGTAAAAGAAACTTTGCAAATTTGATTAGATCAAAAATTTTGTAATGACTGAATGAAGGGTGCCTCCACAAACTTAAACTTGTGCCTATGTGTTCTGGTAAAGCCCTTGTTTGCACTTTTGTTTTTTTCTTCCCACAGACTCCCTCTTCCTTACTCCTTGCACGGGATGAAGTTCTCACTGGAGTGACTACATGTTAAATTTCAGGACAGAAGGGAAAGGGGAAGGTGGAGTGGTGGGCAGAGTGCAAGAAATGCATTCTTTGACAGCAGATTTACTCTTTTGAATAATTTCATCCCTTTTTGACTCTTCCAGGGTACTTCTGTCTCATTGTTTCACAAATACCAAGACAGTCAAATTCTTGTAAAATTTTTACATTTTATTTCCATTTTCGGGGGGAGAAACTAAGGCATGAAAAACCAAAAGAGGTTTACATTGGTTGATTGATTGGTTCATGTTCAGAATAAAACTCTTATGTATTTCCATCTTAGGGCTTGGTGACTAAACATATAGAGGAATATATGTCAGTGACTAAAGGAGAACCTTGATTTAAGTGACTTTCTAAGTACCCTTTTAGAATTTCCACAAGAAACCTGGCTTTTATTCATTTTCCTGTAACAGCATTAATCAGACTGAACTGTGAATCTATAACTTCTTTTTCTGAAGTTCTTTACCTTCAGACTCCATAGGACCCTGCCTACTTCGTTTCTCACAAGACAGCAACTTTTGCTCTCAGAGCAAGTCTGTTCTCTGGATGGGGAGCAACCCTGTTAGGGAAAAAAGTTATAGTATGTAATTAATCTGGAGGTGTTTTGTGAAACTATGTCATTGTGCATTCAAAAACAACATTTGCACACGTAATCCTAACTTTTAGTGCTAGAATTTACATCTTTGTTCCTGAGTATGTACAGAGTGTGTGTATGTGCATGTGTGTTTTTCTGAGAACATGCACAGCTACCTATGGGGATATTAAAATTATGTGAAAGGTCCCACTAAAAATACAAAGCCAGGAAATTCAGAATTGGGCTAACTTTCTGTCCTGATTTCACCCCATTGTGCTCAAGTATTGTAGACATCTCAGAACAGCAGGTGATCTGACTGCCTCTTCTGTTCCTAGAGGAAGTGTAAACTTAAATGGGAAATATCACAAAAACAGGATAACAATGAATTTCAGGACTCCACAAAGGAAGAAGTGTTCTTAAAAATACTGATATTAAAACAGTAGTGAGCATGAGAAACTGAAGGGTGGTAAATAGACATTTTATATAGACACTTTGGTTTTTTGCCATGGAATCACTTCCCAAATGCTTCACATTTTCTTATGTAAAATTTTTGTGGCAATTGGACGTGTTAATGTTGGTATGCATACGTTTGGATTCTTTATAAATTTAAGTTATCTGCCTTCAGTGAAACTGCATCAGTTTATCTTGCCAGAAGGCTGAGTTCTCTGTGTTTATAGTTACATATTTATTTTTATTTAATTTGTTAATTGCACTAGAGAAACTCTATTCCCACACAGAAAGAATGCAGGAGTGGGATTCTATTTCAGTGGTAACATTAGTAACAAGGAATATTCCTTGAAATGTGTGTCCATTTCAAAAAGCTCTTATAATTTTACTTATTGGTTGTGTTCAAATTATTTTCTCATTAAATAAGTGTCCATTTCTTTTTTCGGTGCCTTATTCATTTTGAAGTGAAAATTAGCAACAGGCCCAGGCTTTGTCCCAGAGGGGAATTCTCTCTCAGCAATGGTTTTTATGCAACCTCTTGACATACCGTTTCTGCCTGTGGAGCCTGAGTGTGGAAGGCATAGCACCCTTGCTTAACTTCGGGGTCCTCTGAGAGTGATCACAGCCTGCTCTAAAATGGGGACATAGTTTTTATGGGAAGTTTAAGCAACCAGCAGTAACTACAGCTAGGCAAAATAATGTTTTTATTGGCTTTCTGAATAGAGGGGGTCAACACAGCTAGACCAAACATGACCAAGTCTTTCCGACCAGAAGGGACGTGCTGTCTTTGTTGACTTGCAGTCTTCCTGGTGTACTGTCATCTTCTCTCTGCCTTTTAACCCTTATATCTTAAACTGTTAGGGGCTGGGGGTTTACTTTAGGGTTGGGTTTCCCACACCCGAGCTCCACACAATCACTTTGAAGCTTTTTCTATATGGGTCTGTTGTTAAAATACTACATTTGAGGGTTGTTTGTTTGGTTTTATCTAAAACAATGACTTCCAATGTTGTCCTGTTCTGACCTCAGCAGAACCACTTGTCCCTATGCAGAAGCAGAGCTTGGGAAATGGGTACAGCAGGAGCAGGCAGAGGAGGCTGATAACACTGAGAGCTGATCTCATACCCTAGGTCACACACCAGCTGGACTACATGCCACAGCACACACTATCTAGATTTTTTTTTTTAGCTCTTCTGTCCGAGCCATGTGCTTACTTGATTGGTCTGTTGTAGGTCTGAAAGGGTGTCTCTACCTGGAAGATTTCATCCTTATACTTGTAATTGCAGACCTTCGCAATTGGTGATCTGTACATTGAATTTTTGGGATCATCACTGGTGTTGGAGATATACTTCTCACCACATCCTAACTGAGAATCTAATTATTTGTAACATAGAAAATGGAAGGAAATGTAGCACCTTGCATTTGCGCTTTATGTGCCTTGTTTATATAGTAGAAAAAAAATGTGCCTCCTGTATTTGCAGAAGCTGAGATTTCCTCTTTTCTTTCCCTCCAATTCTCACTGGCCCTTACCTTGTTACCTGATGAGCTCTTTGCCCATGGCTGTTTCCAACTCCCTGGAAAAATGACTCAGCTGTGTTTCAGGACCCTCTCTTTTTTGGTGACTTTGGGACTCCTGTAGCAAAGGGTGATTTAGTAAAATTGAAACACATTTACCAAATGATGTATTGAGGGCCTAAAGGGTGCCTCGAGGCCTACCACTGTTGCAAAGCTAACCAGAAGAAAGTCTTGAGAGAAAAACAGTTGAGCAACAAATCTCCAAAGGGAGGCACATGGATTTAGGAACATCTTGAGTTATACTGTATAAGTGTCAAACCCGTCTAGCAGTGCTTATTAGTTTGTGTGGGAGGTGAAGTTTCAAGTAAGTTATTTGGCTGTAGCTAGACCATCTTTCTCTCTCCAAGAAAATACATCAGCACTGACTCAGCAAATTTGTATGCCACCGTGACTGGTTTTAAGGCTCTCTCTTATTACAGTCTTTTACCTGTAGTAGTAGTAGTAAAGGAAAGTTCTTTTTCTCCCTGACTTGAGGTAAAATAATACATTTTATACTCAGAAATTTGCACATTAAAAGTTAGTACAGTTATGGGTGCACAAAGTCACAGAAGACCTGTGCAAAACTTTGTTTACATCATGACCCACCGCAAACTGATGTCCCAGCCACCTGGAGAGGTTGAGAGACCAACCAGCTTTAGTCCCTCAGAGGTCAGAAGGTCCAAGAAACTGCATTAGTCAGTCATGTGTCACCAGGTAAGATTAAAAGCCTTGCCTGCTTCATCTCAAGGGAGTGCTAGGGTAAAGGCTGAATGTCTCAGCTTGAACCATCAAACAGCAACTTTTTTGATGTGCTACTGGTTACTGAGAGGATGGAGGAGGGGAAAGACTGGGAGAAAAGGAAAGGGGTGTTAAATTTAAGAGCACACATGTCTGAACTTTGATAGCTATTTATCAAAGGAAGTTAAAATCGGGACTTTTTTTTGTGCAAGTTACCTCAGACTGCAGGATAATTCCATTTTGTACAAGTGCTGAATTTTCCTTTTGGTTGCATACTTTTCTAGCAATTGTAGCACCAATTCAGCAAAGCACGTACTTAACTCCAATTGTTTACACAGGCTTTAACAATATAAATAGTCTGTACTGATGGGCAAGCGCACTCACGTTTACCCACAACTCATACATGCAAGGGCTTGCCTGATTCTGTGACAGCCGAAATGAGAGGTTGAATTCAATAGTTAGTGTACAATTCAGAAAACACAGTATAAATGAGTGTTAGCAAATCAGAATGGCATCTACCTTTGTTTTATAATGTAGTGTATATGAACTGCAATTAAAAAATCAAAGTGATTTGCTTTGGAGCAAAAGGTTAAGTTTTCTGTAAGCGAAACATTGCTCTGTTTATGTAAGTACCATTAACAGGAATAACACTTTCACATATTGTTTTCAGTATTAATGTTTGAGTTTTCCTTTATAAGAATCTTTGATGCCTCACCTTTTCCTGTTCAGTGTACAGTTCCTGATAGGAAAATATTTTAATTTAAGAAAAATTATATGGAGGAAACATACTAAAATAGCACCTTTTGCCCAGTACTTATTGCTGGTATATCACCCTGTCCTTTTAACAAGCCCGTATGATAAATCTGACATGTGTAATTAGTCCTAATTAGTAATATTTTTAATGTGAAATCTAATAGCTTTGTGTTACACAGTACACATGCAGATTGTCTGCTAATCAGACATCATTTTTTCACAGTCACTTTAGAGAACTGCTACTGTATAGTCATAGAAATCATCCTGTCATTGTTTTTTGAGAGGTGGAAACCTATATCTGTTTGTATGCAAAACAATCATGAAGAGCCTAAAGCCCTGCTGACAGATGCCCAGTGAAGGGTTAGCGCCACTGAATCACAGGGGAACGTGGCTTGCTGTGCTGTGACAAACATCACCTCTGATTCTCATTCTCTGGTCGTGCTTGGTACATCTCTTGCCCTACTTCTATGCACCTTTTTTGCAGGGAGTACTAGCTGTCCCTCGAGGTAAACTCTATGCTATCTCTCCACCCACTGGGAAAAAGAAAAATTTTCCTACTCTCTGCACTCCCTCTCCATATCTGTACCCTGTTTTTCCTCACAAGATTGTCTCTCACTCTCATTTTCCACTCAGCTTATAAAAATCATTAATTTGTGTTCCTCCCATGCCTAGTTCATATGACCGACCTCCTGTTGCCCTCAGCTGACCAAATGTTGTGTGCAAATGGATAGCAGGGGCGGAGGTGCTCTTGGGTTGAAGAGCATCAGCCCCCTCCAATGTGCTGCCCTCCCCTGCTGATGCTTCTTACCTCTGCATGCCTTTACCTTTCTACCCTAACCTCCTCATTTTTAAAATATAAGTAGTAACGCATTTTCCATTACCCAAGGAATGGAAAATGGGGCCAAGCAGAATTAGTACATGTTAGCATTGGAAAGGTCAAAATATGTATCAATATATTATAAAACAAAAGAATTCAGTTGATTTGCTGATTGGTGTCTTTCTTAGCAACATTTAAAAGAGTTACTACTATATCACTTTATTTAAATCACACATTTCAAAATAGTACCAAATGAGGGTCACTTGATAAGGAGGGGCAATTTTATCCCCATGTTATTGGACTGTTGCTTTCAATCTGGGATTTATGGATTTTATTGTTACATGATTATTTCCCAGGGGGCTGATGAAGAATAACCTTTAAAAAATATTGTCAGTAGTTTTATCTTTCCTATTTAGGGATCTCACATGTTCATTTGAAAATAGTTTGGGGTACATAAACTGAAAGTGTTTGAAAAACATTACAAATATATTAAAGATCTGAGAAAACTACTACCATAAGGTACTATCACAATTTTAAATACCACAGAAGAAGATTCAACATATTAGATGAAGCAAAGTATTTTCAGCTATGCTATATGGGATTAAAAGGTAAGGATTAAAGCACTATATCTTGTGTTTTAGGAAATAAAATGATTTATTGCTTGGTCCGGAAGATGTTTCCCATTCAATGCATAACTTTACAAGGAGGTGCTTATGAATCATATCACCCTTATTTCACAGATATTTCATTTTGCAAAAATCTGATTGTGGACTTTATGAAAAACTCATCCAAAGGCAGTTGTATTGCTGTGTAAAATTTGCAGGATATTATGATGAGCAGAAGGAAAAAAAAATCACTTTTAACAGTGATTTTTCCTCTGTTGCCAAAAACTGATGTTTCTACTTTGTATATTTGTTGTTGTGAGAAGAACAATTTGTTATTTTAAATTTAGAATGGATTCACAATTTAAATGCATGAATGTTTAACATATACTAAGTAGCTGCTCGTCAAGTTTTACAAAAATGCAGTACTGTATCAGTTGTTTTGATCAAGACACAGTTAAAAATTCCATTTAAACCCAAAATATGAAAGGTCAGTTTAAAGATCTTAACTTGATTTTTTTGTCTGGTTTACAGTGACATAAATTCATTGGCTTTGGAATAATTGTTATTGATTTTCATAAGTATAAGTTAAAGGAGACTGGACTTCTTAGAAAATCTAGGTGTTCCTTTGTTTTTTAGCTTCAGCTTGTTACAAAGAAATGGAAAAGGTTCTCATAGAATGGAAATTATGAGCAGTGTGGATTTTCAGGCAATCAAAACATTTTCATGATCTCATTAAATATATCATTTACAAAACATATATATTAAAAGAAATATGTTCCTTCGGGTTAGCAGAAGTGCTGGGTACACAATGTGTTTGAACATGTTAGGCTTCCACTAGAATCTATGCCAGAACCGTAGAAACTTGGAAGGAAAAAAAAACTACAACCTTTTTCCTGTGTCAGCATCTTCAGAGACAGAAACCTTTTTATTGTATTTTATATAAAATGAAGAAAAAAGTGTTATGGCAACTTGATGGACTGTGCTAGGACTGTGTCTCAGTTGATAGATAAGTACTGCTATTAAATTCTCTCAGATTGATTGTAATTCTATTATCATGGCTGGGCTTTGTGAACGAAGATTTGGGGAGGGCTCTACCCACGTTTGTTACAAGTGCTCTGGTGGCTAAAAAGGCCAATATGAGACAGGCACGTCCGGTTGCAAAAGGCACAGCAGAAAGACTCCTTAGGTGGTATATTCTGCAAGACATGATTCTTTTTGCATTGTCTTTTCTCCTCAGGAGTGATCCTGTGTGCTTTGTCAAAGGCATCAGCAGCGATATATATTAGTTCTAATAGCTAATGGTGTGAAACAAGGCTGTGTTCTCGCACCAACCCTATTCACAGTCTTTTTCAGCATGATGCTCCAAAGGGCCATGACAGACCTCGAGGATCAGGACGTTATCTACATTCGATATTGTACTGATGGAAGCCTTTTCAACCTAATTCTATAATATTACTAGGATTAATGATGGGTTTTCTTATGCATGAAACAACTGGTGTTTTACGGTCTTCCTAAGACCACAATTTTGACATTAGTTGGGTTTTGTATGTAGTCTTGAGAGCCTGGAAAATGAGGGTTCTTGAAATCAAACAGACACTACAGTAGTGGCTCTTAAAGCTTCTTCATTCATTTGGCTATCTCTTCTAAACAACAGATTCCAGAGAAAAACATCTACTTCAAACAGCCAGTTTCCTGATGATACACAAAAGGTGAAACCCCAGTGCTGGTAAAAGAAATGGGGTACTGATGCATAGACCAAGATTTTGGTTTTTGGGGCATCCAGCTTTGGAACTGTAGGTGCATTTAGACTGTGCCCCTAAAGCAATAGTTTTAGACAAGAGATGTGTGCAGCTTTCAAAACTACATCTTTACCAGATGTAGGCAGCATCCTTCTCGAAGGGATGAGCTGTTTCCCACCCTGAGCCAGGCAGTGCAACAGGTGACAGGCCTGGGCTGGAGAGCCAAAGCTATTGCATTATACCTCTGCTATTCCTTTTTTATTGTAGTAATGTTCCTGTAGTGGTATGCTGACAACTTATATGTTTTACAGATCAGGTCTGCTTGATGAGGAATCCTTGCTTTAAATCCTGTCTAGGAAAAGTCAGGTTTGTAAATCAGACCTTACAGTTCCTATTGGAATGCTAATGATCTCAAAGGGAGGGCTTGAGTTTTGAAAACAAATCTGAGCTAATGGCCAGGGTTCCTGAAAGAGCTGTTAATATCACGAAAACTCATGTTTAAGGCCTCTTTTAAAATGTAAAAACTTGTCAGACACTGCTCTAGTAGGGCTGTTTGCAATCACTGTAATGTGCTGACACACCAAAGCACCCTTTGCTCCATCTGGCCACTTCACTTCTGCTGCGGTGCAGCAATTCCAGTGCTGCCAATAGCAGTGCAAACCAGAGCATAATGTGGCCCATCATGGTTTGCATGTATTTGCTGCACAGATAGCTATGCAAGGTGGTTAGCCCCTCGTGCTTGGCCCTTGAATGACTCTTCTCTTGATTACTGTGGGATAGTGAGCTCCCAGACCAATGCTGCCCTCACACATTTTGAAAAAGTGTTCAAAAAAGTCAAAATACATCAACCATTTAAGGGTTTTGAACACTCCACGTTCATTCATACTAGGTGTGAGCAATGAGGTGTGTTTTACAAAACCTTTCTGATCTGAGGAAGCAGTGTAGAGCCAGACACAAATGTGGGGACTCTGACATCTCTCTTCCCCACCAATCCAAGTAAGTTTCTGTTGCTACAACCAACTCAATTCCAGGTGAATTAGTAAGGTTAGTATAGTAAATTAGGCCTTATTCAGCTGTGATAACCAGTGGCATTTTAACTGCTGCATCATCTTGATCTGATGAAAATCAATATAAAGGGTGAAGTGGTTAACACATCAGCAACTTTGTTGATACTCTTTCTGGCATTGGCTGGCCTTTTGATGGAGAAAAATGCTCTTATAGGTTCAACATTAGCAAGTCCTCACTATCTCCTGAGGAAGAAGGAAGCTAACCATTTCTGTGCCTCAAAAGGTACTTTGCATTCAGTTATATAAAGATGTCTGTAGCACTCCACCTAGACGTTTTAGATAGAATCAATCCTGAGGAAAGAGACATTACGTCTGCCAAATTTCAGGCCAAAGCAAGATTTTATAGCCCGATTGCAAACCCCTAGGACAGGGCTTTTTAATGGAAATGCTGACATAGCCTTAACTATTTTGTATGACTCCAGCAGGCACCAGCTTAAATTCCAGTTGTGATGTGCATTTAATGGCATGGGATCAAACATAGCGTAATTAGGATATTTTAAGATACTGTGTTTGAAGAAAATCCGTATTTAAGCATTATTTATGAACTATATCATTTAAGTGCTTCTGAAATGTGCCATTCAGTCCTTGGGTGAATGAAAAAAATTCTAATCACATGTCTTAGAACGAACAGTAGCATTCTGTAGTAGTTTTCTTCCACAGCTTTAATGCTAAGGCACTTCCAAGAAGAGAGTTGGTATTATTCTGTGGAACCCTTATGGGAATATTTGTGGAAAATAAAGGTTTTCGTTTTTCATTGTGGTGCTCTCTAGTTCTTCACTTCAGCCTTTTGAGGAATATTATGATTTTGCTTGGAGAATATCTCAAAGATCGTTTCTCTCCAGTTAACAGTGACTCTGCAAGAAGACAGCAGTTATTAGTATTTGCTGTGTTGTGCTAGACAAATCAGCTTTTTCTCATGCGGTATCTTTCATATATTTAAAGTTAAGTTGATAACATAAAAGTTCTCTCTCTCACACAACCTAATATGCTTTTTTTTTTTTCTTTTCATGCTGAGGAAGTGGTTGCTCCAAGATGGAAATTGACATTCGTTAGTCATGTAGGTTGACAGTAAAACTTGCTTTAATGCAGATGGTGACTAGAACTCTCATTGCTTTTGCTGTGAATGGGAATGTAGTGTTGAAAGCATTGCTTATTACTCATTTGCAGTCTGGAACATAAAGCCATATGCTTTATCCTAGAAAAAGAGCTGTTCCTTCAATTGTTATTTGCTGAATAATAATGCTAACTGAAATTATTTCTGTGGAGAAGGTTAGGAAGTTTCAGAGCTAATCCTAATAAGTTTTTGTAATAGTTTGAATCTGTTTTTACTTTATTAGCAGTAATCTGTGTGAAGGTCTCAAATCACTTTGATAAGGTAAAAATTGAAACAATCTTTGGAGAGATGCCAGTCTGACTAAGCCAAAGACACTGTCACTGGTTTCTGTTAAGACAGACCTCCACTCCTGCTGCAAGTCTGTCCAGCCAGGAATAGGAGAACTACAGTACTTTGCTTTCAGAAGTTGCAATAGCAGAGTTGGTTGGTGTTGGTCCTGTCCAATTTTTGAGAAACTTTGCTTTAAAAAAGACTCTGGAGTATATTTTGTTTCTGAAAGTTTGCAAATCATGCTGTTTAGGAAGCTTCCTTTATATATGAACACATTTTCAGGGGATATGGAAATTATATGATTTTCATCCTTTAAAAAACAGGCACAAACTGATGATATGTCCTAAATGGCTAATAACCAGAATTCCAATTAGTTCAGCAGTTGATGTAAAGATTAAAATTCTCTCTTAATTCTGTGGTAAGATCTAAATTATTTAAGTGCTTCATTCCACATGGTTCTTAGAGCTGTGCTCTTTTGTTTTTTTACTTTTGGGAGAGTCAAATGACGCAAAAAAAGTACTGTAGTGCTCCTGACTTTACAGGAAAAATCAGTAGTCTGAAAAAGACACTTCCCATTCTTTAATAATGTTACAGGAGCCTACCGTTTGTTTGACAGGAAACAGAATATATTGAGATGCATATCTCAACAGCAGAGTTCCATAATGAAAAAAAACTATATCTATGCACTACTTAGGACTTCTGAAATTTGCTAAGAGCATTTTACAAGTGCAGTCATTTTCACTACCTTTCCTGTTTTTCATTTGGATTAAGTATCATCTGTCACCACTTTATCATATTTTTTTAGCTATTAAAAAGGCATGTAATTTTAATTTTTGTGGCTTATTAGTGTGCAAATGCCATTGGACTTGTTTAGCCTAAACTCATGGTCTAAATTCAAATCCCTCTGTTTTTGAGGAGACTGTGAGCACCTTTTAAAAACGTAGCCATCATAACCTAAAAATTAAGTAACAAAAGTAAGTAACAACAAATATTATTTAAAGCAACTCTACCTGGAGAAGAAATAGGTACACAAATTTTCTAAAGTAATACTGTGAACCAAATACTGAAATACGATAAAATAACATACAGTCTTCAACTGAGAAAGTTGAAATCACAATTTCATGACCTATCTGAACCTGGTGGACAAAGAATCATAAATAACTAGAAAAGTGGAATGCATTTAACCATTAACCAGTGCTTTGGAGAATACGTAGTATGTGCATAGTCTCCATTTTTTTATTAATAAACAGATTTATTTAGAGATATGCATTCTTTTAAAAAACTTAAAAAGAAAAACAGAAATGGCAACAAAAAACTTGAGGGTGGTCTAAGATGTCTGTCTTCTTTATGTAACCTTTTGCATTTTGTGTTTAAGAACTGACATTCCAAATGGTTTTCTTTGGCTTTATGCCTAGAGTGAATACTGAGGCAGCAAATTAGGAATGCTTAAGAAGTCCCACAAAGGAAGATGTTTGCTGTGAAACTGCGGTTAATGTGACACTTGCACTGGAAGCTTCTTAACCTGCTCAAACGATGAAAGATGGCATGAGTCTAGGTGATGTAAGGAGAGTGAATGAAGACTGAGAGGACCACGTACTGAGTATATGAGGTGTTTGTGGTGGCCAGTTATCTGCCACTGTGACTATGCTTATACTACCTTTTACTTCTATTTCAGGGGCTAACTTTGTCACTCGAAAAATTAGCCGATCGGTAGCAAAGATTCACCTCGGACAGCTGGACTGTTTCAGCCTGGGCAATCTGGATGCTAAGAGAGACTGGGGTCATGCCAGGGACTATGTTGAGGTAAGCTGGGCCTTTTTCTAAGTCATCTTCATGGTGGGGATAATACTTATTGCTGTAACTTCAGGTCATGGTCCATGGAGGGCTATCTTGAGATTTTTTTTGCCTGTTGAGGTCTGTTAACTTTGTCTTGCTCTTGACTTCAGATTAGGGAATTTAGTAACACAGCAGTCTACCCCAGGCATGACCTGAACAGAAAAATAAATCTTTGGGTTAACATTCCTTGCCTGAATTCCTGGGGAAGGGGTCTGACTATAATGTGGATCTGTTTTAGAGTATTTCTTCCATTCTTCTGACAAATTTTATGACCAATATTAAAATTGCAGCAAGATGCAATGTGACCTGAAGTCAAAGATCCTGCTGGAGGTTGGTGACCTTTATTTAATAAGGCAAGAAGGATGTGTATATTAACGATCAAAGGTCTTTCTGCTTATACATTAGAAAGAAGCATCACAACATAGTTGTGATGGCAGGTCTTGGAATGCATGAGCCTGAATTTAGTGTTTGAAATGTTTTTGTAGTCAGGATTTGTTTCTAATTTTATTCTACCCATCTACTTAAGCAGACAAACAAACAATACCCCTGCATTGTATTACAAGAGGACATGAATGAGCATGTAGGAAATATTGTCTTTTCCCCAGGAGATTTTTGTCCCCATTTTGGTGCTTAAAGATTTCCTGTGGTCATTGGACTATTTCTGTCTTTTAATAATTCCTTGCTGGGAAACCGGATTTGACTTCACTATTCATTGATGCAGTTTAAAAAGATGACGACTGTTTGTTTTGTTTTTCTATATTACAAAATAAGTATCACAGTAGGAAAAAGTCTGATTTTTATTGTAAATTGAGATTTTAAAGATAAAGCTGAACTCTCAAATCTTGTTTATGGTCAAAAAGAAACAACAAGAAAACAAAATCATAATACCTCAATGTTTGCTTGTGTTCTGGATGACATTAAAACAAGTAAACAGCCATATCACCTTGGCATCAAAAGGGTTACATTAAAGTAAGAGAAGAAGGTTCCTTTTGGCAGTCAGCTATAACTGAAATTGGCTTTGGTTCTGTGCAGCATTTGTGTGTGAGATGCTAAGGACACCATCAGTGTTATGACTGTGCCTCCATGACTGTTGTTCTATATTTGTGGCTACAACATTAGTTGAAGTAGTATACCAGCCCTATCGTATTATTAACACATAAAACTATAGTCAAGAGTGTTCATAAAATCAGTTACCAAGTCTCAACTGAAAGGAAGTAAAAGATGCCAAATAAAATGATTAGTTGCATGAACATAATGAATATAATTTGCTAACAGGCATTGGATATTTCATAAAGACTCTGGCTGTCTCATTCCAAGACAATTTATACTAAGTCATAAATCATGGGATGAATCCTGATGTCTTCTTCTGTAAGGGAGATGCAGAATAACCCTCTTGTGCCTTCTGTGTCAGACCCTTGTCCTGTGTTCAGAGTAACACAGAGTGGGTAAGGTTGGAAGTGGATTATCTGGTCCAACCTTATTGCCCAGGCAGGATTATCCTAGAGCATATTGACTAGAATTGTGTCTAGAGAGTTCTTGAATATCTCCAGAGAGGAAGACTCCACAACCTCTCTGGGCAATCTGTTGCAGTGTACGGTCACCCACACAGTGAAGAAGTTATTCCTTATATTCAGGTGGAACTTCCTGTGCATCAGTTTCTGCTCTTTGCATCTTGTTTTATTGCTTGGCACCACAGAGAAGAGCCTGGGCCCAACCTCTTGACACCCTCCCATCAGATACTTATACACAGCGATGACATACATCCCCTGTCAGCTGTCTCTTCTTGAGGCTGAACAGGCCCAGCTCCCTCAGCCTATCGGGTCTATCATTCAAAACTTTAAAATCAAAAAGGAAATGAGAACAAGTCTATTCAGAAGAATGACTAGCTTTCAAGGCCTTGGGCCTCCAGAAGGAATGTAGTTGTCTGAGGTCTATGGCACAAACACATGTTTTTTGTGCAAGTAGCATTCCAGGTCTTTCAGCTACACATTCTGGGCCTGTCCCAAAATCTTCTGGAAAGAATTCCTCTCTAAAATATAGTTCATCTTGAGTATTTCTCATCCCGGAGAGGTATCCGTTCGGATAATGGGAGAATTATTATCAATTCTCTAATTCCCTGAGTATTCTGAAAATGTGGTTACAGGCAGCCTTCTAATGGCTAAAAAATAGAGTAACTTTAAACTGGAAATAAACAATTATTTGAGGCTTTAATGGGCTGGAAAGTAGGGCTTAGAGATTTAACGTTGTTCAAATAAATACATAGTATGTTAGAAAGCATGATCATATTTACAAGCATTTGGGGAGCTTCCTTAAGCATATGGCTGAACACGTAGGGATATATCTTATCCTCTCCATATGTAGTTTTAAATCCCATCAATATTAATATAAGTAACACATGTGCATATAGACAGACCATGTACTGTGTTTTCTTTCTTCTTATTTCCTTATTAGGGATAATAATAAAACCATAAATGCATTCCTTTTTGTTGTTTTATAAAATATTATGGGTCAATTCCTGATCTCATGAAGGTTGATGAGCAAATTCCCATTGACTTTGTGGAGAGACCGTATCCTGTATGTGTTCAACTTGAGAATGTCTGGTGGTTACAAAGGCCAGTATGATTTTGGGCAAAATCCTTTGCATACAGTAAAGTAGGGAAGAGTGTTCCTGCACTGAAGCATGTATGTGCCCGCCAAGGGATGGCTTGGGGTTAGCTTTAATAACAGGCGGTTCAGAAGTCTGAGGTTCAAACATAGGTTCATATCAGTGGAGAACAGTTGGAATATGTGTGATTAGGCTTTTGTTCTGGAACTTGAACTGCCACCTGCATGCACAGGGTACAGCAGCATTGTGCTGGTGAATGAAAACTGGGAAGTCCAACTCATTAGAAAGAAAGGGTTCCATTCAGTGTTTGAAGAGAATAGAATAGAAATAAGTAGACATTAAAATTAATAATCCCACACCAAAAATTTTCAATCTAAAATTACAGTGGTAACTCTTAACATATTGGCAGAAATTGCTGCTGCCTCTTGCTACCTCTTTCTTAATTTTTACTCTGCTGTGATCCAGCACAAGTCTCATAGGATGATATTTGAGATAAGGATCAATGCCACTGAGTTGGAAGAGGAAAAACAATATATCAGTGCTGTTGACATATGAATTTTCTGTGTACAATTTTGCTTTGTGATGGTAACGTACCTTTTATTTGTTATATACCATCTGCCAGGTATTTTCAATTATTAGTTCAATAACAAGCCTTAGGAGTCTGTGTCATTTCTATGTCATTTATAAAACAGAAGGAATCATACACATTTTCTCAGAAATCATACAGATTTTCGTCACCCAAGAGTGTTATTTCAAATAAATATAGATCTTAAAAACATTGAACTTGGACCATTAAAAAATGCCCATCAGTCACACAATCACAGAATCAATTAGGTTGGAAAAGACCTCTGAGATCATCAAGTCCAACCTATGACCTAACACCACCATGTCAACTAGACCATGGCAGTGAAGTGTCATGTCCAGTCTTCCCTTAAATACCTTCAGGAATGATACACCACCTCCCTGGGTGTCTCATTCCAGTATCTAATCACCCTTTCTTGAGAAGAAATTCTTCCTAATGTCCAACCTAAACCTTCCCTGGTACATAAGACTATGCTGGAAGAAGAGACCAACCCCCACCTGGCTACAACCTCCTTTCAGGTAGCTGTAGAGAGTGATGAGGTCTCCCCTGAGCCTCCTCTTCTCCAGGCTAAACAACGCCAGCTCCCTCAGCCTCTCCTCACAGGACTTGTGCTGCAGACCCTTCACTGGCTTTGTTGCCCTTCTCTGGAACCTTCTCTCAGCACCTCAATGTCCTTCCTAAATTGAGGTCCCAGAACTGAACACAGTACTCGATGTGCAGCCTCACCATTGTGAAGTACAGGGGAAGAATCACTTCCCTAGTCCTGCTGGACACAATATTGCTATTCTTGGCCACTTGGGCACACTGCTGGCTCCTGTTCAGATGACTTTCAACCAGCATCCCCAGGTCCTTTTCCTCTGGACCAGTTTCCAGCCACTCTAACCCCAGCCTGTAGAACTGCATGGGGTTACTTTGGTCAAAGTGTAGGAGCCATCACTTGGGTTTGTTGAACCTCATACTGTTGATCTCAGCCCATTGATCCAGCCTGTTCAGGTACCTCTGTAGGGCCCTCCTACCCTGTGGAAAAAGAGCAAGTTCATATTACAGTTCAACAGCTGAGACTTTTTCTTTCTTTCCTTCGGTTTCCTCTTTATCACTCGCTGATGATCAGGCTGCCTTCTGCAGTTGTGCTGCCTACACCTCAGTGTTGTTCAGACAGCGGAAATACTGCACTGATAAATGCAGGAAAAGCCCACCAATATATGTCTTATAAAACTAACAGAACAAATCAAAGATAACAGTTTTAATAATCTTTAGGTATTTGCACAGATCAGAAATATTCTCTCTTGCCTTCAATAGAAATCCAGCAGTATTTCAAGCAATAATTACAGAGGACTCATAATTTGGTCATAATTGGCTCCAATTCAATTAATTACATGTCTAGTCAAATGTTTAGAATTAAGTATGGGCCTACATTAGTGGTGAAATCAGGGTGCATTTGGTATTCTGAATGTATGGGAATCAGCTTCCATTAATTTATATTTAAATAATGTAAAAGAAAACAATCAAAGCAAAAGAGAATAGTTTATAAATAAGTAATATAGTAAGTTATTGTACAAGCCAACCAAGCATATTAAGAAACTGCCTGAAGAGAGACTTTCCATCTTACTCTTTTTTTTGCTTTTTTTTTAAATAGGTACTGGTGCTGATTCATATCTTACTCTGCAATTAAAATGCATAAGAAAATGCAGTCATTTTTATTGTCTTAAACAATTTTGTGCCCATTGAAGTTGATACAGTAAAATCTAGTCTTTGTTTTAATCTCTAGTCAGCATCACCTGGTCTTTTATTCATGATTTTTCTATTCACCACTCTAATAGGCAGAAACTGACCCTTGGAAACAACTGCTACCATTTCTGTTATGGGAAATCCCTTCTTGTATGTTCGTGTGTATGTTTAAGTATAAAAACTCGTCAGACAGAATTATTTAAAATTTTACTCTACTCTTGCGCATAAGAAAAGGAGTCAGCCAGCAAGACTGTTGACCAAGGCATATCTAGTTCTGTTTTGTTGTTTTCTTATAGTGTTAAGAATATGTTGTCTTTTGAGATACATTATGCCTTTGTCTGCTAAGACTTGAAGTTTTTTCTAATTAATCCTTTCATCAGCCCAGCTGAATTCTTGCTTGTGAGAGTCTGGCTTTGTTAAGGACTGTTGGTTGTAAAAAGAAAGTCAGTTGTATCTGTCCATGTAACTATCAATACCTCCTATAGTTATGAGATTGCCTCATTAACTCAAGACATGTTTCTAAATGGGGTTACCTTTTTGTTATGGACTGAAGTGAAAAAGTTTTTCCTTTCTTACTGCTTCATTTTTATGTTTAAAGTCTTCTTTAGTTCCCAAATCTTCATTCATGAGGCCTAGCCATGATGATGAGTAATAAAGAAGAATCTTCTAATAAAAGTTAAGAAATAATTTCAAACTCTCAGTGCTGGACTTGTTTTAGTATTTTGTGTATTTCCAAATGAGAACATTTTCTTTCCACCAGCTTGCCTGAGCTGGGATAACTGACGGCTCTGTTAAGCCAAACTTATCTTCAAATAAAATCAAATCTGCTCCAATGGATGTGATTACCCACTGAACTGGTTATTGCTTCCATCTAAGTGAAGTAATTGTGAGAGCAGAAAGGCCTGTATGAACCTTTAGGAGAAAAATGTGACAGACTTTGGAACCACTACTGACTGTTCATTAAACTCTTGACAGGTGGTACTAGCTGAAGCATTATCTTTTCTGGAAGCATGTATATTAAAGATAATGAGACAATTACTATTCCACCTTAGATTCTTTCTAATAGTTCATAAATCTTTAATGTAGAACTAAGTCTCATGCTGAAAGAATGAGACTGTTGAGAAAGCAATATCTTCCTGAAGTAAGTGTGCATTTGCCAAGGACAGAATATTCTTTGATTTCCTCATGTAAATACTTTGGTCATGTGGAGATATGATGTGTCCAGGATAAAGGAAGGGGCATTTGACCATGGTAATATGTTCAATCAATCATCCACACAAATAATGATCCAGTTCTCAGGATACAACACAGGCAGCCTAAGTGGCCACAGCACAGTTTCAACTGGTCTCAGTAAAGTTCACCCAGTGCTGACCAACAGGCACTGGCATTGCAATGCAGCCACTTTCTCATGACACAACAAGAGAGCTGGAAGAGCAGGTCCAAGAAGAAAAGATTGTCTTATCTCTGGTTTAGTCTATAGGGAAAAGACATAGATAAGTGGATTTCCAAGGGCAATTCATGCACCATTGTTTCAGTAAATTATTTGTACATATTGCACCTCAACAATATTCCAACACTACAAAAGAGCTCAAGTCTTGATTTGAAGTGGTAGTTGGCATCACTGGCCACAAAACTGGTGTCTCCCCAGTATGTCTCATGCAAAATCAAGATCAGATCCTGTGAGACACTGATGTAATTTCTCTCTCTTTGTTGTTGTCCAGGTAGGCTCCATCATGCTCCCTAGGCTCGGTAGGGCATCTGTGGCCCCCTTTGACCTCTGGCTTCAGAAACCACTCTTTTAACTCTCTGATTTTAGTGAAAAACTTCAAAGTGGAACTGAAGACCAAACATTTTTTTCCAAAGCTATTTCTGAGAGGTATTAAAATGAACTGTCACAAATTATAAGCATATAGTGAAGCTCAGTGTACATTTCTTCTCCATTCTCCCATACAAGCAGAGAAAAAATTGAAGTTTAAATAATTATGTTTTCTTTCTGTTAGAACATGATTTGGTGCCAGCAAAGTGGAGGTATAAATCTCAAGCATCTTCTTTCAGATTTTGAAAATATGGGCAAACTTTCCTTTACAAAGAGAGAACATGTTTTAGAACAACTGTGATAGTAAAAGTTTCCTTTTAATGCTAAATAAAGGCTTACATTTTTGTAAATAAGACTGCACAATAAAAGACCTTATAATGCATTTCTTTCAGTGTGTGTAATTTAGATTAGAATTCTTGACTATTAGGAATAGTTGAATTCCCAACAGAGTAACACACTCCGACTATCATCTTAATTTTACTCATGTGGATGCTGTCTACATTAAAGAAAAAGAAACCTAAACCAAGTCCCTCATGGTTTTTGAAATGCTGAAGTCTGTAAATAATATGATTCTAAATAATTACAGCATAAATGAGAAAATTTGAACACACTTTATTCATGTGCTCATGCACACACAAACACAACCTGAATATCACAGAACCACAGAATCAATGAAGTTGGAAAAGACCTCAGAGATCATCACGTCCAACCTGTGACTGATCAGCACCTTGTCAACTAGATCAGAGAACTGAGTGCCACATCCAGTTGTTCCTTGAACACCTCTAAGGGACAGTATGTTTCTGTGCCTGGATGATTTTTGTGAAAATTATTTTCAATTTCATGTATGTGCTATTTTCTCGTTAAATTTTATATGATTGATAATAAGAGATTATGCATGAAAGTAAGTAGTTTATTACAATAGACAGGAATGATATCCATAATTAAAACATAAAAATGAAGAAAAAAAAGGGTATTAATTACAATATATAGGTGTTCTGTCTAATACACATCATATGGTATTGATTTCCAGCAGCAGTGGTAGACTGTAAGTCCAACTGTAAGTGTTGTTGTTAGACTTCTTGTCCTTTCAGAAAACTATCTTGATCTATTTCAGAACTATAGCACATTTTTCCCTTTTTATTTTCTGTCAGATGTATTTTCTGTGAGGGAAACATATGTAAATAGATTTTCTTTTTTATTATTTGCATAGATTTTCCTTTAACTTTCTTTTTCATCACTTTCATGTTTGACCTATTAGTGTTTTTAGGATTTACAAAGCCAAAAAAAAAATGCTTTCCTCAGCAAAACCATCTGGTTTAGTTTCCTGTGTCTCAACAATGATATGTGTATTATTATCGAGGCCACCCTGGTGGTTTTCTAAGTGGTCTTGTTACAGTGGTGGTCTTACAATTCAACTGGAGTGATGGAAAGGTTAGACTAAGGCTTCTTTCAAGTATAAGGTTTCCAGATTGATAAATTATGTATTGTTGTCATATTTCTGAGACTGACCTATTTTGCCATTGTAACTTGAATGCAGTATCTCTTCCATCAAATAATACAACTACAAGAGTTCTCCTGACAAATTCTGCTTTCGTAGTGTGTTCTTCTTGAAAATACCAAATTAAGGCACTTTACATAAGTATTTGTAAATGCACACTGTGTTCCTGTAGTTTTAGTTTTCTGCTCTGTCTGACAATGCGTGAAAACCCAAGTAAAATTATTACAGGGTCCACATTTAGGAGCTGTACTTTTACTTGTTATAAGGTCAGTAGAAAACATATGAATGTCAGCAGAGAGACTACATAATGCAGTATATATACACCATCCTTACAGTCTGCGTCAGTGCATGCTGCAGGGCAATGTTTACTCATTAGCAGGTGGCAATATAACGCCGGGGTGAAAACAAGCCAGGCTTTTTAAAAATGGGTCTGTTGCATCTTCCAGTCAGTCTCGTGGTAATTTTAACTTGGGGCAACTGCAGATGAGACTGTGGGAAAGAGATGAATCTCACGAGGGAGATGAGGTGGCCTGGACCCAGGGAGTGAACACACCAGAGAGCCTGCTCAAGGCTGCAGCTCCGCCTGGAGTGAAACCACTGCCCCATCATGGAATGGAGTGTGTTTGCCATAAGGTGAATCTTCACAAAATTTAACAGCAAAGGTCTCAAAAGTCTCTCTTAAGTGTGTGTAAATCATGATTTCAACATTTTTTCCCCATTGTAGTCCACATAAATGTTATGAATTGGGCACGTTCAAGGCAAATTTGAAGGAAATGTTCTCATAAAAATTCCCTAGCCCTCTGCATGCAAAATTTCAAATACTTACTGTACAATAAGGAAACCCCTAGTTCAGGGAAAAAAAATATTGAAGTTTATGAGAGAACTAATACAAATGAAATGTATTCTTTAATGATCTGAATCACTTCAATTGACGTTTTTCCTTTCTTTTTCTTTGCTCTTTTTCCTGTCATGAGGGGAAAAAAAGAAAGAAAGAAAATAAAACCAACCAAGTATGTCTACCTTTGAACTCAGAAATTTTTTTATTCAATCAGTTGGTATTTGGCAACATTTTAAAGAATGGGAAGCAACATCTTTTATTGGTAAATGTTAGGTAATATTAATAACAGATACTGCTACCAGCCTCACCTGTAATAATCCGTATAGTTTCTCTTTATTAACTAATCTATGATTTACAGGTTTATTTGAATCTTAGAGTATCATACCACATTCTGAGAAAGCTCTATAGCATAGTTGGTTTGAATTTTAATAAGGGGAAAAACTCCCTTAAAACAGATCATTAAAATTTAATGAGGACATTTTTAAAACCCCATAATGGTTCAATTTACACTGGAAGTCAAAAATAGTTAATGGTGTTGTTATGTCTGTGTGGCAGCATCCTCACTATACAGTAATTGTTTTCATTTGAAATTAAGCCAGTAAAACAGCATGGGCAGTGCATTCCCAAAACCAAAGTTTTTAGCCCTCCAACAATTTCAGGTCATTCCACTGAAAGAAGAAATGTTTTAGAGGATAAATTAAAATGTCAGGGCTCACTTTTATTGTACTCTAGCTGTTAATATTCTGTGCATTATTAAGAAGATTGGTTATCAGCAGAGTGACTGTTCTTTCCTGATCTGGGTACAGAAAAGAAATACCATTTTTTTGTTTGTTTGAGTGGGAAACATTCCCCAAACCCACAGGGTGCACTTAATATGCCACTTTTAGTTGTAGCAGAAATACTTGAATTTTAGCTGTAGGTGTTTTTGGATGAAGCCTTGACCTAACAACCAACATTAATGATCCAAAGATAGAGCAGCTGAACTTTCCAGTTGGCCTTCTTTGGCCAGTTTTAAGCTTTCCCTAGGGGTGGTTCACTTGGTTACCAGGTTAAGTATGTGAAGAAAGCTTATTGCTGTCTTGTGCTTGACTCCTTTCTCTCTTCATTTCAAAATCCACGTGATTTCTGCACTAAAAGCAATTGTGTCTTTCCTCAGGAGTATGAGGTGCACTACGTTTGCAAGGTAGGTGAGTGACATTAGTGTTTTCTTAGCCCCCGCCCCAAGTCAGCTTGGCAGTTTGGCTGGGGTGGATTTTCCTGCAGCCATCGAAGAGGAGCGTGAAGTGAACAGTGGGGCCCTGACATCATCCAGTGCCTGCAGCTTAGGAGAGGGCTGTGCAAAACAGCTGGTTGTTCCTTCAAGCCATCCCAGCACTTCCTCCTGTGAAGGAGGGTCGAGGCTGACTGGTGCAAGGGAGCTGAGCAGCTGTCCTTCCTCACACACCCTGCAGATGCACTGGTCAACTCCTGCTGCTAGCAACCTTGGTGGCCATTTCACTGCTTCTAGCGAAGTAAGGGGTTTAATGATGCTTCTTAAGCGAGTAGGCCCATATATCTGCTTCCAAATTTTCTGTTGCGCAGTGGGATTAAAAGGGTCTCTGCTATTGGATTTTAGGAAGAAAGTTAGGGGGTCCCTATCTATTCATGTGAAATGTTGCCTCTCTGTAAGGACAAATTATTGGGATTTTTTTTTTATAATTGAATGCAGTCCAAGCACATTTGCTTACTCTTTAACTATGCTCTTAATAATGAGCTTTGTACTTTTTAGAAGCTGATATTTTTTAGTGCAAGTTGTGCATTATTATTTCTTGATCTGCAAATGGATTTTATTTTTTTTTTTTTAATATCGGAAGAGGTTTCTCTTCTTCCACACGCACTTTACAGGTTTCTTTAAGGAGCAGTAAATTGCATTAGTAGAGCGTTAACTCCTGCTTCTGCCTTAACCTTTAGCAGGTGAGATGTTACTCTACAACCGTAACAGTTTCTCAAGGCAGCCCTAATGCACACATGTTGCTTTAGACATAATGAAAAGTTGGTACAAATCATCTGATCTTGCTGCACAGTGCTTTATTTTACAAGAAAAAGTAATGCTTTGTATTGCTGATGCAGTATATTTCTTTTGCAATACAGGCATATTTTCCCCTTTACCATTAATTTATTATACTGCATTTATTTCCAGACCAACACTACTTTTCCAATTCTGGTGGGAATTTCTCTCTTCCTCTGAGGTGCTTTAAATTCAACAAGCATCAGGTTTTTAATATATCATATTCATTTTATAGGGGAAATAATTGACAAGGGGAAAATATTTTAAATATACCCTTTTCATTTTATTGCCAGTATTATTACTGGTATCCAAGGTAGATATATACTAAAAACACTGCTGGTATAAAACTGTCCATCTGCCAGATTACAGGCATATCCCAGGTTATTGGAAAGGTGTCAGGAGGCATAAGACAGGATAGTCTGTAGGCTGTGTGACAGACCAATACATGATAGGTCCATCTCCCAACAAGGGAAAGCCCAGGAAGCGCCTGGCTGCTGCTTGGCATTGGCCTCTTACCACCATCATCTGGTTACCTGCCGGCAGCCTTGCTCTTGAAACCCCCATGCCCAGAGGCTGTATTTGAATGTTGTATTATTCAAGCTGCAGATAGGGAATTACCACTGCTCCTATATGTGCATGTTCCATGTTTATGTTTGTTTGATGTTTTATTTCAGCCCCTAATACCCTGTAAACCTTTTCCAGTGATTCCCGTGCCATAACCATGGTATGCACCACTGGAATGTGTCTGTGATAGTACTGGCAAAAGAAATTATACTGGTTTGCAAGGAGGACCATGCTGTAGAGCAGGGCCCTTCTGTGTTCTGCTTTCTGGGAATGCCAAGGTGGAGCACAAAGGAGCTTCCCTTCCAAGGACCTTTTACAAGCTAGCTGGTGCCTCATCTCTAGAAGAACCTTTTTTTTTTCCTTTTG
Source organism: Corapipo altera (assembly GCF_003945725.1). NCBI lineage: Eukaryota > Metazoa > Chordata > Aves > Passeriformes > Pipridae > Corapipo > Corapipo altera. The sequence goes on from NW_020884991.1 coordinate 443,449, forward strand.
AAAATATTTCAAGAGCAGCTGAGTAACAATTTAAAGCTGGTATTGGTTGGTGGTTTTTGCAAGTTCTTATGGTCTGAGCACACTTAATGTAACACTTTTATGTCATGTACAACATTTTGATGGCATCTTAAAAATAAGGGTTCTATTTTAGAAAATATACTATTTGATCCAGATAGCAATACAGGGTAACAATATGTGTGAAGTGCTCAAGCCCCAAGAGGACTGTAGGGCTATGAGTTCCTTCATTGCCCCCTTGGGAAGCCTGAAGACCAAGGATGATGCAAACCAACTGCAGGAACTGGTTTAGAGTGAAATCTTCTTCTAAAAATATGATTATTGACTTAGGTGGGACTTGACTTCATTCACTGTGCATTCATACATTTGTGCACAGGGAGGCAGAGGCCAGCAGAAGAGAAAGAGGCTCTGTGCCTGCCCAGAGTTACACAGTACACCTGTGATAGGGACAGCCACAATTTGGCTCTAAAAGTGACCTCAGGAGACATTAAAATGACATTTAACACATTACCAATAAAACCAGGAAGCATAATAAAGAGTTTTCACCTGGCCTGCTCAGTGCAAGTTTTCAGTCTCAAGTTTGACAGAATGATGGAATTGGTGCACAACTGCTCACTCCTTGTAATTAAGTAAATTAGACTTTCCTTAAAGAAGGCTTTTTTGTTGCTGATGTTCATAAGGTCACATCTAAAGAAAGGTAGAGTAAAACCAACAGGCATGTGTAAAAGTATAGCTGGCAAAAGAACAAGTTTGAGTAAAAAGTACACCCAAACCAAAAGTAAATTAATCATCATTATTATCACAATAATTTTGAAGTGATTACAGAAAGCAGTGTTAAATAATAGCAGAATCATGCACATTTGACATTTACCTTTAAAATACACTCTGCAATAAAGAGAAACAAGACTCAGTTCCCTTGGCTTAATTTATTCATATGAGGTTTGGGAACAAATTGTGTCATGAAATTGCATGCTGATGATAGGCAATTAGTCGCACTGATTTGTAGCAGTCTGATCATTTAAATACAATGTGTCATAAATATGTCAAGGCGGAGGGAGGAAATCCAAATTCTGAAAACACTATCTTAACCATGTCTTGAACAGTTGTTTATGTTCTGGAGTTGCTTGTAAAATAGTTGACTCATAACTAAGCTGATAGTTTTATTAGTAGGATCTTAAAGTGATCCATTTTTGCCTAGATATGGCTTTCATTGGGATACTGGTTCATATAAAGTCTCTTTCAGTGAAACAGTCTACTAACATGTTACTGCAAATTCTGGCTGTGTTGGTTTTAGAAAGTACTGCTGGACCTTGCAGTGTTATTACATTTTCTTGGAAGGAAAAAATCACACAAACTTTTCTATTGCATGAAGGCAGATAAAAGGTAGGAAATAAAACTGCCTATAAACTAGAACAAAATAGGAGTACTCAGGATGAAAGCTAGGATCTAGAATCCCACCCAGAACCAGTTCTACAGCAGCTAAAAGCAGCACTATCTGGCAGAGAAAAGTGAATTTATACTCAGGAGGACCACAGCTGACGCTGCATCTTCCTATGGGAGGGATATGTGGGCAATACAAGATGGGGATTAAGACCCTAGTTAATAGCAGAATGCTGTGTTCTCATCACCTGCTCTTGGGCCAAAGTGAGCTGCCAGCTGCCACTGTGCTTGATTCTGTCTGTGAAAAGAGACTAAAATTCTCTAACTTGAGTGGGTCACAAAACAAAAACATGCATAGAAAGTAGCAAACATTGCATTAGATTTTGATAGTTTGTTTCCTTACAGAGTGAAGAGAGATGAGGGAAACTGTTCAGTAGATAAGTTTGACTTGAGAATTGTCCTTAATACTACTTAGACTTCTACTCCTGAAACTAAAAGAGATTGGCTCTGCAGGATCTCATGTACTGGCATATGAATATTTTGCATTTCTGCAGAATTAGTAATTTTGTATTGGGCACAGGCTCAGCCTGCACACTTGGTTAGGGGAGAAGACAGCAAATGTGGGTTCCCTGTGTAATCTCCAAGCACAAATAGGTCTGTCATGCTACCACTGCTAAAATAAATGCAGCTTTTTTGCAAATGATAAAACTAGTCATCAGTGACACAAATTAGATTGAGAACACCCTTGTAGTTGCTTCTAATTAGCAGAAGACACAAGTGATCTTAAGCTTTGAATCCTACTGCTTGCCTACTGGTGGCAAAGTGCACAATTGGACTGTGGCTTTAACTTACACACGCATCTGATCAACCAAGTACAGTAGACTTTTCTTTCAGATTTCACCCTGAAACTCAAAAATTAACACCTAATTTTTTAACAATGACTTTTTAATAACAACCCACATAAGATTTTCATACCCAGTGTGTGTCCTCTTCTGCTTTGTAACAGCTGCAGATGCCTTGAAGCAAGCCTGAATGTGCATGTATGTGTTGCTGGTCCTTCTGTCTTGTGTTACAGGGAATAAAAAGAGTGCAAAAATTTGTCCTCCAAGGCTGTGTGTGGGGACTGTTGAAGTAGCATCTGAGGTGTTACTGAAATTTTAATAGCAGCAGGTGCCCACTCTTTAACAAAAGCATTCTTTCTGCTAGAGGTTCACTAGGCACCAAAGCCTGAGAGGTGTCAGCAAATAAAAAGTACCAGTTTGTTTACACAATTTTTTTTTTTTTGCTTTTCAGTTGTTGGAACTTCATTCTTTCTTTTCTTTTGATAGAGCCATAAATCTCCTAGTTCCCATAGTTAGATGGGAAAAACACAAAAACAAAGACAATTTCACTTGGTGAAGAGAAAACAGAGAAGGATAAATAAGTGTATTTGAATTTTTAACAAAAACACTTTAAGGAAGACAATAAAATTACTTGGTTGCATTAGAATGTTCAAGATACTAAGTTCCTTTCTGTTTATACACAATGAGAATTAATTAGAAGTAGCTACAAGAGTATTCAGAATAAACTTGCCAAGTCATCTGTCCAACAGAATTTGAATTAAAACAGAATAAAAAAAGGGCCTAAGATAGCAGGCCTACCCATAGAAACAAGAAAGATTTGTACCTTGAGCAGATTAGATTTGTTATTCAGTGGCTACTATTACTGTGATGTTTGTTGCTTTATTTAGATGAACAGTTTGAGTCTGTTTGTCTTTGTTCTCACTGTCCGGAAGACTTGGCACATTACATGTCATGCACAGTATGGTTAGAAAGAGAGATCTGCAAAAGGACATCCACTCAAAGCAAGCTGGCAGACAGTAGCAGAACATCCTTTTCTTTGGAAGCAACTCATCAGGAAAACATTGGTCCTGCCTCTCTGTATTTAGCTGAATGCAGATGAGAGGCATGATTAACACTAATGAGTGACCAGGGATTTACTGTTTACTTAGAGATAAGGCATCAGCTTCCTTCATTGGCACTTTCTGCCAAATAATTTGATCCTAGTTCACTAATTATTTTATTATTTGTTGTTGCTCATTTTGATAGTAGTAGTTGTTGTTGCTTTAAGTGATTTCTTTCACCAAAATCTTTTCATCACTTGTGTTTATTTTATTTTATTTTTATTGTAAATTATCTAAGCTGTTTGTCATTTGGGCCACAGCACTCTGGAGGTCCTTCATGTGCATCACATGTTCTGCATCCAACAGTGCTTTTTCTGTTCAGTTCTTGCCCTCCTCCCCAAAGCTGAAATAAATCAAAGTAGGTTGAGACTCAGTCGCAATAAATCAAGACCTGTCCAAAACTGGAGCCTGCCCAGTCAAAATGTCATAGCTTGGCTTTCACTGAGGATTAATTAAAGGCCTGATATAAAGCCCAGATGTGCTTCAAGAGAGTAGCAAAATGCTTGGTGGTGGCTATACTAAAAACCAAGTCTCCCCATGAATCTGCCCACCCAAGAACATGGAGGAGGATAAGGCTGAGGAAAAGGGAAGAAGGGAGGGGAGAGGTGGAAAGGAGTAAACTGAATCAAGCATAATTTTATAGCATCCGTGTTGGCAGAAAACAAGAAAAGCTCTATGCTAGAGCACCTCTGAAAAAAATACAAAGCCTGCATATGTATATTTCTAACAGCCTTAGAGAACATAATTGTTAAAATGTTCAACATTAACTGGGAGTGAGATAAAACTAAGACAGTGAGTGAACTTTTGCACTTTTTATGGTCAAAAAAATTTATATATGTGGCATTTCCAATCACTGAGCTTGCTTGGTGCCTGTTTTATATTAAATTCCTGAAAGTCATCTTGACTGAAGATTCCTGAGGCTCTGATAGGGACAGATATGGAAATGTGCATGTATCTAAATTCAGTATATTTGAATATAAATATGTAAAATATACTGAAATTACATGCTGCTTGCATTATGGTCTTTGTAAAACTCCAACTTTGGTTCCAGAGGTACAGTGATTTAACTGAACAGTGTGCACAGAATAAACCCTTTTAAAAAAAGACAGACACTTAAAGAGTGTTGCAGCTCAGTTGTGGGACACAATATATGGTTATTCTCACTCTCTCTTGCAAGCATAGAAATATAATTTCCTGGGGGAAAAAAAAAAGTACCTGATTGTTTGTATTGAATTAAATGATTTCCTGAATAAGATCAGTCCAAAATTTAATTTCATAATTGGTTTCAGTTTCTTTGAACTTGCTGTGTGTAAGTAATGAGTACACACGTGCTCTGATGAGATGCAGTGTTAAATTTTCATAGACCTAGACAAGTGGTTATGGGATGGCAGGAGAGATCTGCCAAACAGTGCTGCCCTATGCTCCTCAATCTGATGTACTGAATCACTGTTTATGTAGCAGTCAGTTTTGATGCCCTGGATACTCCAAGGCATGAGATGTTCCTATGTGTATGTACGTGATAGACCTATGTATTCATTTACTTATATATCTTCTTAGAGACATGACATCCTCTCTAATCTCTCCTCTGCCCAGATTAAATGAGTGTCATCTTGCAAAACAGGCAGAAAAGTAGGAGATAAGGAGTGGACAAGAGGCACAGATTAAGGTTTCATTTCTGCAAAATGTGTGCCAAGAGTATAACAGTTCTTTGTTAAGGCCCCAAGAAGGTCTGATGAAAGCCAAGGTTTGAGGGAAGTTTGGTGTCAGACTTCACAGTCCTGTTGACTCTGGGGCTTGTCCTTGTTGCATATGGTAGATACATGTTTGTATCACCTTGGCAAAGCAGAACCATGACAAGCCTTGACTAACCCGTATGTCAGATGGCTAGCAAGTGACAGGTTTTGCTCTACAGCGTTCCCTCGTTCTGTGCAGTGGGGAAAAACCTACTGAACATGATACTTTTCTCTGCTGAGTCAATGTGTCTCACAGAAACTTGCAATGCTGGTTGGGTACACATTCCTCCATTGGTCACCAAAGGACAGCTTATACTAGGTTGCCTCATGCATGGTCCTGTCTCTAAAGGAGCCCCCAACATTATTCTAACCACCTTCAGTTTCCTGGTCATTTCTCAAGTCTTTGGTGCAGCCCCTTCATGTTTCCCAAAGTCTTTATTTTGAGATGCTGTCCATTTGCTTCATTAGACTTCACCTACACTGTCCTCCTCATACCCTACTTCTTCCAATAGCAGTTTCTTTTTAATTCTGGTCTCTTCCATGCTCCCAGATGATGTGTTCACCATACCTGTTTTAGATGGCAGACCCTTCATGGCTGTCGTTGCTGTTGCCACTAGTTGCAGGTGCTAAAAGAGTAAATATTCCAGGAGTCTTAATTGGTGGCTTTGCTGAGGAGAAGGTCCCTGTCAAGTTGCAGTGGTTGTTAGTGTCAGGGAGTAGTGGGAACTGGGCTGCACCGTGAGGGTGCCAGGCGATGCACTGATGGTGACCCCAGCACAGGCAGTGCCTTCATCGACCAGGGCACAGTCCTGCAGCATCTGAGTTGGATGAGCAGAGCTGGGTGCAGGTAACAAGGTCCCATCAACAGCTCCAGGCAAGGCAAGGTGATGAATCGGGTTTGGAGTCCATCCAGGGTGCCAGTCAAGAGCAACAGAAGGGACTGGAGCAACAATAGAACATAACTGGAGGTGGAACAGGAAAAGTCTGGAGTTTTATTGTAATTAAAGTAGGGGGTTGACCCAATTAACACGAAATTACAGTGTTTCTGTGCCCAAGCATATTGGGCAGTGGAAAGAAAGCCTGTGCATGCATTCTCTCCGGAGACAGGGAGTCAGTGTGCCTTGTGGGGCTGCTTGCCTTGGGGAACAATAATTGGCTTTCAGGCAGCCAGCCTAGCCCCAGTGCTCCAGCTCCCCTCTCCTCCTGGGGACTGCTGTAAAGTCACATTTGGGAATGCTTTACTCTGTGTGGGAAAGCCTGGACCGGAGAGCACTGGAGGAGAGAAACTTAGGCCTTGCAAAGGGAGCTAAGTTTTGTGACACCCATCCTGCAGAGATTTACAGGAGAGAAGCTACAAGGAGCTCCACTGTGGTCTTTCCTTATGGTTATATTGTTTTTGGTCTGTAATTTCCTATAAAAATTTCACCATGGGTTTAAATTTAGCAAAGCCCATCAAAGTCTGGGAACTTCTTAACATTCTTGTTTGTAACAAATTTTAACAAAGCTCAACCTTTGAGCCAGGATTAGAAAACACTAAAAAAGCTGTGCTAAATTTAAAAATCTGCTTTAGTTTTAAATGTCTTTGCAAGCTGTTACTTCTGAATGTGAACTATGCCTTTGCTCTGTGTGTGTGTAAAGGAAAGGAGGAAAAAAAGAGATTTAAAAGGCTAAGTGCTTAAAATTTGACAATTAGCTACTGTACATGCTCAGGAGCTTCCCCAGCTTTCCCCTCAACCCATGTTTTCTTTATCTTCTGGGTGGTCCCTACCATCCTTGTCCATTCTTTTAAGATCCCATCCCCCCCTTTTCCCCATCTTCGCTCTCCCTGTAAAGGGGCCCTCTCATCGCAGTCACCGTCCTTCCTGCTGGGAAGGCTGAGACTCCTTTGGGAGGCAGCCAGTAACGTTCTTTATTTCATACTTGCAGAACCAGAGAGAGATGAGTGGTACAGGAGATAAGACGACAGCTTTCTTGTGTGAGAAGTAATGCTGAATCTTGAACCACCCAAAGCTGGGCCCAGATGAACAGCACAAGGAGTGTGTCCTGGCTGTCAGGGATGCTGGGAGATTTGTCCTTAGCACTTTTGGAAATAAATCTTTCTTCCTTCCTTAGAGAACTGGCAATTCAGCTGATGCAAGTCAGTGGATCCCATTCAAAGCAATGGTAGTATGCTAATTTACAATGGCTACATAGCTTTCTAGAGTAAGGTAGGTGCAGAACCATTAACCTATAGGGGGACAGTTTTCCATATCATTTTCGGATGGTAGAAAGCTTATTAGCCTGTACAGTGTGTCTCAGTGAGACAGGCAGACAGACAAGGAAGTTGCATGTACTGTGTAGCAAGATTGTCTTCATGATGGGACTCTGAAAGCAACTGGAGTTTTGGATCAAGCTGTATCTGCTAAAGAGATTTGCTTCACTTAAATCGGCATAACTGTAGCAGTACAGTACTTCTTCCCTTCTCCCCTGCAGCCTGAAGGCAGTTAGGTTTATGTAAAGGTATGGTAGCAGACCTTGTCCTGAGCATACCCAGGCCAAACTTCTTAGGATTTGCATTATTGACTTTGGTCTTCTGTTAGAGTCACCAAGGAAGAATTTTGCAGTGATGAAAGCAGAAACAATTTCTCCTCCATCTTTCATCAGAGTCTGTCCCCAGCAGTTTCTGGTGACCTGAAAACCCATGGAAAACCATTTCCTGAGGAGGTTTTTTACCAGTAAAGATAGCAATAATGTGATTTTGGAAAGGTGTAAGTAGTGCGTACCGTATGGTAATTGCTTGGTGTAGTAACTTACATTCATCTTGAAACCACAGTGTGCGTCTCAACTCCTATAAGTTCAGTAACAGTTTTTAAAGACTATTTCTTACCTTTGTTTCAGGCTTTATTGTGTACAATGCATCAACTCATGAACATCCTCAACATATGCATGATGGCACTTTAACTTGAAAATGAACATGCTAAAAAAATTGGACTTGAAGTAAAAATGTCTCAACACTCTTTATCCACTTCCTTGCTACAGAACACGATGGTATTGATGTAAAATGCTTATAACTGTAGTAATTAAGGAATTAATGGCTTCCAGGACTTCAGTGTATTGTGATCAGTCTTGATCACTTGGCCTATGGTGTCTCTGAACTTTTCACTGTGTAAGATATTATACTGTATTTGCTTAATGCAATTATGGGATAATCCTTGGTCCAGTTTCCTGGAACAATACAAACAGCCTTTTCTTCTCTCCATGTGTTCATAGTTTACAGCCTGACTTGGAAGGGAGCTGTGTTTGTGAACTTTTGTTTCACTTCACACTGGGGTCCAATTCCAACATATTTCTTATTTGATTTTTGTTTTGAAAATGTTTGTGCTCCATTGTCAGGCCAATGTACGTTATGTTGAAATCTCATCCTAGAGTTTTACCTAATTGTGTAAAGATTGAAAGAAATATTAATTTCATTACATAAAAGTATTAATAGTGTTGTATTTGTTTTCCCTGTTTTACTTTTAATCTCTTTGTGAAGGTAGTAGATTTCATGTTATCTTCAGTCTCAAGTTACTTATGTTCGTATTAGAGTTTGGACAAAACCAAAACCCTGCATCTGACTAGGTCTGTCTTCAGATCAGATCAGGCTGGAGCAACTCTTTGTATTTAGTTCCTATGTCCTATTTAAGATGTCCGGGCTAAATTTCTAGTTAACGTGTTAGAATAAAACGCTGAGTCTAGCCCCCTATTATTTTCTCTTCCTTTGCAACCTATTAAACTGTGGAAGAGATGGCAAAGGGGATTGTCTGAAGATATTTTTTGAACATAAATTTGAATTGAAATATATTTTAAAGCTTTTATATTTGAAAAGTATTGCTTCTATGAAAGTTCAAGGATTCTGCTAATATTTTTATAGGCTGGATATATTTTGAAAAAACAAAGTAATTGGAAAATGTTGGATGTGCTGTAACCACCATCTGCCCCTGCCTTAAAAAATGTGCATCGTTCCATACACACATTTTAAATGATCCATCATATATCATCACTTACTACAGTACTTCATTCATGTAGGTGTTAGTTTTTGTGTGCAAAAGGTCAAGTCTTTTCAAACTTAATTCTGAATGCCTGCATTTTATAACAACCAAGCTTTTCTTTGAAGTTGAAATATATATTTTTAATATAATAATTCATCATTAGCTGGAGGGAAGAAAGGGAAAAAAATCACGTTCCTGCTTCAAATCAAGTTGACTGAGGTCTTTTGGTTGATTGTTCTTACTTCTGTTATCAGAATTCCATAGTAAGTATGATATGCATTAAAAGCTGTAGAAATGAGGTTACTCCACCATCCTAGTACATTTCTGTCCTAAAAAAAGATGGAGCATTTTAAATGTGAAAGTTGGGAGGGGAGTAAAAAGGTACTTAGTGAATTATTTGTCCTATATGCCATGTTTTAAAAAATTAATATAAGCTTGAGGTTAGCCCTTGGCTTTGCTTGAGCTAATTCTTCATAAATCCATTTAAAATGCACACTAGACCTGGAACATTTTTTTTAGGGCCAAAGAGTATCAGTGTAAAATTAGAAAAAACAATCTTTGGGTTTGTTCTCTTGGCTTCTGGGAGCTGAGTGGGTGGTGAGGAGTCCCTTCCTTGTAATAATGTTTTTACTAATAGAAATTTAGCAACAGTTTAAAGAAGATAAATGAGATGGAAAAAAAAGAGGAACATGTCAGTGTATTTCATTTGATTGTAATGCATTTTATTTTTTTTTTAAAATTCTGTTCAGGACAGAGAATAAGTGATGAAACTTATCACGAGTGAAATAATGAACGTGTAGGGATTAGAAAAATATACAAGTAGGTCGGTTAACTTTGTTTAGATTTAGTAACTTGGCCTTTTAAATTTGTTTCAGAAATTTTACACTGTGTTGCCTGTTCATGTCATTATAATTAGAGGTCTTTTGGTACTTCCATTAGCAGAGAATATTTTCTTGCATTTTTTAACCCAACACAGAAATTAGAAAAAAATAAAATAAAAATACCCAGCTCATTTTTTGACAAGTGATGTCAGAGTCCAAGTGTAAAGTTTGACACTGAATTTAGCCTGAGTTCTCGTTCTGTTTGCAATGTGTAATGTAATTTTTCAACATGTAAGTCATTAGCATGTGTAGTTATTGTTCAATATACAGTCAGGGTCCTTGGCTTTGCTCAGAACTTGCTCAGTTGTGTCATAAGGAAGAGGTAACAGCATCTTTCTGTTTGTAGTGGTATTTTCAGGCTCACTATGGACTGCACCACTCCCAAGTTGCTTGGGGCCCCTGAACATATTTCCTATATCCAGGTGATACTAGTCTCAGATATGGACTGCTTCTCACTCCTTCCCTACCTCAAGGCACCATGTCTCTTCTGGAAGCTGGGGAGAACAGTGGTGCTGCCCAGAGGTCTCTGTGATGCCAGGAAACTCTCCTTTCTGTGTTTTCAGGTCTATACAGAAGTTTTTCTGTCTGATTTGCAGTGCTGTGGAAGTTGACCCTTCTATATGCTTGTGTAGTGATTGGGTTTCTTTGTTTGTTTTGTAAGGGCTTTTGTTATAAAGTGATAAAAATAGTTAGAATTAAATACTAATTTACCATTGGCACAGAAGAGCTGGCAGTCAGCTCAGCCAATAAATAAGCCACCAGATATGGGTTCCATGTTGGATAAAACCTACTGGCTCAACTATTCTGTCTTGGAAAGCAGTGCACCCTTTACAAAAAAACAGAGAGGCAGGCCAGACCAAGCATTTCTGCACTGTTCTTTGGGCCATGGCACACACTGATGGACCTGCATATGGTGGTTCCAGTTTTGGACAAATTTGTATTTGGCTAGGTTATTATGAATTCCATTTCTTTTAACTGGATTTTAGTCTGGGAAAGAAAATTTGAAATTCACAACATGAAAACATGGAGAAACTTTAGCAGTGGTTATTGCAAGCTCCCAATGCAAATCTATACAGTCTTGTACTACTGCTTGCCTGAGCTTTCAGTCCTACAGCCACCACAACACATGATCTACACTGAAAGTCTATTTGGGAGAAATGTGTAGTGGGTCTATTTGGGCTTTTTGCATTGTGATCCATTTAAACTGATCAGGGGTTCACTTAGGATATTAGCCACAAAATCTAGAGCATCACACAGAGCTGACCTGGTGATAGACTTTGTTCTCAGCTGCATCCTTCTCATCTCTGAACATGGATTTGTAGTCTTCAGGACACAAAGTAAACTGCCTGATATATTAGCCTCTTCCTAGGCATAGTGGATTGAGTACAACTTCTAGAAGACTTTAAAACAGGGGATCCTCAAATACACAAAAGCCTGTCTGGAATGCTCTGTTGTTCTAAGAAATTTGTATGAAAACTTCAAAACTGAATTTGAGGCAGGGGAAAAGGTAAGTTTAGAAGCATTTGTTGCCACCTACAGCCAGGTAACAATGACCATAGGAGCCAATCAATACAATAAGAGTCTGTGGAGCCCATAAGAAACCACTTTCTTTTTCCTTCCTGCCCACAGTTAAAAGACAAGCAATAACTTAATGCACAAATGATACATTTCCATTAAGTAACAAAATAAAATGAATATGTTTTAAGTTTTGCACATTCTTACTTTGCATGCGCAGTGTGAACAAATTTATTTGATTAAATTATGATTCCAGATTTCAGCCTGCAGCAATATCTATAGAGTATCCTTTCCTTACTTTAGGTATTTTAATATCTGATATGACACCAACTTGCAGGAAGGTTGCTGAGCTGCTGATATGGCTCATGATGCCCCCAGCAAATTTGCAACTCATACCAGGAAAGATGTCACTACACAGACACAGAAATTATATTTTTATTTCCAGATATACTGTAGGTATCTCTATTGAGACTGACTGGAGAAACTGACTCTCCTGTGGCTAGAACTGGGGCTGGGAGGATGATGAATAATACCAAGGTAAAGATTACAGTGGAGTGATGGAAAATCTGATTTCTCTCGTCATCAAGTTCATAATATGAGTCACAGTTGGAAAGAGGGGTGGGGAGAGGAGGAGGAGGAAGGTGGCACCTCTTGGCAAGAAGAGAAGAGAAACAGGCAAACCATGACCCCACCCTAGAAAGCACTCATACTTGGGCAAAAAATGGCACAAAATACTGGTTTCTCTGGAGTTTGCCTCAACAAATGTGACTGAGAACATCTGATCCCTGACCATATTTTTCAGGAGAGTTTTCTCTATTTTTAAAATGCCAGCAAAGGGAGAGCTGCAGATCAGGTGTAAGAAATGTCCAAGCAAGATATAATTCAGTCTTCATTCTTGGTTTTTACATATGTAAAATGGACACAATCTGGGTGCCTCTCAGAACAGCTTATGAAGCCAAGCTCGCTCAGAGTTAAGATATAAATTGTCACATCAGTAGGCATTATTATAGGTAATTACAAATACTGTTATTCTGAAGCACATGTACAAATTTGCAGGATTTCAAAAACAGTACTAGCCCTTGTAATAGGTAGAAAAGTTAGGTGTAATATGGGTTACAGTTCAAAGGGAAACTGTGAAAGCCAAGTGGCTTTTACAGCAGATTTAACTATGTCAGTGGAGTGGCTTCAGCTTTTCAGGAATATGCAGTTTCACTATTTCATTCTGTTATGGGGGTGGGGGAAGGGGAGAACATAACCAGACAAATGCCTCCACTACCCCTTCAAAAAAGAAGCCCCCAAAACCCCACTAACAACAAACCAAATGCTCCCAGAGAAATGTTATGTTCCAGTTTTGAAATTAGCCACTACGTATAGTCATGTAGCATTTCTTCCATTGCAAGAGGTCCTAGATTAGATTAGTGTGACTAAAATATTATTCATGTTAATTATTGTATTAAGATTTATAAGGTTAATCAATAATATTTCCAAAACAGCATGGTCTGTGATTTCTTTGTATTTCAGTGAATTTTGGCAATAAGGATGAAAGGGCACGTTTATTTTTTCTCTAGGGATCTGCTGATTAGTTAATTAAATATTTTAATCAGCCACAATGACCTCTGTATTTGGGCTGCATATTGGTTTACAGTGGATTTCACATAGCAGTGACTTTGTCCTGCACTGACTTTGGGTTACAGAAATAAAACCTGCCCTATCCATGGTAAACCTGGCTTCTTATTGGGTTGAATAGTAGTGTACATCCTCTGACATCTGTACCTTTGGCAAGAAAATGAAACTGTGCTGAGCTGGTCCTGCTAGCCCAAAGTTCCTGCTTTGTTAAAAGCAGGTCAGGTATTTTTCAGTATATTTTTAAAAGCTTGGTTGAGCTAATTTAATTTCTGTTCATTAATTCCTCCCCCCATGCCCCCCTTCAGAATAAATGGCCCTTCACGCGAATCCAATTTAGCTTCAATATACCTTATTCACACTGCCTTTTATTGCAAGCCACAGTTCAGCCAGCTGTAAGATTGCCCAGCTGCCTCAGGTTTCCCAATTTAGCCCTGGAAACGATTTCAGCATGGCTAAAACTTTTCACTGGCCAATTTGGAAACAGGATTCAGCTTGTGAAAAATGCCCCCAGAATGGCCACTGAAAGCAAAATAAAACAAAACAAAAAAACCCTCTACGCACAAAAAAAAAGGTGGGTTGAGATGAGATCTGGCTGTGGATTTTTTTTTTTTCCTAGGGTTGAGAGGCTGTGTATGGACTACACCGCAGGAGTTGAAAATCAGTTCTTAGCCTTGCACTTCTGCTACCCTCTGAGGGACTTCTCTTCTTGGTCTGGGCTTAATTGCAGCACTGATATAAACAAGGGGCTTAGTGTGAAACTCTGTACAGGCAGCTGGAGGTGAACTGGCAGTGGAGACCAGGATTGAGTTTAGTATTGAGGCAAAATCACTTGGTTTTATCTGGGAGCAATAGCAGAAGGAAAAAAAAACCTGTTTGCAGCTGTGTGGTAGAATGCATGTCTAATCAAAGAAGTCCAAGGCATCAAATATTCATGTTTACATGGCTCAGGGTAAAAAATAGTAACACTTCCAGGTCTTAAACACCATTGAACTTGAAGCTATGAACAGAGGTCCTGCCATTAGATCTGAGTTGTATTTTACAGAGTCTATGTGTGTGCAGCTCAACAAAGAGTTGATTAAGCATGGATTTATTGTTGCACTTTTATAGAAAACCTTAGCATGTCTTGGAGTTTATAGAGACAGACATGTTAATGAAAGCCCTTTGGCAAATGTAGAATTCCAAAATAGGCAACACTCAATGTCTGGTCTTGCAACTAAGAAAAGTATGCATATACACTGTGACTATATAAATATTTTTTGATCCTGTATACAGATCACAGTAATTAGAGAGCAAAGCATGAGACTTATTTGCCTACATAACACTTTGTCCAATGAACCACTTTTGTATTTAAGAAAATGGGATTATTTTCTGTTGCTTGTAGTAGAATCCTAATATATATATGTGTGTGTGTGTATGCATATATATACACAATGTTATAATATTATTATTTGTAAATAACTAATTTACAGCTTAGTGAAGGTAAGGAGAGGCATATATTTTTTAAGGCTAATGGAAGTCATAAAGATACCATGAGGAGGGAGAGGAAGAAAAGCAGTTTTTCATATGACCATCCTTGGCTACATTCATACTTTTAAGTTTGTGGGTGGAATTTTACCCCCCAACACTTTGCAAATATTGGTAGAATTAGAGTGCAGCTCTGAAAGGAAAATCTGGTCCATTGGATATTTTTATTTAGGAAGTGTTATTTGATTTCCAAAGGAGGGGAAAGAGAATTCTCGATGCCTGCGACTGACAGTTTAACTAGTAACTTCAAATGTATGCCTGTATGCATTGTTACCTTCACCACATGCACATTTTTGTCCTTTTTTGCCTTCTAAAGCTTATGTTCCCTGTAAAATCTCGGTCATCGTCATTTTAGAAGGTTTCAGCTAGGTAAACTGAATTTTAGGGTCATGACAATTACATGTCAGTGTCTGTATATAGGTAAAAAAGAATTTAAAAAAATTGACCATCTGGTGGTATTAAGTAGATGAGCATTTCTAAAGAAGTGGATGTATTCCTTTGCCTTTTGGTAAGCACTTGCTTGAGGCTTTTTTTTCTTTACTCAAATGAAAAAAATGCTTTCCTGCCACAAGTGTAGAAATTCATGGTAAAAGATAATAATGAGAAGTTAAACGACTATCTAAAAGACAAAAATCTACAACAGGATTAAAAATAAAATTACTTGTCCCCTGTGTTTAGTTTTGAACAAATTAGCCTAGGAATGTATGATATGTTAAAGTAAGACAACCTCAAATACTTTTGTAGGTTTATTTCTTTAGAGTTTTATAGGGAACTATTATATGGGTAAACAATGTTTATTCTGGTTATTGCACTTGGAGAGAAGAGGCTCTGGCTATTGTGCTGTGTGCATGCTTATTTTTATGAGTTTAAAGGATTTTGGTAACTGTCCCCATCAGCAAAGAAATGTAATTTAGAAAAAATGTCTAGTATGATGATCTCCAAGTTTTTTCCATGTAATCTCAATTATATGGACATTCAGTACACTGCTGCAAAAGTACTGGGGCAATGGACACTTTGGAACAGCTGACTCATGCTAGTTGTTAACTTCAGTGTCATCTTTGAGAAGCTGACCTGTACAACTAAGCTGTGGGAATCAACATCTTTAAAATTACTCACAGGTAGTCTGCACTTTTTCAGGGAGGTAAAAGCACTGAGGACAGGTTTTCAAAAGTGCTCATCATCCAATTATGTCCCCAGATGTTTTAGAGATCTCCTCGTCACTCAACAAGCTCTCAATGCAAGCTACCTACTACTGAGTTGTTTCTGAAGTATGTCTGTGTGGGAAGCAATTACTGATTGAGCAAACATTTTAGATCATGAAATAAGTTGTTTATTTTATGCATTGCCCATTCTCTTAGGACCCAGACCAAGATCAGAGCCCCAATTCTGCAGGAGTTCCTGAAGGAGATCATGGCAAATCCTTTCTTGAAAGAATTTACACTTTTATGTATCCGGACTGAGCAGCATGAGCATCATGACACATTTAAATAGACATGGGAAGTCAGATGGAGTGCAAAGAGAATAGGGTGAGAAAATATTACATGAAAAAGTAGAAAATAGCAGACACATGGAATAGGGCTGCTGTGTAGAGACTGAGGGGAGAGTGGGAGGGAACCTCTGAAGATAGCTATTTATCATGGAGAAAAAATGTGAGAACTGGTTTAAATGAAAAAAATGTTGGACACTGACGACGACATTGTTGTCTCAAGGTCCCTCTTTCAACTGCTTGTCATGGATCTTGCCAGCTCAGTTTTTGGTTTCTTTCTCTCAGCAGCTTTTCTTCCTCTTGTTCACATGCCTGAAGGAAACGAGGAGCCTGTTTCACCTCTGGTGCCTCTGAAATGGCATCTCCAATGAACTTTTCTCAGTAAAAGATGCATTGTGCAGTGCTTTGTTAAATACTAGTGATATTTTGATCCAAAAACAACATAGCATCAATAAAAAAGTCGTTGGGTATTGTTTGCTTTTTAATTAAAGAAAGGTAGTTGCAGACTGCAAAACAGTCTGAAAGAGCTAGTGTAAGGATAAAATAAAATAATGTTAAACTGAAAACTCTCTTCATTTTAAAATGCAGGTGCAAAAAGAAGATTCTAACTCAGTTTAGAACAAAGGTGTAGCTATATGTTTTATTTAAGAATCATGAGTTTGTGGCTTTATATATTTATATATTTTGCCACAGCCTTGGTTGCCTCTGAATACTCTTTTAGTTTTGTTAATGTCATTATTCATGTTTTTACTATTGAATACCTTGAGTTTCTATTACAGGTCCCTTAACTTGCGTGTGACAAAAGGTGTTGGCCACAAAAGTATTTTAGAAATTCTATACAGAATATTGCTTAGACTTTGGGGTCTTTTTTAAGATCTGCATCTTAAAACTGCATAAAACTCCAGATTTTTTCCTCTTAGTTTGCTTACAGAAACAGAGAATTTGGATTTCCTGTGGGGTTCATGTCTGTTTTCCCATTTGCCTTCTTTCTTGGAAGTTAACATTTTATTCTGGCTGTGATATGTGACGGGAAAATAAGAGAAGTGGACATGCAAGATTAGTTGAATTCTGTGGGCACATATCTTTTCCTATCTTCCTTAGAAAGTGTCAAAATATTGGCATTGAAATAGAGCTATACTTTTTTGTCTCTCTCTCTGCTGAGACACATGCCCTTTTTTCTTATCTGTGAAATATGGTTATGTTATTCTACAAATGTTTTAAATAGTGACTTGGAGCCAAAAATAAATGAGAAAAGCAGTTGAAGAGTCTGTATACAAAATGAATGTGACCAATTGATTTAATTTCTTACGCATTAAGCAAAGTTTCTTAAAAATAATTGCTAACATAGATTAGGAAGATAACTGTGACAAAGCCAATTGGCATATTTGGTGGGAAACCAAGTCATATACTTGCTTTTATGCCAAAGAGAAAGGGGGATATTATGCAAATAATCGTTTATTAAAATTAAAGCCTAGTTTAGATTGTGACAACTAAGTTTATGTAAACTATTAAGGCATTCAAATCTAATCTCTCAGTTAAGATATCAAGCAGAGTTACCTTTTCCATGGGAATGTTATTTTCTGCTTTTTAATGAATGTGATGCTGTCCTTTTCAAATAATTTCTAGGAATTTGGGGGGAGGAGGAGGAAAAAGAGAAAGGTTGAGTTACTACTCAGGTAATTAAATCTTGAGCAAGTACTTCTTGAGTAAACTGAGTAAAACTGCAAGTGTATAACAAAAGAGAATCATTTTTCTCCTCTTAGATCCAATAAACTATTGACTTAATCTAAGGATGCTTAGATTTTTTTTATTTTTTTTTTTTAAATTCTAGCTTTACAATCTCTGGTTTTCTTTTTGTTAGGACATTATTTATTAAGTGTGAAAGGTCACCCAGAAAACTTTTTTTTTAACAAATCTTTTTTGATACCTCTTGAAATATCTAGGCTTCATGTTGCAATGATATTTCTATACCAAAAGTAACAGTTTTGTCTGCATAGTGCCATCTGATGGAGCTATCTGAAACAGATGAATCCAAGTCATTGCTGGCATTCACAGCTTATTTGGAAACTCCACTGAAATCAGTTGAAATGTTACTTGCCGGAAAGTATGGTAGCAGTAATTTCAGGACACCTTTTACACTTGAGTTTTTTCATTGAGCATCCCATTCACTGAATTTTTTTAATAGAATATTTGGGCCATAAATAGTTCTGGGTTTTTTTCCCAGTCATTGCGTTTTCATGGAAGTTGTGAAAATCCCTTTGTTGAACTTGGAATGGGATGCATCTTGGCAATGTGGATGTTAATATACAGTGGTCTTTTGAAGGGCCAGATGGAATATGCTTAGTAATATGCTTAGTTTCCTTTATTCAGAACATAAATCTAATAATCTTTTAAATTTTACTTTTATTATTAAACGAGATTATTGCTCTAGATCTTGAATGCTTCCATTTTGGTATGCAGACTCCATCTACCTGTTGAAAATGTGAGGATCATTCGATTCAGGAAACTGAGTCCTTTTTCAGTATCTGAAGCTGAGTATTCAGGAGCTGAGATGCCTAGAGTAACAGGCTGCTTTTGAAAATGCAGAGATATAGGAAAATACAGAAATGCTTGTTTCTTTAACTTACTTTTAAATAAAATTAAAGAAAATAATAGCCAAAACATTTTCCAGGCAGAGTCTGGTTTTCCAGAGTTAATCCAGTGGAACATATTTAAAGAGGCTGATGTGTCTGATGACTTATTTTTTGGCTTCAGGATTTTCAGTTTTTCTTTGGTTTTCATGCTCTGGGGAATGGCATAGTAAATAATTGGGTCAAGCATAGGGCACATAGCTGGAAAAAATTGAATTTTACCTATTTCTAAGAACATTTTATGTTGGTCCTGGAAAATGTGCCCTTGTACTTCTTTTAGGTATGGAGGTCTGTCCAACCTGTTAGGCTCTGCAGAGAACACTGGCTCAGGAAATATGTCAAACTATGAAGATATTTATAACTTTGGGCTCTTCAAGCATAGCTCAGCTAAGGCACTCTGCTGGGCTGGGCTGGACTGTAATGCCATCTCTCTGATTAATGCTTCACTTGACTGGATTATGGGAGGGAGAGCTCAGGCTGGTGTGGAGGTTGTTTCTTCAGAGTTCGGTGTCTGCCACTTTACTTGCATTTTACCCTTGTGTTCATCACTGATTGGCCTTAATAAGACAGGAAGAAGTCAGCTGCAAAGAGTATTAGGGGAGTCATTTGATGGTCCCTCAGGCATATCTTCAGAATACAGTCCAGCAAAGTGCTGAGTCCTCCTGCTCACTCTCCATAAAAATACAGTGTTTAAGAAAGCACAACAGTTTTTCAGTAAGGTCACTGTCATATTTTACATTCTTTCGTTGGGTTTTTTGTTGTTAGTTTGGTGTGTTGTTGTTTTTTGGTTTTTTTTTTCCAAATAAAAAATACCCTGATGACAATTACAGAGCTTGTTGAAATCCATGTTTTGGGCACTGTTCATGGTGAGGGGGAATTACTGCTTATCTTCCTGTTTCTTGTATCTGCTCAAATGCAGGTTTAAACTAAAAGTTGCAGTTCTTTGCTGGGATGTGTGGACACGTTAAACTGATATATGTGCTAGATAAATGTGTAGTTAAAAGTGTGGGAGGACTTCATCTTTCCCAGGGTGAGTTTTCTTTTTTCTCCTTCAAATGAGAAGTAATTGCACTTATCTCTGTAGCATAAAATTTATCTCCACCATAATTTAATTTTTGTTTAGTATATTCTAATAAATTATAAACCCTTATTATTTTTCCAATACAGATGCCCATGATGACATTTCTAGGTCAGATGACTTCAGATCACAGACTGCTCTTAAAAAGTTATTATGCTATTCTATTTTACCCATTAAATATTCAGAGCATCCTTTTAACTTCTCAGAGGAATGGGGCCAAATTATTTAAGTATTTAATCTTTTATCTTGCACTTACATTCATTTTGCATTGATTTCAGCAAAACTTCCACACACTTCACAGTTAAACCGGTATTTTGAAAGTTAACATTTGGTGGGGAGTTTAAGGACAAATGATGAAACCTTGTAGCCTGTAAAGATAAATCTTGAGTAGCTGCCAGTAGGTAAATGACTAACATCAATTCAAGCAATTTAACAGCAATCAGTTTGAGGTCAAGTAACTCTGGACAGTGTTGTTTAATGTATCATCGTTTTTTCCCTTCTCTGCAAGTAAACCACCACCGACTTCTGCTCTCGTAATTTAACTTTTTTTTAGTACATTTCCTGTAGATTGTTCCCCTTAGAAGTCAAGTAAGGTACTGCCAGCATTTGAAGGGGCTGAGAATATCAACAAATGGAAACAACTCTAATGTGAACCAATGGATTATTTGCATTCCAGTGCTTAAGTTATCACTTAATAGTTATAGGCTCTGGTGGCAAGACTGGACTGTGTTATGTTAGACTCAGGAATAAATGCTAATATCTTCAATGTTTTCAAATTCCCAACCATATTTGGTCAATTGTGCTAGTGTTGACCCTTGAAAGCTGCCAAGAATCTTGTTGGCAAAAATGCCACTTTAGTGAAGAAATAACTTCTACCACAGCTTTATTTGAGGGCTGTCCTCATTTAAAGGGGTATCATCTCACTGTTTCATGGCTCGAGTTTTGTCCTGTCTCTTTTTTTTTTTTAATTAAATGTGTTCATCTCCCTAATAATAGGTTTAGTGTAAATTACCCTCACACATTACATGCTTTTCTCTACTTTGAATGTTTTAATCTTTATATAATCCTTTCAGCAGGGAAGAATCTAGTTAATCTGCTCCGCAAACTGTTGTAAAGTGTTGTACAAATCCTTCTGACCTGCATGCACGTGCTCACATTCTGTAAAAACAGAGGAAAATTAAAAGTTCCTTTGCATTGCTGAGTACAGCAGGTCTGACCAAGACTACTGAAAAGACAAATACTTGTACATTTAAATATAGGATTTGATGTAGCAGCCTAACCCAACCAACATTCAGTCCAGTGTCTCTGATGGCTGCCAGCTCACTGTGCCTACCAAGAAAGATGAGAAACTTGGAATGGACAGTTGTGGAATAAATGCGTCATGAAGGAAATTTCTTCTTCTTTCCCTCTTTTAGAGTTTCATTTATGTCCTGAAGCACAAGAAGTCAAACCCACGATTTTATGGAGGGTTGGGTTTGGATTTTTTTCATTTGTGTGGTTTTTAAAGGCAGCTGAAGCTGATCAGGCATTATAAGGGAAATTGACTGTTCTGTGTGGTCATATTTACCATATATAAAAAAATTTGGTGTTAAAAACCTAGGTTTAAATAGTGTTGATTTGCTAAAGCTAAATAACCTCTATATAACATATTCTGCTTTACATAATTTTGCATTCATACAGACACACACAGAAACACTGCAGATTCTTTTATTAAAAAAGCAAGCAGGAAAGCAAACAAGCAAAACAATATTTGCTGATTCTGTTCTGTTTCCGTTCCCACTAGAGTGCTCACTGTGCCACACTTGCTGCTGATTCATTTTTCAAATCTTGAATGATGACTCTTGCCTCATCCCTGCTGTGCCTGAGATGAAAGCAGATGCTCTTGATCATATGGTGTAATCTGAATCCTCAGATTTCAGTTTGACCTGGTATGATTTCTTATGAAGATAATAGTCTCTCTACTACCCAGAGCTGTTGAAGGGAAAGGAAAAAAAAAAAACCATCCTAAGAATGCATGAGAGTTGCATATGGGGTTCTGTTTGGCTTTTAAGTTTGTTGGTGGTTTGACTTAATTGGTCATTGTTCTAGCTAGGATGCTAAAACAAACCCAGGGAAGTTTCTTCAGCAACTTTTTGCAATGTTCTCTGCAAGCGTGTCTGCAACATTCATTTGAACACCAGGTTACTCTGTGCAGCATTTCACTTCAGCAATGACTTCTTGTTAGTGGGGTGTCCTGATAACAGATAGCTGTGTTCATCAAGACTTCTCCTTGCAAATGAGATGCAGACTGTGCTATCTGGGCCAATAAATGCAGGAATTAAACTCCTGTGCAGGCACTTGACATTTTATTACTGTAATTTAGCCTGACTGGTTTCTGCACAGCACTGAGGTAGCAAAGCTAATGTTTTCTGTGGCTGACTGTCCTGAAATACTTGGAAGAAGGTAGTAAAGTAGCCATATCTGATGGGAGAGAGAAGAGAACATGACTCTGTGATGCATCTAGCTAGAAGTTAGCTGACCCATTCAAATGTGGTCCAGCTGCCTAACCACAGACCTTATTTGGCCTATAATGCTGTCTATGTTGAGCAGAGTGGCTAATATTTTGCCCTTTCCATTTGCTGAATTGCTGTCTATCACAGCAATGCAGGAGAATTGCTTCTCAGACAGTGCTAAGGATTTTGAGGTTCTCAGGATTCATTCACAGTGCTATCAATTTGAGCAGATACTGTCCTTAACATCATTTAACAATGCTTTTCAGGTGCCTTTTGTGTCTTCTTACCCTGATCTTCAAGGTATGTGTTTTCTATATGCATGTAATATCTTGCTATGACAAATATCCAGCTACCATACCAGTCTGGTAATTTGAGACAGGCAAGCTAAGAAACATAGCAGTGTGGGAAGATCAGTAGTCGTTAAATAAAGACATTGCACTTCAGGAACGTGTGGAACGGAGAATATCCATAGCATTACTGAAAGATGAAGACTCAATTTTATCAGAATAATGGAGCTGAGAAGGAACAAACAGATGTGAGATGCTGTTAATGATCAGAATTGGACATCTTTTAAAACATGCTCAAAGGAAAATGGGATAAAGGAGATGGTGAAGTGGGGGAAGGAACAAATTTAAAGAAAAAATTCCTGGTCAGAGGAAAAGAAATAGTATGATATTAGATATAAGTAATGAAGATCTAATTGCATTCAAATGAGGATGACTAGTTTTGATAGGGTGGAGAAAGGCTATAGATATAGTGTGAATTGTGTGAATTGTGAAGGGCTTGTTCTTTGCTCCACTGCAAAGGTGGAAGATGCAGGCACTTGGGTCATGAGGAATAGCTCATTGCCTACAGGCCTTAAAGGATACCTTAATTGCAGGGAGTAGACATGTTCTCATTCATGTGTTAATTGGGAAATGTGATCTTATAATATCTGTCCAAAGCTCATTTCAGAAGATTAAGACTCTACCCAACTTAAGGCACAATTTTGTATATTTCCAATTGCTTTCAGTTTCAAGCTGTAAATCCCACAACCAGGGCTATCACCACTGAAAACCTGAACCCTGCACTTTGGCTAAAAGGCTTAAGCCACAGTCTGAGCACTAAATATTTGTTCAGAGGATAAACCTTGGTTACTGAGTCCTACAGATGCTAATAAATCACCGTGGACACAATCACATATCTGCAAAATAGAAGTGGCAAAATATAAAGTCTAAAGTAAGAGTGGAGTTATTATCTGTGTAGAATATCATCCCTTCTACCTGGGCATGGCCATCTATCCTTCTGCCAAATTCTGGGGGTTTCAACTCACTTTTCTATAATTATGTTC
The DNA here is from genome assembly GCF_003945725.1 of Corapipo altera. Classification (NCBI taxonomy): domain Eukaryota; kingdom Metazoa; phylum Chordata; class Aves; order Passeriformes; family Pipridae; genus Corapipo; species Corapipo altera. The sequence continues at coordinate 467,091 of NW_020884991.1, forward strand.
TGCTTTTAAAGTATGAGTATCTTAAAGACAAAGTTCAGAGGTTAGCTTTGCTCACTTCAGAAACACACTTTACGTGCATTTGCCAAGTTTGAGATCTTTGTCAGAAAACAGGAGAGCCTGAAGGATTTCTGCCTTAGTGCTTAGTGTTTGAATAATATTTTGACTGTTACTGAATAGGCACCATTATACTATTAGTCCTTTTCTCCACAGATTAGAAATGGATTGCAAAATAAGGCTGTTTGTTTTCCTTGATTACTAGGAGATCAGATATTGGGAAAAAGAAGTCATGATGATTCAAGAGAAGGTATTTTAAAATATGACTAAATTTTGTGACTCTCACTGGAAATTGTTATCCTGATGAAAAGTACCTGTGAGGTGTATGAGGCTACCCACCATATTATGATTTGTTACATTCACCATGGATTCTTCCCCTGTGTTTAAATAAATAAGTAAATGGAAATTGAAGTGGATCTTCAAAATGAGAAGATTAAAACAAAACCTCATGATTTATTTAACCTAAAAAGAGTAAGTGTTGATTTATTTGCCTTTTTGGGTTTTGGAGCTTTCAGGGAATACTCAAGTTATGCTTCTAAATTTTCCCTTGAAAGTAGAGAGACTTATTTTTTTGTTTTAGTTTTATTTCTTTTGAAAAGAAAGCTGAGAGGCCTCTACAATCTTATCACTCTGGGAGGAAGAGGTCTAAGGAAGCACCAAAGATCCTGAGAGTGACAGCAAAAATCAGAACTCTGTTCATATCCTGCAGCACATGAAATCTGTATTCTGCCAACTGTGGCTTTTGGTCAAACAGTTGAATTGATAACCCACCAGTTCTAAAAGAGCCACTTCAAGAAACACTCCTATTTCTTCTCTTTTCTCCTTAGCCATTCTACTGCCTAATGTAAGCTGGAGCCTCCTCCCCTACCCAAACCTGGTTTGTCTAGAAATACTTTTCCCTCAGAGTATAACAGTTTTTGTAAGTTAGAACAACAAAATAAGTAATACCTGCGTATCTGAAATTTGATTGATGAGTTACTACATTAATGCAGTAAAATGATCTTTGGCACAGTGTTGAGATAGTTCTACTTCATAACTTCTGAAAAGCTCAGCAGTGTGGCATAGATGCATGGGAAGAAAAGCAAACCTTGACAAAGATGAAGTGATGCCATAGAAAAAAAAAAGAAAGGAAGAAAAAGAGGACAAGGTGCCAGAAGATTGATTAAATGTCAGGTAGTTAAGGACTGCAGTGAACACTGGCCAAAAAAAAACCACCAAAAAATCCCAACCCGAAAACAGCTCCCCTCCCCCATGTCATTTGAAGATTTTTATATTAATATATGAAGATTTAAATATGTTGCTTTTTCTTCCCAAAGAAGAAAACTACACTCTTGTGCTTAGTTATTCATTAAGGTATTCCTATCATTCAAACTCCATATGTTAAAATAATTTCTAACTTTTATTACCCACTTTTTAAAGCAATCTCAATATGCAAATTCAGGAATTTGGAAATATAAAACTCTTCGGATAGACAAAACATTTCCTTACATATTTAGACGTGCATTGTCCCTGAAAAATACTATATTGATTTTTGTACTGAAGAGGATTTCAGCACTTTTTCATGGTGTATTAAATTAGCTTTTGCATTGGAAGTCTGATGTTGTGTCAAAATCACAAGTTAAATCTCATGGATGATGTCACCATGCAATTAAACGCAGAGGTTAACACTCTGTGCAGGTACTTTTCCCTCAAGCTATCTGAAATAACAGAGTTGCTATAATGCAGCTGTGGCTGCTGAGGAATGCTGAAACACAGTCAATGACTCTTTGCATTTTTAAAAGGAATGCGTGTGGCAGAGAGAGGTTTAATTGCTCCTGCTATATGTCTCGTAGTGTGGGGGAGCCTTTACTTGGATGGCTTGGGGTGACTGCTTTTGAAAGTGGGTCTGACATCTGCTATTTTTATCCTCTCCTCCCCTCCTAAAATAGGACAGTCACATTCAACTGTGGTAGCATGTTTTTTTCCTCAGTGTCACCCATTCATTCTTATTGAATAACTATTATCTTTCACCAGGCACAGCTATGTCATGCTCTCCTATCTGCAGGTACAACCGTTACGGTGGCTTCAAGTTTTATCTTTCTCCTCTTCTCTTTGACCTTTGTTTTATTGCCTGGAGTTACTGCAAAGTAATCTGCAGTATAATTTGACTGCCCCCTTCCTGAGCTCCCTCTTTCATCTCTCCTTAGCATCCCACTCTCCAACACAGTATCTGCTAATCATCACCATGTTTTTCAGCCTGATGCTGTCAGATTATTTTTAATTCCTACACTTCTCATACACTGTCACTGTGTTCAAATGAACAGGAACGTCTGGACTAGATTTATCCTATGCAATCTTTGACTCACATAGGTCCGTAATTCACTAAGATACTTCCAGCCAGGGGAGTTCGTTAACTCAGTGCCACTAAAAGTACAAGAGGGGACTCAGGAGAAAGAGAATATGCTTTTTCAGGGAGGTGCAAAGAAGGAAATGCAAGATAGTCACCAGTTACTGTAATTTAATACAGAAAGTCAAGCACTAAGCTTGAGAAAAGCTGATCTGATCTCTAAATCTTGGATCTTTCCCAGTTTCTGGATGAATCCAAAGTGATAGTCGTTGCTTTTACAGAATGCTTGAGGTTGAAAGGTCTGGAGGTCACCTACTTCAGATGTCCTAAAAATGTCCTTGTTTGGTTTACTATAAAGCATAATTATTACGAAGTGTAATCCCACCTAACTGGAAAAGGACCCCAGCTTCCATGAGATTCAGTCCATTCCAGTGATGAGCTGGAAATTAAATGCAACCAATAGATTTAACCTGTGGTCTCTCTCGTAGTCAACAGTCAGTGAGTTTCTTGTAGTCCCAGGGATGTACCCACAGAGCAGCCTTGAACAGCATGTGCTCTGTTGCAAAAGAACACAGTGCCTCCCTCTCCACATTTCCAGCATGAGCAACTTGCAAGAGAGAAATGCAAACATGTAAACAGCTGTTGGGGAAAAGGGAAGGAGCTTCAAGTAACAGAATCGGCTGCCAAATTCATCGCTGCCATGTGTGCTGTGTATTGCTTGTCATCTCAAGTGAGTCATTAAGAGATTCCCCCCCCCAATAGTACTTTGAAGTGCTGTGACAGCTTGAGAGCATCTATAAATTGCCACAAACAGCGCTCATACTGCGTTAGCTAATTGCTTGCTCTTTGACTTATTAGGAGTCACTGAGTTAAATAATTTGTCACATGTGTGGCTCGTAATAAATAATGTGACTAGCCAGTTTGTGAGCTGTTTCAGTGATATATAGTGCCCCTTTTGAATGTTGTCAGAGGCAGCTAACAAATATGACCCCACGATTGTCAGATCTTTGTGAAAATAATAAGACCTGACAGGGCAGCAGGTTACAAAAAGAAAAGAAAAAAAAAAAACAAAACCAACAAACCACAGCTCACTTCCTGAAGTATAATAAAAATTATATTAATTTCTTTTTCAGGTTTTTTATAAAATGAGATTATAACTTTATTCATGAGTAGTTAATTAACAAGTGAGTAAAATTTTATGGTAAAATATCTTTATTTCAATTTATATAGGAATAGTTGTGAAAGAAAAAAGGGGTAACTCTTTCCTAGTTACTGAAAGTATCCTGCCTCCTCTGATGAAGTCTGAAGTGAGTATCCTCTCAGCAAACAATATGTAGTTTCTGAAATATTGTTGTGGGGTTTTTAATAAATCTGATTGCTTTCTCTACTGTTTATCTAGATATGTAGGGCATATTTTTTCTGACCCTCAGTCTTAGTTCTGGTTGTGTGTTTTAGATGATGCATTCCCATACAAATGCCTGTTGGGAGCTGGGCTACCTAATTTATAAACACTGTTGTAGATGGTTGTACACATGTAATGTTAGAGATGCCTTTAGAAAGAATGTGGTAGAATATTATATATATAGTAATAAGTTCTTGGCATCTTCAGTTAAGTAGCAGTCCTGTCTGACTTCTGCGTAGGAGGAAAGTCCCCAATATTTTGCCAAAGAAGTAAATGTGGTTTTTCTCACAGCTAAAGGGTGATTTTTTCCCAAGAGACAGGACTTGTCTTGCACATTTGAATTCTGATGTAGACTGGATCACTGTGCTATAAAATCTTCTTTTCCCACAATTGTGCTAAACGAAGTGATGAGTGGTGTTTAATAAACCTTACCAGTCCTTTACAAGCCTGTTCCTGCAGTGACCCTTGCTATTGCATTCCTCTTATTGAACTTCGAGGTGCTCATGCTGTTAAACTGGTTCCCAACTTGGCAATCACTTTGGTTTAGGTCATGTCAATTCAGCGGTGCCCACTGCAGTTGCTTCATGTGAGAGAAGACTCCCCTTTGGCTGTATCTGCTGAACATCCTGGTGGTTCCCATGGCTCTTTCTAAGTGTGTTGTGCTTTTCCTCAAAGCCAACTAGCAAAAGCTTTCCAAGGTAGGGGCTTGCCTACTGTTCTTTATCATCTTGCATCTCCCATCTCCTAGGTGTTTTCTGAACAGTTGAGTAAGAAGTTAATCTGATCTGTTCTTTCATCAAAAGGGAAGGGTGTTGGTGGATTGTGCCTATCAGTTTTGACAAGGATAAGAATTATGGTCAATATACAAGAGGCCAATGCTTATCAGCCTCAGACTTAATTAATGAGTTGACATTTGTGCTAGTCACTGTGTATCACAAAGAGAGAGCTTCTATCCTCTAGTCTCAATCAAATGCCACAGGGACTTGCACCTCTGGCATTCCTGGGAAGGCTGCTGAGCCCACTGAGCTGCTGGCTGTTTCAGTGTGCCTTTTTTCTATTTCCTGTGGAAAACCAGGAAAGGTGTTTTGTTTGTTTTGATGCACAAGGGCTTGGAGAATTAATCTGAAAGTCTTTTGTGGGATCCTTTCTGCTTCCTCAGGCTTTTATCTAATTTTTGAGGGCTTTGGGAGCTTAGTGTTATTTTGAGATAAGGCTCCAGGCAGCCCTGATGACACCTAATGAGTACTTTACAGTAACTGCCTTACTCCTGTTTTTAGATTGGGCCTTGCAGTGTTTGAATGAGAGACACCTGACAACATACTTCCCATCAGTGAAGAAACTGAGGCTGTGTTTCAGATTTTGAATTGAGGAAAACAGTGAAAAGAGCTTTCTGCTCATTGTTAATGAACTCATTCTATAGGAGTGAAATGCTGGGACCCATGAAGTCAGCGAGATCAGAAATTCTTCCCATGTGGTCTAGGTTTATTTAAGGCTTTGCTTTTATTTTATTTTTTTTTTTATTTTGGCAAAAAGCCCACTTGCAGGCATTTAAAACTTGCTTATGTTTATGAAAGAATTTTCCACAATTTCACTAGCTGAGTAAGTAAATAAATATAACCATTGTGAATATTCTAGCTGGTTCACCTTGGCAAAGCAATGTGTCCAAGTCCTGTAATTTTGACAGAAAATTGGTCCATCCTTCTTTCATAGACTTTTGTGAGATCTATGGTAACATCTGATTCTAAATGAAAGACATTTTTAACCAAACCCTAGCATTTTCAGCTTTTTTTTTATTTTTCCCATTAGTTTGGAGAGTGTGTGCTTCTTTTGTTTTTCTTAAAACCTCAGCACTGGAGTCAAATGACTTCAAGAAAATCCCAGTTGCCATTTGGAAGATAAAAGAGGGGTGGATTCTGGCACTTGGAGTTATAAAGCAAAATCTGAAAGCACAAAAACAAGAAAAGAAATAAAGCCAAAATGTAAATTCATTTTTTCATATAGTCAGGGTAGAGAGTTTAAAGAACCAATTTTTGAATGCTTGCTCTTGCAAATATTAAACTTCCCCTTAGACTTTCCATCAGAATATTATCTTAACAGTTTATTTGCTCACTTCTTAACTTATAGAAACTTTTAGGTTATTAGAAAGTTACTGATATTTATCAGTTACTACAATTCTGCTCCTTTCCATGTGGCCCCTATTTCTCCCACTTCTCAATTTAATCTATTTGCATGCTTACATATTATCACTGGGATAACAGGCAATAAAAATGCCAGAAAGTCTAAAGGAGTGAAACGAAAAAGTCACAAACAGCTCCCAGCTGCTATAGGCTTGACTTGTTCACATGTTTGGAGGTTTTGGTTTAGTTGGCTTTTTTCCCCCCCCCAATAAAGACTGCACTTTTACCTCACTACAGTTTGCATGGCTGCAGTAATTAAATGCCTGTTCAAATTACTTCTCTAGTGTGAAGAGTGATTTCTCTGTTCAAACCTCAGGATTCTCCTTAATCCAGTGTAGCTGACTGCAGATGAGGCAAGATAAGGAGGCATTTGCCTAGGGTGGAGAAGATGAGTATACCTATTAATCCACAGATCTCTGTTTGCTTTAATGTTTTCTGTCATATTTGTTATTTTAACAGGACTAGGTTAGTCCCTTCATACCCTCTCTGCCTTGGCAAACAATACCAAGTGCATTAATGGGAAAGTTAGCATGGGACTGATTTCAGTGTACTTTTGTGCTGTGCCTTGTTGTGTTCCCTTTATAATTAAGTCTCAGTAGTTTGATAGGTAGAGACATTTTTATGGTATTCAATTAATTATTACTATATAATATGCTCCATAATATGTTGAATTATGTGTTCTACAACTGAATTTTTTGTATTTATACAAGACTTATAAAGTCGGCAGTGACTGGTTGCTAGTCACATATCCTCCCTTAAGTTACATACATGTATAGTTTTCACCTGTATGCCTTTAAGAAAATACTTGAAAATTTATTCTGTTGTGCTAGTAAAATAAAACGTCTTTGGGGCTGAAGAATTAAAATTAGAGATACTTTTCAGTAAGGGAGCTCAGCTTTGGCATCCAAGTGTATCCAAAAGTCAAAAACTTTGGAGACTTTTTCATGTGCTTTCTCTATTTACATCTGCCTCTACTATACACACAGAGTACTACAATGTGCTCTAGTGACAAGCTCACTGAAACTCATTCTTTATTTTCACAGTCCTGTTACTACCACAAACAATCAAAAAAACTCAACCAAAACCAAGAAGAACAACAAAAAAACCCCAACCCAAACAAAAAAAGCCACTCCCCAAACAAAACAAATCCTCTCACTAATTCCATACAAATTAATTGCACTAAACACAATTTAGATAGATAAGTTTATTTTTGCTAAAATATGCAAAATGTCTTTGCTATTCTGTTTCAATGTGGACACATAATACACTATCCTCTACAGTTCTGTTTTCTGTGAAGATATATAGTGCTGTTTGACCAAAATGATATTTGAATAGCTGAATTATTCTAGTTTTGCATGCTTAAACCAAGATATTGGATTAACTTTGAAGTTGTTCTGCTTTGAGCAGGGTGATGGACCAGATGACCTTTCAAGAGGTCCCTTCAAAACAAGCTTGTGATTCTGTGGACTAAAACCTTGATTTGAGACTTGGATCTGCAACACCTTTTCTTTGTGTCCAGTTACTAATGTTCTGAGCAGTCGTAGGGGCATTGTGAAAACCAAGAATGGGTCAGAACTTTAGTGATATATAATTCCTTTCTGTTTGCCTGCACTTCTGCCCACTGAATTGTGAACATGAAGGAAGGAAGCTTGTCATTTCAGAAGTCTGGAACATGAAATAATTCTGCTGTTTTCATTTTAATTTGTAATTTGGTGGCTTGTGTTTAATGATTTCTATTGTTACATTTACCTTTATGGTTCTTAGAAGGACCACTATACTTAGTTGTGCACACACTACTACAAATGCATGTGTACTTCGCATTTATGCAAAGTGCATGTATTTTCTTAAAACTGAGAACAGTTCTTCTATTTTTTTATTTATTTTTTTTTCTGAGAAAGGGGGCAAGATGACTGGTCAGAAATCTGTGGCATTGCACATAGGAGACAGTTTGGGAATTTACAGTAATGCTTTAACAAAAGTACTTGTTATATTTGAACGTGCACTCATACATATTGTCCTCTCTCTGAGTTGTTTAACGTGCCATCTAGAAAATGCTAGACAAAGAAACATGTATACAATTTCTATGAGAAGAACTGCATAAGTGTCTTCAGCATCAGCAGCTTTTAAAAATCATTTAAAAAACAAACTTGGAAGATCCTTACTACATGTGAATTGTCCAGACCCTTTTCTGTTCTGCTAGCTGGTGAGTGGCATAAGAGACCTATGCTGAGGATTGCTCTTCATCCTGTACAGGTCTTGCCTTGTTCTCCATTCAGGTGTATGGAACTTTCTGCCCTTACTAAATGGGAGCAAGGTCAAGTCATGCAGTGGGAAAAAGCTTCAAAAAATTGGTAGTGGCTGAACCCTCCTTCTTAAAAGAGGCTGGAAGTGCAATGCAAAACAAATCCAGCACAGAGCATGGATTAAATGGGCTGATAATTCCACTGAGGTATATTCTTTCAGTCTCATGTAAGACCTCCTGATTGAACCTTAAGAACATCATAAGCTGCTCTTCTGATTTGGAGCTACAGATAATAAAAACACCTAAAATATATTTCAGTTATGTGTTCTTTAGCAGTGGTTTAGTTAGTTTCAGCATGGCAAGCATACTAGTTTGCACACTTTGTGGGTATAATTGAGCACAATAACATCTCAAATTATACCATTAAACTCTTCTACTATTTGGATGCTTCTGTTTATAAATCTCTAAACTTTATAAGAAGCAGAGTTACCTTGAGTAATTGAAATTATAGAATTAGCATCATTATTGTGAATTCAGCAGACATACATGACACGGCTATTCCCATGGTCCTTTATGGCTGCAGAGATGTTGCTTCCAATCTCCATGGTACACTACACCATGAGTTTGGAGACAGGGAAACAGACCTTTTTCAAAAGAGCCTTATGAGAGGGTACGTGTGAAGCTTCCTTTAAAATGTAACAGGATACTAGTAGAGTATCTCCATTCCCTTATGCATTAAAAAAAAAATAGGTGAGATTCATTATATTACATCTATTTTTTAAACTGGTCAAATATGATATTTTCAAATTGGACATTTGTTAAGGAAAAGACAGTCTGCCTCAAACATTGTGAAAGTCCTTCTTTGATCATGCATCCTACTGAGGTCTCATTATCTTATCTCAGTGGATCTGGCCTTTTTATTTTATATATATTTTTGCATATGGAAAGCTTACTACAGAGTACTTAATTTATATGTGTGTACATATATATAATTTTTATGTATATACATATGAAGAATATTTTTTCTGCAGCTATGTATATAAAAATATATACATATTATCTATCTATATATGTACATATATATATAAATAAAACATTTTGGAACGCTTCAGCCTAATACATTTTATTAGAGGTTCAGCAAGTCTAAATCATGCAAACATCATCACGTCTTCTGAGTTTGCTGCAGAAAAGCAATGAACCATAGCCATCTCTGCAAAGAGCCATAATTAAAAACCATAAAAATAAATAGTGACCTGTCTCTAAATTGTCTTCAGTAATTCTTCCGACTGACCTAGCGTTAGCATCTTTTACCAGTGTATATAATGTAATTTATAGCACAGCCTAAATGTGACATGGCTTAGGCTTTTTAAAATTGTATGTTTCAGTATCCTTTAAGTAGCCCAATACAGTTAAATCTTTGTTCCTTGCAGCATGCATGTGTGTGTACAGTATATATTTATCTGGTCTGGAATAAGCATTAATCTTTAATTACTGAATAAACATATTAAACAGGTGTGGAATAACTGAACTTTCAACTGTGCAATGTTTATATACTAGAGCAGTGGATACCTTGGCTCTGCAGTTTGAAGGTTTCACCTTGATGTGCCCAGGGCTGAGTGAAGGGGGGAAGATTGGAAGGGCGGGCACAAAAATGCCCCAAATCCCACATAAATCAGAAATTTCCAGTTATAAATTATGCACCATCATAACATCCCGTTAGCACCACTGGCAAGCCAGGGCTGAAGCACAGGGTAGTTTATAGCGGAAAAATGGCTTTTCAATGGATAGCACACCCTCGGACTTGTTCTCCTCCTAGGCTGTGTGTGCTGGGCTTGTGGTGTGAGGAGATATAAAGCAGCATTTTTCTAGCTGCCTGGTGAAACAATGAGGGCTCTGTTAGCAGGAGCCCAAACTTCTGTAGTCCCTGCCTCACAAGGTTGGAATGACTGCTTAAACCCAGGTTCAAAGCCCTTGGCCTCCAAGTGCTTTAATTTAGCACTATTTTTGCTGCGCTAGCCTTTGTTTTTTCTGCTTAAACCATCTAAGGTCCCCTTGTTTTGCAGGGAACTAAGCAGCTCCTTTTTTTAATTAGATTAAAGATAATCAAATGAATACTTGGATATTTTTTAATGTCATTTAATCTTTTTTTTTTTTTAACTTTTGCATAATTGCTTTTAATCTGTTGCCTAGCTTCTTGTAAATTTACACTTTTTTTTTCTTTTTTTTACTTCACTGTATTTCAAGCTTCTGGTTTTCTAGTTTTTTTTAAAAAATATCACTTGACAGGTATTTTTCAGCATTTTTATTTGATGCCATAAAATAAACCTTTACCAGGTGTTTTTAGGTATGATTCACAACACTTTCATTCATTCATTCACTGTCAGTTTTCCAAAAGCTGACTGGTGTGAAAATAAGAGAATGCAAAAAAAGAAGCATGCAAAAAGTGCAAAAAGGATACAAATGAAGTGGGAAAAAACGACGGATATGGAGTAATGGGGTAAGGAGCAGAGCAGAACTGCAGCTAAAAGAGGGCTATGCATTTATAAAAGTAATAAGTAAGTGCTGGCGCAATTTGCTTCTAGTTTTAAACCACCAAAAACTGGTCCTAAATGTAGACATTATTCAGATAATAATCACTCAAAAGTTTGTTAAAACCACTGCTTCGTATGAAAGCTGTGAAAAAACATGTAACAGCTGATGTCAAGTTTCTGAAAGAAAAATTGTTTCAAACTTAACTTTCCTGTTCTTCCATAATACATAAATAATACAAACATACTGGAAACAGGAGCAAAAAAATCTGATCTTGTACCAAAGAATCAAATCATAGCTATATTAAAAATCAAAGAAATTGTACATGAACAACCACATTTAAAACAATGGGGAGGGAGGGTGAAAGAAGGATCATCTGAATTTACAGTGTATAGATTATCTCTGTGCTCTTTGTCTAGTCAAAAAACATCATGCTGGAAAAGACAACAGGAGATGCACTACCTGGGTTTTAACAGGAATCTCTTTTACAGACATCAGAGTGGAAGCCAAGGTGGAGATCAAATTTCCAATTTGTTAGATTAGTGAGTATCTGAGGAGTACTGGCTCATAAGTCTTTTTCTCATTTTAAAGATGGTGCTAAATGTCCCAAGGTTTGCCCTTCTTTTTTCATAATAAGATCATCACCAATTTTTGGTTCTGTTTCTTGACTTTCATTCATTTGAGTAAATCTCGTGTGATTATGATTGTGTAATGTGCTGTGATATTTAGTTCTTTTACATTCTTTTTTCTCTTTATTCTGGTCTTGTGTGTTGTAAGAAGGTTGAAATCATAGAATATCTCAAGTTGGAAGGGACTCATAAGGATCCAACTCCCATGAGTTTTTAGAAGCGTAGCCCTTTAGGTCTGAGATGTACTAGATGATATATAAATAGGATACCGAAGAGTTTAAGTGCCTCTTATTCTGTGCTCAAGAACAGGCCCTGTAACTTCAGTAGGACTATGGGTGAAAAGTCTTGATGGAGATTTGCAGGGCCAGATCTTGCAAATCTGTACGATTTATTCTAAGTGCATCACAGAATATTAACTCTATTGTTTATAATACAACATTCGATATGTTTTCCTTTTTTGCTCTGAAGTCATGTTAATTTTTTTCCACACAAGGCACCTAATACCAAGTTTCATGCACATGAAATGTGCATGAAAATTTATGGATGCACATGTGTCTCTTGACCGTGGTCATGATTTCTTAAGGCTCTCTGTAGCCTATATTTTTTAAAAATAAATATAGCTGTTAAAAAAGAAAGTTATGTGATTTATATGATTCCCACTACCAACTATACTATAATCCATCTTTAATTTTTTTTCATAACTTTGAAAAAATATTCTGAATATGTATTATAGTCATCAACACTTCTAAATTATTTTCAAATATTTATTTGGAATAAACATACCTTAAAAAAACACAAGTAAGGACAAAGCTTGTTCAGTGTGGTGATATGATTTCATTTTGCTTTTTGAGTTCCAGGTAGAGCATATCTTTCTTACAAGATTTTGTTATTACAAATGGATTTTTTAGTCCTTAATGTTGCTTTAAAAACTCTGAAAGGTGTTTGTTTTTTCCTTTCCTTTTGAAGACTCATCAAAAATGTTAGACTCCTCCAAATATGGTTTTTACTAACTAACATATTTTTGTGACAAAAACATGGAAGAGTCATGGCATCATTTGATCTGTGCCAAGAAAGCCAAGAAAGTGTCAAATGAAAGACACAAATAGATGTCAAAGATGTTTGCCCAGCACAGTAGTCATTTGTGTGACTGGAGATTGCAGTCACAGTTCTTATTGCAAAAGAGCCTGTTGGACTTTAAGAGTGGATGCGTGTGCTTAAGAGAATGTGTTTTATACTGATAAATATACCAAAAAAATAGAAGGGGAAAATGAGCAGTTATTAAAATTAGAAAAAAAAAAATTATTTGCTTGAATTATATTTGTATATTTGCAAGTCAAAATAATGGCAATTCAGATGTATCTTAATGTATTCTAACATTCCAGGAAACTTATACAACTGTGACTTGAGAGAAAAATAAGCTGAATATTATCTTTAAAAAATTGGTTAAGTATTCCTGATTTCTGAGATCACAAAGAATCTTTAGACAGCTGGAGCCTTCAGGTTATTCAATGATTCTAAGTAGAAATATAGATGACTAATGAAATAAATAGTTGTCTTCCTCTAAATTTTTCATTTGTAGGGCCGACAGTTCTTACATTTCCTGAGGCACTCTGCATATATTATTGAGGTAGTATGTTAAAATGATCTCGCTTCATTTATCCTCCCCCACAAAATAGTTGAGATGTAACTTTCCAAAGAAAACATCTGAAACATTTAATTTTACCTGTCACTTCTTTTTCGTTTGCCCTGTTAAGAGTAAAACATTGGGCTGTACATTTCTAACAGTGGGTTTTCATGTGAAGGGTAGAATAAACAAAAGTATGATTTAACATTTTGAGCCCAGAAAATGACTAATGGGCAATTCTAATTCATTTTCCAGGTCCTTGGTAGGCATAGTTGAAAGCTATAAAGGTAACAAAGGTTATCAAGACCTAAAGATAAGAATTAGAAGCTGTTAAGTTTAGTGTCTAAAATTGGAGTTTCCTCATTTTTCTTTCTACTATGTGAAGTAGTAATTCCTTATATCTACACTGTTCACAGTATCAAGTTAAAACTATATTGTGTCTTATCTAATTCAAGGAATAGATATTTATTTTATTTAACTTGCTTCATCTCAGAGCATTTTGTATTGTTGTTCATCTAGATACATGCTTGCATTATTTTGCAGAACTCTGTTTGAATATCCTCTCTATCACCTTGATGAATTTTATTTTTTGCAGATGGTGTTGGTTTAAATGTTTTGTATTAGTCTCTTTAGCCAAGTCTTTTCTGCTCAGAAGCTTTCAAATTGCAGGTAATTAGGTCTATGACCTAATATTGTCTACTACAGCCACTGTGTTTCTGCTATAGGCAAATGCTACTCTATCAAAATCTGTCCAGTTTGACTTTTCTGTTAGAAACATTCCCATTAGATGTGAACATTCAACAGATTAACTTTTGTAAGGTTCTGCAATTAGAAGTAGTGATAAAGCTCTCCTACTCATACAGTAAGTTACTTTTACCAAGTCCCAGGAGAAACTGGAGTAGGTATTTTAAATTAAAAACTGTTATAACTAATTGGAGAAAAATGCTCTTGGATCAAGATTTTGGAATAGATAATTCCTAAATAAATGCAACAGCACATATGATATTTCTTCTGTACAAATATTAAAAAATACTTACGATAGGACATTTTGGTTGTTATTCAAGCTGAACTAATTAAATTTAGTGTTTGTCTGATTTCACAGATAACATGGACTAAGCTTTAAGAAGCATTATGCAGGTCTGAAGTCCATACTGAAATTGTTTGGTATATCTCTTCCCATTAATTTTTGCTCATGGTTGTTATATACAGTAGCAGCCAGTAAATTAAGTCTTTCTTTTTTTAACACATTATAGTAATAGCAATACTGTTGTATAAGCTGGAGCTTGCTTAATGAAAGGATGTACTTTCAGGCAGCAGATGGAACACTTGTCACTGGTTGGACTTATATAGAATGAGTATTTTGTAAAATTGCCAGTCTTTTGTCTTGTCATCACTGTCTTCCTTCTCATCAGTTACTTTGTGAAGTCCTGATCCGGCTCCTACTGAAATCAGTTGGAAATTGTCTGCTGCATCTTGTCAAAGGTCAAATTGGTTTAATGTTTGCAAATGTAACTACATTTTTTATCCTCTGTAGAGAAATTTGGCCTCTAGGAAGAGGTAGGTGGAGGAAGATATTTTTGAAAAACACTTTGTGCTTCACTGTGCTCATACACCTGCAAGCATATGGCAAAAGGAGCCTGCCCCATGCCTGGCTGAGCATAGGGAACATAACTTCAGCAAAACAGATTTCTTGTATTAGAGTCTTGATACATTCCTGCCCTCTGTCCCTATCTTGTTTAGGTTGGATTTCAGGGTTACTTTTATTGCGGAGAGGGCAGGATCGATTCCCCACCAGAACTGCACGGGTCCTCGCCAAGATCTTCATTGTTCCACCTCAGCAGTGACATGCAGGGACAGCTTAACATCAGGAAGACAGGCGAGAGCAATAGCAGCCTAACCAAAAATAGCCTGGGCTATTCATTACTGCTTATTACGTTCAGTGCTACCACAGTGAGACAATTTACTTCTTATGCATTGGAAAAATGGAAAAAATTCCCATTACTTACTAAAGGATCTTGTGACTTTCTTCTGCACACTGCTTTTCGCACTCTGCCTGAATAAACTGGGGGATAGCCAGTGAAATTCCCAAATTATAACAAGTTGCAACATGTGTGAGCTACTTACAATATGTAAGAAATTTCCTTTTTTTTTTTTTAATTATTTACTGCTTAAGCCTATTACAGAGTTCTCACACATATGTGTGCCTACACAGTAGCCCTCAACAGAGATTTCACTGGCTAGGGAGTATTGCCCTTGCTTAAATTTTGTCTAATATCTTCTAATCTTAATTTGATTTCTAATCATTGTAAAGTTCCAACAGTTGCAAAAGACAGGGTGTTTTTTATTTGAGGAAGAATTTGCATCATAAAATTAAATGAGTTATTTTTGGCTTTGCAAACTTTATAGACTGGGTTAATTGTTTGGCCTTATTGCATAGTTGTTTACACTCTAGCAACCTCTTTCCTCCAGATCAGTCTTCTTCCTCTACACCGTAGAGGTACTTTCACATCTGTGTATAATACAGTAATGTTGTAATGTTAGAAGTAGTGCCTGTAATATTCTCCTTAGAGGGAACTGTGAGCTCTCAGCTTTGTGTTTTGCCTGAAATTGGGCTCCATAAGCTCCCACTACAGTGACCTGAATGGCTGCTTGTGGATTCAGATTTTCTATGATAGACATAGTTTGCTTGTAGGTAAGGCATAGGTGAGTATGTGCCTGTTCTCATCTTTTTTACTTGGTTTCTTGTTTGAGTCAACAAGGATTTGCATCAGTTTTGTGTGTTGTATAGCAGTTTTGCTTAGTTCATGGAAATGGTGACTAGAGTTTGGAATAGCTGTATCTTTTCTTCTAAGAGGTGCTTTAAATCTAATTTAATGGACTGGTATACGTGGTTTCAACTTTCAAAATGTGTGATTATCCCATTAGAACTCCACCAGAAAAAAGGCTAGTCAGAGAGCAACAATTTCATTTTAAGGGAGGGGAGAGGAGCTTTGGGACTTGTGTTCATTTTGATGCTGAACTCTTTCTCACACCCACTAGAAATTCCATCCTGAATATTTTCACTGAAACAGATACATTTCCATGATATATTGCTCTTTAAAAGAAAAGGTATTCTAAAGCAAATAAGTTTTTTCTGTCTGTATACTTTTATTAGGCAACGACTCTAGGATGACAATGGTTTCTGGACCATCGGAATACATTTCAGTGTGACTTACAGCACTGAACTGTGAAAGAGTAGGAATGAGGGAGTCTATTTCCAGTGATGCTGATTCAGTTGAAATCCAGAACAAAGGAAGAGAGTCAGTATTTCCAAAAGCCATTCTCTGTAATACCCGAGGTTTGTGGCATGTTTGTTGCTATGTAAGCTTTGTTAACCTTAAAAATAAATAAATAAACAAGTACTAAATATTTCACAGAGCCTATTATGGAACACTTGCAATGGAAAGAATCAACACACTGAACTTTGCGGTTTGCAGTTACTAGCAGCCCTGAGCTAAACTATCTATTCACTGTTATTGCTAATGCAAATGTTGCCCTCCTTATTTACCTGTAAACTGCTAATCAAGTCAGTGCTCAGGATCTGAGAAGTATCCTCTTTGTACTGGTGGCCCTTGGCTAATCTGATGGAAAGCCTGATCCTGCCTCAACCCCAGGCACTGAATATTTTGGTAGCTGTTCCTACCACTTCTTTTCACATAAGACAAACTTTGAATAGTTGCATTTATTTTACCATTCCTTCAT
This sequence comes from Corapipo altera, assembly GCF_003945725.1. NCBI lineage: Eukaryota > Metazoa > Chordata > Aves > Passeriformes > Pipridae > Corapipo > Corapipo altera. The sequence continues at coordinate 483,815 of NW_020884991.1, forward strand.
TTCGTGTGATGTCATTCTGCAACACTGTTTACTTAGTGACAGGATGCTTTGTTGTGACTTAATGTTGCTCGCTCCTTCACTTCTCTGCAAACAGCATACTGAGCAGATTTGGTCACCAACAGGACAGGGCAGCTGATTGATCTTGTACATGAAACACACGGATTTACTTTTAAAACAAATATGTGTATATTATGGGAAGATTTTTAAGGCTTCCAATCAAATCAAGTTGAAGAACTAGTAGTATATTTAAACTTGTTGAATTAAAAAAAAATCTAGTTTTAATCAGGGTTCTTTTTGAATAAGACAGCTATCTCTTTACAATGAAAAATGGGCCTACTATAATGTAGCAAAATAAATTTTCTTCTATACTTTAACTGATGTCCGGCAGTTGAGCAGTGATTTAAAAAGCATTTCTTTTGAACCTGGTTGGCTATTTTTATCTATGTGTCTTAGGAGCTTTGGAAATGCATGAATTTTGTGCAAAGAAAAAATAGAAAAAATAATTATATTTTTTTAGTGGTCAAAAGTAATACAGATTGTCAAACCATACTGAAGAGAGCATTTTCCCCTTGCTGTGCTGTTGATAGCAGTTATCTTTCTAATTTGCATTTAGTCTGCTCTCTTCCTGAAGAGCCTGTTTTTCTTGATGACATTTCAACCTGGCACAGTTTTTCCTTATTGCTCTGACCACATTGATTTATTATTTATTATCCAACCTGAAATCCATTTTTAAATAATTATTTCATTTATGGCCATTTATCCTAACTGAGGCTTCAGGGGAAGCCACTTTCTGCCAGTAAAGCCTAAAATAGCCTTAAAGAGTTTGTGATGCTAAGTTTGGCGATGCAGTATCGATATCCACTTGGCGATTTCCTAGGTGAGGTCTGTGTCTAGATGTCAGAATGGATCATGTGAAACTATGTCGGTCAATTAATCACTGCCAATGAGCCATGGCGTGCCAAAGCTCCATTTCATAACAGCCTCCTTGTTAAGTTCACAAAATCCAAATCCACAAGCCAGACCTCCTCCTTTAAGACCTCCAATACAGGTTACAGAAACATTTGCAGGAAAATACATTTACTGCAAGAAATAAAAGTTGCGGGCTTATAGGGTTGATCTATAGAAAGAAAAAAAAAGAAAAAATGAAAAATGTGGAGTTTAGCTTGATAACTAGTTTATGGAATTGTTTACGCTGGATGGTTCTAGAGAAAGGCTTCTAATGTGAATATAAAATAAACCCACATTAAGCAGTACAACATAATTCAAAATTAGTTGAAATCTGACATTTATGTTTCATAGCAATGACTGCTATAAGGGAGAAAGTGTCATTAATGTTTAGTAATACTCTTGCTTTATCTGTTCTTTCATCCTGACCTTACCAGATGCAAAAAATGTAGGGTAAGAGAGGTAGGGAAAGTCAGAACTGAATAGTAGCCTGACTTACTACTGAAATAAATTAAATTCCTGTGACAAGTAAGTCTTTGTTGGGGGGGAGGTAGGGTGTGAGGGGGGAGGGGAGAGCGTCTTTTACTTTACTGGCCCATTTAGGAAGTTTGGTCACTGGTATGAAGCCATACAGCTGCACACAATATAAAGTAAGTTTAACAGCATATTTGGTGAGTTTATAACTTCCCCAGGGCATTTTAACATTAAAAATAGTGATTGTTAACCTGGTCCATCTGAACTTAAATATGAGCTTACTTTGTAAGAAATGAGGGGTAACGTCTCAAGTACTTTTCTTTGTGTTTTATTATTGCTTAAGGGCTTACATTGCTTTATAGTTGCATTTTGTCTGTTTTTGCATTTTATACTCAACAGGGATATTCAACTACATGGTCTTAGTAAGAATGGCAATCCCAGTCTGGGATTAAAAATATATTCTTTTATAGTTATGCACAGATATTAAAAAAAATAAACAGTATATAATAAAATGGCAGTTGTATATGACTTTGGCATTAGCAGTAAGTCCATTAAAAGTATGTTATCTATCTGGTGACTAAAGACTTTCACAAGCAGCAAAAACTCATTTAAAATCATCAGTATCTCATACTGGTAGCCAAAATAACACTGACAAATATTGAAAGGCAGACAAGAAATCATGCTGAAAAGAATTATTATTGCCTTATAGGATGGAGTAAATTACAGGATATTAAAATGAGGTCCTGTTTAAAAAAGCATAATTCTGTATGTATTTCAAGGCTGTCTTTCTAGGCAAAATTCTGTTTTCAGATGAATATGCAACCAGAAACACAGGTTTTCAAAGCTATGAGTCTGAATCAAAAAAAAAATCATTATATTGGCTTAAAGATTATAAAAATAATAATGCTAAAAGTCTTCTAGTTCATAAGCCTTTAGGATTCATTGTGTCAGGCATTTTTCTGCAAATACAAAACCTTAAAGAGTATGTATTTATCTTTGAAAACAGATTCTTGGGTACCTGCTTTTTGAATTGGGCTTTGGATGCAAATGTAACCCTGAAAATATTGCAATTATTGCTAGGAACCAGCCTGACTCTCATGTCACATGGTACACTTCTGTGTAGTGCTGGCAGAAAAAGTCCTCCTTCATCAGTGCTCCTCTCCCGAGACAGTCCCCATCAATACTGAACAGCCAGGGCATGCCATACAGGTGAGTCCTAGTGCTCACTGTTGGCAGAAACTCCTTTCATTGTGCAGTCACTGTTCTGATTTTTGTTTTCATGCTCTAGTATTTTGCCCTGTCAAGGAGTAAATTATATATATATATATATATATATGTATGTATATATATATATTTGAACTGTGAATAAATTCTTTCCTCTTACTTCTTAAGTTTCCTTTGCCCCTCTGTTCAATGGAAGTGAAATTGCTCTGGAATGGCTTGCAGATGGGTTTGAGGGCCATTTAAATTTTTCAGTGCTGTTTACAAGCCCTGCCTTCTGGTGCTCTGGTACAGTAGCCTGCAATGTCATTGCTTCCCATGTTAAGCAATGCCAAGAGGACCTTCATTCTTCAGACCACAGTGGCTCCTTGAGAGCTGCTGCTCTCTGTAATGGATTAGCGTAGCATCCATATACAGGCACTGAAGGTGGAACTCACATCCCTGTGTAAAGCCTAATGAAACTAGTTCTGCCCAAGGCACCAGTGCAGGACCAGAAGTGAGCAGAACACCCACTTGGAGGCATTGCTCGGGGCACACCACAGCTGTTTTCCACCGCCCCACAGGTCCTGCAACACCCTTCTGTGAAAAGTTCCTTGCCAGTTTGTCCCAGATTATTCACAAATTCCCTGGCTGGCTTTCTGCTACTACCACAGCTGTCTTCAAGGGCATCTTCTCCCCCCCTTCCCCCTGTGGGAAACCCTTGCATGTTTTCTTAGCTTCTCACCTACTTTATAGTGCAGAAGGGGAGGGTGTCTTGTTAGACCCTGTGGCCTCACCTTCCTTGGGGACCTAGCATATAATTCTGACTGCTAAGCACTTAAGTGGTGCACTAGTAGCAGAGTTAACCCATCCACACCCCTGTCTTGGAACTTGGTTGCAGTCCATCCTCGTCTATCAAAGCCCAGTCATAGTGATTCCACACCTACTGCATGAAAATCCTAGTCCCCAGAACTTATAAAGGCCTCAGAATAGCAATTATGGGGTTTGTTATGGTACTTAATTTATATTTGCAATTCAGAAATTGTTTGAAGAAAAAGTATGCAATTTGTCAAAGTAACAAATTGGCTTTGTTTTTGACACAGCTGAGGATTGAGATGTCATTTCCTAAAGCTGTTCCCTGCTTAAAAAGAATATTCTACTATGTTGTATCCCATCTGAATGGTAAGAAAAGAAACAAAATGTACACCAGCATCTTGACCCTGTACCAATAAAGACAAATATAGTCCTAGACTTCTGTTAAAGTAGGATCAAGTTTTGGATAGACTGTGTGGCTTATAGATTCTTTTCAGGGAAAGAGCTTGTAATGTTAGAAGCATGACAAATAATAATTTATCTGAAAAAATGATGTAAAGTTGCAGATGTGTGATAAGAATTATCATCCACCAATTCCACTTGGTATAAACAAATTGCTTATTGATTTAACTATTTTTTAATTGTTCTAATTGTTTGGAATACACAAACAGTTTGAACTTCACTATGTTTTGGGGGTTGTCTCTCCTTTCGTAATTTCTGGTAGCTGAGATGAACACTGCCAAAGCCACATATTTTCCAAGAATCATGGAATCATAGGATACCAGGTTGGAAGAGATCTCAAGGATCATCTGGTCCAATCTTTCTTGGCAAAAGCACAATCTAGACAAGATGGCCCTGTCCAGCTGAATCCTCAAAGTGTCCAACATTGGGGAATCCATCACTTCCCAGGGGAAATTATTCCAATGGCTGATTGTTCTCATAGTGAAAGAATTCCTTCTTGTATCCAATCAGAATCTCCCCAGAATTAGCTTGTATCCATTACCCTTTGTCTTTTCCATGTGACTCCCTGTAAAAAAGGGAGTGTCCATCTTCTTTTTAGACATCCTTTAAATACTGGGACAAGGTGATAAGGTCTCTCTAAGCTGCCTTTTCTCAAGGCTGAACAAACTCAGTTCTCTCAGCCTTTCATCACATGTCAGGCTGCCTGAGCCTTTGCTCATCTTTGTGGCTCTTCTGTGGATCCTCTCCAGCCTGTCCACAGCTTTTTTGCATAGTGGGGACCAAAACTGAACACATTATTCCAGGTGTGGCCTGACACATGCTGAATAGATTGGGATAATGACTTCTTTATCCAGTCTTCAAACAAGCTTATAAGAAGCTTTCTGGACAAAGGTGTGGAGAAAGTCAGATGCACCAGTTTCAGTCTACATTTTGCTGAGTCTTTGTGCATCGTGCCTTTAAGAGATACTAATTTCTGTAAATCTACTTAGCACATTCAGTCTGAAATAATTTCATGTCTTAAGTGGGGCAGCATCATTTTCTGTGGGCTTGGAGAACATGATTTGCAAAATTGTGCACATCCACTCAGAACTTTTCTGGGAAGATCATTTCCCTCAGTTGCCACATTCAGCATATCACACAAGTCTTTGCTGGCTCTTTTCTTCTGTCGTATCAGACCAGTGTTACTTGTCTCTGCTTCACAAGCTTTTCATGGCCTACATTCACCCTGTCATCTCTACTTCACTGTTGACTGGCTGACTCACGCCTGAAGCCAACTTCTGACACCCATTTTCAGCACCCACTTCTTAAATTTTCAGACAAGCACCTCCCTCTTTCTCCCATACTACTAGTCAAGCTTGGGAGTCATCCATTGTAAACACTCTCAAAGCTATTTCATCACTTCTGTGCTTCAAAATCTCAGTCTGTGATGCCAACAGGAGTCTTCACAATGGTTAGACAGCTGATGTTCTGCAAATATTGCCTGTCATGACAGTCAAACTTGTTTTCCTACGTCTTTCTTCCAGCGTGGCCATTTGAAGAAAATTCCATCTCTATTGGTTTCATGTCTCTGAGACTTTTTATTTTATGTAACTACTACTACTGTGTGAACTACTATGGCAAAGGTTGTAGCCTACCCAGCCCAGGTCATGCCATAGTAATACAGACAAGTAATTCTGTAGTTGCATCAGGGAGTTTCAGTCTCAATCTCAAGAAGCACTACCCTGAATACCCCTACCAGCCAGGTGCTCTGTTGGCAAATGTGCCTATTGCCTCATTGTCCATTGCCTCATGCCAGTCCAAAGTTTCCTTGTGAAACTGTCCGGATGTCAATGCTGCCTGCCAGGCTGTCTGAGTTGAAAAGCCTCACATATATGTCCCTAGTTGGATAGAGCAGATAGGAGAGACAAATATGCAGGTGTGAAACTGCTGCCTGTGTAAGCCCTGATTTGTGGGACAATGAGAATAAAGACTTGCACATAATTCACAACATCAGCCTAACACACAGACATACCTGCGTGTAGTTAAGTTTTCCTGAAAAAATGTGTCTTATGGCAGGAACTCTGCAACAAGTTTCTGAGTGAAGTGAGCTTTTCCAGAAGAGTTACTGACCTCTGGAACAGGGTTTCTATCACGAAAATGCTGACATAACCTTTAACTGTAGAGCTACGAACAGCTTTGTTATATTACTTGGTCCTAGCTTGTGTCCTTGCCCTGGAAACAGTGGTGGCATTGTCTGCTGCTAATTGTGTTAAGAGGTCGGGGAGAGTTGGCACTGATATCAGAAGGGAAAAATAATTTAAAATTAAAAATTCCCCTTATATGAGTCATACAAACTTGGGGGAATTTTAAATGAATGGCTTTAGTTTGGGTCTATGTATATGATACTCTAATTTTTTTTTTTACATTACAGATATATCAGATGTAGTAAATATTCTTTATCAATCTAATATATTTTGGTTATTTTAAGCCCCTTTACATTTATAAATCTAACTGGTGGATCTAATCACCTTTTTTACATGCTGCTTTTCCTCAGTACTTTATGTAAAGGGAAACCAAAGCCTCACACAGTGTTTCCAACTCTCATGATTTTAATGTGGGTCTTGCAATATCTAGTGTTTTCTTTAAGCCTCAGCTCCTGGAGCTCGATGATAATTTCAAGATCTCAGCTTTTTGTTTTGCAGCCCTTGAGATTTCCAAGAAAAGACTGAAAATCTGAATGTTGAAAGATCGAAAGTAACAATTAAAATAAATCTAGAAACGGCAGTTCTGAATGTTATTGTGGCTTTTGCAGAGGCCTTTTAAAAGCTTGTAATGGCAATACTTTGAATATAATCAATTTGAATAAATCTGCTTGGAATTCAAATTGCCGCCAGCACTCACATTATTAATGCTATCACCCAGAGGTGTGCAAAGCAAAGCCTCAGGGCTAGTTGTTTCTCACTTTCAAAGATATTTTCTGACATTCAGAGACAAATATGAATCCTGCTTTGGGAATTAACTTTTCTAGAGTGTCCCAGACTAAAATCCCAGAGTTCAGCCATCTTGAAAGTTCACACTGAGAGCCAAACTTTTGTTAATGTGTTGCACAAGCATTTGAGGGTTATCTATAAGATTTTATAGTAGAGGAAAATGACCGAATAGGTGTTGGGTTTTGTTTCTTTATAATATGTTCATTTAAGCATTATGAAGAGTCTTTGGTTTTCTGCTGCAGATAAAGTATCTTAATGGCTGACACTGTCATCAGCCTTGCAATCAGCTGTGCAAATGCATACCAAATCTGAAAGATACATAACACTCTCACGCTAAAGGCTTCTAGTGAGCTGCTTCTCTTGAGCTGAGTGTTAGTGTTGTTTTCTTTCCAGAAGTGCTAATTTCCAGAGATAAAGAACTGATTGCCCCCAGTGAGAAATGCAAAGGACCTTGCAAAAGCTATTAAGTGTGGGAAATTAACAAACATGGAAGCAAATGGCTGAATATATGAGTTTCAGTCAATTAACTTTTTAACAAACAAAACGTTCACTAGTTCCCACTATTCCAGCTGTTCTGTGTTTGGTGTCAAGCTAAGTGTTACTCAGTTTGAGCCCAGGGAGGACAGGAGGAACTTTTAAGGTTTGCAGCAGTTATCTTGTTCGTGACAGATTAGCCTTTCCTTTTCTATCAGCCTAAGAACGTTATTGCCCCAGCCATGTGGAAGGTACAAGTTGAAACAGGTGTCTAACGGAGGGACTTCACCACACTGAAGTCTCGTCAGGGGTGCCATCTATGCCATACAGTACACAAGCAAGGCTTGCGGGCTGGCCCCCCAGCGGGGAGAAAGGAGAGAGGAAGCTTCGCCGGTGGGGACTGCGCCCTTGTGGGAGAGGAGAGAGGGCACCTTGGAGCTCACAGAGACCGGTGCCCCCCCGGGGAGGGGAGAGGGGGGCCCCGGAGCACATAGATGTTTGCCGAGGTTTGCCGTTTGGCCGATCTGGTCGGGGGGGGCTGGAGGGGGGACCGGGGGGGGGGGAGGGGGGGGGGGGGGGGGGGGGGGGGGGGGGGGGGGGGGTGGCCATGCGGAGCGGCCATGCGCTGGCCACCGAGGCCGTGCCGCGGGACCACTATGCGCCGGCCACCGGGGGTGGTCAGGACTAAGGGATGTTCCTGGGTATTTCCCTGGGTTTGAGTACAGATGGGTGGCAGAAAAGTAGGGAGTGAAAGGCTTGCCCTAACTGTTAAAGGAGCCTGTGTACCCTATGCGGTTGCGAGCTATGCTGGCGATGGTACATGCCTTTGGTAGGGTCTCCCATGCCAGACAGGTCCAAACCGAAGGGTTAGATAAAACCATGTCCATGGGCAGGATGGGCTCACTAGCCTTCTGGCAACCATCCTAGGAGAAGGACAACTCTAACCCCAAACCTGGGCAGATAGAGCTCGCTTAGCCCTGTAAGGCCATCCATCTAAGAGAAGGACACTCTAAGGAAACCTGCATCCTAAGGATCTCGCTGTCAGCGTCCAAGCTCGCTCGGCCCTGACAGATGAACCATAGGATTAAAGGGTGGGTCCACTTCCGTGCATACTGCGTCTCACCTAAAAAATCCATTGCGCAGGCTCAAAGGCTTTACCCACATTCACAAAGCCCTGTAGCGACTGGCAAGGGTCGGAACGGCAGGTGAAAGGTGCACTGGCAGCCGCAGACCCAACCCTGCATGCAGGTGGTTCAGGATATTGGTCGTCAGAGACTGACCGGAGATGACAGTCTCTTGGGGCAGTACCCTGAACGACCAAGCAGCCTTTTCAAGGAGAGCACTGCTTGCTCCACTCAGAGAGGGGCCTAGAAAAGGTGGCCTAAACAAAGCTCATCTCCCCTTTCACCCGGTTGCTTAACTGCGGCCAACGGGCATCTTCTACTAATGCGGTCACACAAAGATCAAAAGACAAAGGCATACACCTGCCTCCAAAGGTGTACCCAAATTGACTCTAGCATGTTGGAACATCACAACCATGCTTGATTCTGTGGATAGTGGACGTTCTGAGTGTCACTCTGCCCTAATCACCCACGAACTATCACGTCTCAACATCAACATAGCTACTCTCAGTGAAGTTTGTCTCCATGAGGAAGGCAGCCTTAGAGAACAGGGTGCGGGTTACACACTCTTTTGGTCAGGTAAACCCAGAACTGAAAACTAGGCTTGAAAACCATTCCATAAATTCTATAGATGCCTCCCCTGAAACACTCTGGCATCCAGCAGTCCTCTGTAGAATCCCTAGGGTTCTCCCTCAAGAAGAACAAGGACTGGTTTGTTGAAAACAACCGAGAGATCCAGGAATTGTTGAGGAAGAAGAGAACTGCTCACTAAGCACACCTTGCACTGCCATCCTGTCATGTAAGAAAAGCTGCCTTTCATCTTGCATGCAGCAAGCTCCAACAGAAACTCCGTGACATCCAGAACAAGTGGTGGATCAATCTAGCTGAAAAAACTCAGTTATGCGCAGACACGGGTGATCACAGAGGATTCTATGAGGCCCTGAAAACACCATACAGCCCACATACCAAGTCCAAAGCCCTCTACTCAGCGCAGATGGTCAAACGCTTCTGACAGATAAAACCTCCATTCTGAACCGATGGTCTGAACACTTTCAGACACTTTTCAGTAGTAGTCATGTAGTCCAAGACTCAGCTATTCAGTCCATCACACAGCAACCGGTGAAGTACGAGTTGGATATTGCCCCCACTTTGGGAGAAACCCTTAAAGCCATACAGCAGGTGAAAATTGGCAAGGCAGCTGGGGTTGATGGAATTCCACCGGAAGTCTGGAAACATGGGGGCCCTGCACTCCATGCTAAATTTCATGAGTTTGTGGTGCGCTGTTGGGAACTAGGTGAGCTACCATCAGACCTTCATGATGCAGTCATCATCACCTTGTATAAGAAGAAAGGAGTTAAATCAGACTGCTCAAATTACTGTGGTATTACTCTGCTCTCCATTGCTGGCAAAATCCTGGCAAGAATACTTTTGAACAGACTAATACCCACTATAGCAGAAGCCAATGTGGTTTCAGAGCCAACAAGAGTACCACAGACATGGTATTTGTTCTCAGACAACTGCAAGAGAAGTGTAGGGAACAGAACAAAGGTCTCTATGTAACCTTTGTCGACCTCACCAAGGCTTTCGATACTGAGCAGAAAAGGTCTATGGCAGATTTTGGAACGTTTAGGATGCCCCCCCAAGTTCCTTAAAATGATCATCTCACTCCATGAGGATCAGCACGGCCAAGTCAGATATGGCAATGGACTTTCTGAGCCCTTTCTAATAACTAATGATGTGAAACAAGGCTGCATTCTTGCACCAACCCTATTCACAGTCTTTTTCGGCATGATGCTCCAAAGGGCCACGGCAGACCTCGATGATCAGGACGGTATCTACATTCGATACTGTACTGATGGAAGCCTTTTCAACCTAAGGCGACTGAAGGCCCACACTAAGACCTTAAATCATCTTGTCCGAGAGCTGCTCTATGCTGATGACGCTGCCCTTGTCGCCCACACAGAAGCAGCCCTGCAGCATTTAACATCCTGCTTTGCAGACGCTGCTGAGCTCTTTGGGCTGGAAGTCAGCTTAAAGAAGACAGAAGTTCTCTATCAACCTGCACCTCAGGAAGTCTTCCATCATCCCCATATCACCATTGGCCAATCAGAGCTCAAATCAGTCCAACAGTTTAACTACCTAGGCAGCCTCATCTCCTTGGATGGTAAGACTGATAGAGAGATAGACAACAGGTTAGCCAAGGCATATAGTGCTTTCAGAAAACTCCATAAAAGAGTATGGCATGATAAACACTTGAAGAAAAGTACAAAAATCAGTGTTTACAGAGCCATTGTGCTGTCTACTCTTTTATGTGGTTCCGAATCATGGGTCATCTACTACCACCACCTGTGTCTCCTAGAACGCTTCCATCAATGCTGTCTCCGTACAATCCTAAACATCCACTGGTCAGATTATGTGACTAACACGTCAGTTCTAGAACAAGCAGCAGTCACAAGCATTGAGGCCATGCTGCTGAGAACACAGCTGCATTGGGCAGGACATGTCTCAAGGATGAAGGACCACTGCCTCCCTAAGATCTTGTTTTATGGTGAACTTGCCACCAGCTGCCGCAAGAGAGGAGCCCCAAAGAGGAGATACAAGGACTCCCTGAAACAACATCTCAGCCTTGGCCATGTTGATCAACATAACTGGTCTACTCTGGCCTCAAATCAGGAGGCCTGGAGACACACCATCTATAACGCTGCTGGTGCTTTTGAAAAAGCACGCAGGATCACTCTTGAGGAGAAAAGGCAACGCAGAAAGAATCGTGTCTTGCAGAATATACCACTTAAGGAGTCTTTCTGCTGTGCCTTTTGCAACTGGACGTGTCTATCTTGTATTGGCCTTTTTAGCCACCAGCATGCTTGTAACAAATGTGGGTAGAGCCCTCCCCAGATCTTCATTCGCGAAGCCTAGCCATGAATGAAAAAAACACAAGCAAGCACAGGTAAATGTGTGGTGTAATCTGTAAGTGCAACCCGATGTGCACCATGGTCTCCCTCTACGATGGGTGGTGGGTTGTGGTCTTCTCTTTGTTGAGTGCTGTCCATCTTCAGACTGCCCAAGCACAGAGCAAGAGCTGCAGGGTCTTGTGGTTTGTTTAATCTTATAGCCCCTACTAGGATAAACAGAAGAGTCAGTTGCGTCTTTGGGATCCTAAGACAGGTAGTTGGAAGTAGTTTTTAATATGTGACCTTAGCAGGTTTCCAAGGGCTGAAGAAAGTCCCCACTAAGCAAAGGTTTATGCTTTCCATGTGCTTCACAGTTGCTCCACTTTCTGTCTGTACAGTATAGTTTAATGTATTCTGAAATCTTGTGTAACCTGATCACTGAATTAGATGATATTCTTAGGGACGTCAACAGCCAGCTACTGGAGAGTTTGTCATCATAAAAGTGCTCCTTTTTGTTCTTGCTTAGTAAATGCATTAATCATAATTCAGCAGGGAAAAAAATAAGCCAATCTGTTACAGTAAAACATCTGCCCTTTATTTCTTTTGTTCAAAGAAAAAGACATAAAATTGAAGTTCCTTTAAAATTTTCCACAATAAGTGTTTCTCTGCTTTCTTCTTCAGGTTTCTCTAATTTGTACGAAGGAGATTTTGATTGATTGAAAGCCCCTAGTAAACCTCTAAGTCCTTAACCACTTACTGCTTGCTTGATATGGCATTTGCTGTTGTTTATAGTCTGCTATCCATAGGATTGGTTTTCGGTGTAATAAAGTACTAAAAATCTCATAGAGTTGTATCAACTTGGGTGTTCTGCAGTTAGCATGGTGGTTGTTATGCCTAATTCCCACAGCAGAGAGGGGGAATTAGGGGGAGCATCATAAAGAACAAAAGTTAGTGGATTGCCAGCTGAGTAAAGCCCTCACTGTGAACAGGTTTGGGTAATAGCAATATTTCTAAAGGGGAGGGTAATGACACTTAAGTGAGGTTGGTCCTAGTAAGCAGTTGCAGGTCTGGATCCAATAATGTATCATTTACTGCGTCTGGAATAGATCGCTTGGATAAATTAAGTGAACTCTTACCCTGCTGTGAGCTTTCTTGCTGTGTGCTCTGTGCTTATTAGCCTCCTAGCCCCTAGTTTGACCCTGTTCCTTTCTTAAATTAATGCATCTCCAATTCCCTAATCTAGTGCTTTCTTTTTTTTTTTTAATCTCATGTTTCTTTGTTTCCACCCAACTTGAGGAAATAGCTGAGGAGTTTTCAACTGTTTACCCAGAGGCAAAATTAACAGGTGCATTCGGGGTTATTGTGAGACTCATCAGATGCACAGAGAGCTTGGCTCAGCTCCCACTCTGATAAACAAAACCGTATTGTAAATTAATTGAAAATTTTCCAAGATTAATGTATCTTTTAACACGTGGGTGTAGTTTTTAACTTTTTAAAATTTATTTTTATAGTGACAGAGGGGCACTTTTAAAAGGGCCTTTCAACATGTCAGGATTTTATTATCTATGCTGAAGACAGAAAACACTATGATCCCGATTTGGTGAGGGGATAGTAATGCAAAAAAAAAAAAAAAGGTATACCTTTTAGTGAGTCATAGCATTTTGAACCATTATCAGTCTAGCTGACAATATGACACTCACAGAGGACTTTTCAACTTTAGAGTGGTTTCCCCTTTGTTTAAAATGGAGAACCCTTTTGATGCAGAAATATCCTTACCATTGTGCCTGCTGATTTTTGACAGAAATTCGTCATTTATGATAAAATTAAAAGTGCACAAAAGTGCATTTTCCACCATTTGCTGATTTAATTTGGGAGAATTTAGCAAGCATGGAGCAGAGAATGTAAAGATTAAAAAGAAATGCATTCTGATATGTGTTATATCTTCATCCAGGGATCACTTACAGGAGTTTCTGGTCAGTTCGACTTTATATTCAAAGGCTTTTTGATAGGAACAAAAACTCTTTTAAGACTGAGCTTCCTCGCTGTGAAAAACTAAACCTCATATTTTTTTTAGAGAACTCTGTCTCTCTCCAAGCACTTCTAGTACTAAAGACAAAAGGCCTTGAAAAGTTCTTTGTTAAAAGGAGTTTTGCAATCATTCACATGTCATAATATATGAAGGCAGTCTAGTTTATAAAATATCAGGAAGTTCACGACGAGCTGTTTAGTGACCTTGTATTAATCTGTCATTTCAGGCAGATTCTGTGGCAACAGAGCCTTTTAATGGTCATTTAGAAAACTGAATTCAATAAGACCGGAAAATAATTACAGCTCTGTTTGGCAGATAAGGATATGCTGGAAGATACAAGAATTCTTTGGGTATTTCCTTATGATGTTTTGAAGACAACAGATTTTGCAATGGATTGTAGAATAGTCAGTATGTACCTGCAGCATCAATTCCAAAAGCTACTTTTCTGTGCTCTACTTGTGAGTGTTTGTTGGCTGGCTTATTGCTTTGAGCGAATCATACAATGTGTAAGGCTACTGTCTAGTATCTGAAGCTCTGGAGTAATTTGCAGTGTGGAGGGATATAATAGGGCTTAAACATCAAGATGGCAGTAATACCTTCACGGTGAAAAGCTGAATGGTGGTGTAATACATTGCATTTAGTGTGCAGCATTGAACTCCACACCTGTACTCTGTATAACCTCTTCCAAAATGCAGTTAGGTGTTTCAAATGCCAGTGCAGGTTTGTAAAACTACTCGTTAGAAGATGTGGTTGTAAATCGTGCCCCCAGGCATTTTGTAGTTTCCATACATCAAGCAACTTTGGAGGCTAAACAAGGAGAACACACATTTTTTGGAACTCGATTATCTTTAAGGTCCCTTACAACCCAAGACATTCTATGATTCAGTTTTGTTGGCTAAGATACAATATCGGTAGTGGTGATGATCACAAGAGAGTCTGAACTCTGCAGCAGCTGAGTACACCCTTCCTTGTTTCTCAGTCAATACTAATCAATGCAGGGCTGAAATTGTTTTGAATTTGTTGATTGAAGACATTTCCTTGCTTGTGACTTCTCTGCTCCTTATATCTACATTGACAGGTTTCTCACATAATGTATCTAAATATAATGTTATGTGAGAAAACAAAACAAAAGTGTTGCTTCAATTTTTGTAAGTTTCTCACCTTTAGAACTGTCCTGGTTTAACTCCTGCTTATACCATTCCAGAGATTATCTAAGCATCCTACAATGTTCATATTAAAAGAAGAAGAAAGGAGAAAAGATGCACGAAAAAGGACTGCCTTTGCTCTGATTTTGTAGCTCAGGTGATCAGTGAAAAACAAATGGTTGTTCGGACTTGATGAGCTAGTTAAGATATATTGGCAACAGCTGAGGAAATCAGCTGTACCTACAAAAAATAGGATCGTACTTTTCCTTATAGGTTGAGTCTAACTGGAGGCAGAGGAGGATTAGGTGTGCTTTCAACTGCACTGGTTTTTCTAATGCTAGAAGGAGAGATTGTTTCTGTCTCCAAGGTACTTGGTTCTGTAGTTTTCACAACACAGCTGTATGCTTCCATCAGGTTTGCAGATCTTAGTTTGCCTTTAATACTCTTATTCTTAATGCAGCTGAGTAGATTTGTGTGTTTCTCTTGGCATCCCTGTGTCACTGTAGATGCTGCATTGGTCTGGGATTGCTTCAGAGTTGGCCTAACCTTTGAGATAAGTAGAGAGAGGTAAGAGCCTCTCAGTTGCCAATCTCCTTAACATTAAAATGAAATGCTATTCAAAGTTTATCTCTGTTGGAGACCCCATGCTCTCTTTCATGCTTTTGATCACATGAAGTAATCCATTTAGATGTAAGAAAGGTTAATAATACATCACTGGAATTAATATGGACAGTGTTCTGTTGCAAAGCTATTGCTCTGTGTACTATCTAGACTCAAGCCTTGCTATAATGTTTACTTTTTGCTGTCATTCAAGAATTTCTTCCAGCTGTAAAGGGGAAAACATGGTATGGTTTACATATTTATAATTGAACACACAACTATAGATATGAGGACTTAAGAACATCGTTCACAGGAATTTATAGATTTTAAAAATTATTTTAACTCATTAAACCTTTCTATCATATCGTGGAGAATTACTTATGTTGCACCTGTTTATGCACTCTCTTAGTGTAGAAATGTAAAACACTTTGCAGAACTGGTGAATTTCACCTCTGTTTTAAGCAAGGGTAAGGTGAACTAAAGGAAATCAGACTTGATAATAGTTTCTGCTGCCTTTGATAAGGGACCTGATTTTGTATGTTCTTTCGGCAGTAGGTCACTTAAGTACTGCAAATACTTTGTAAGTCTTCAAGTCAGTGCCTAAGTGTGATGCAGAACAATACTGGGATGGAGAGTATTGACTGAACAGCTAAGTCTCTGTGCTGTACCATGTTGAGAGCCACTATAATCTTGGCAAATAAAAGTCATGTATTCTGAGAGCTATCCTTGTGTAAGATGGTTGCCAGTAATTCATTCTTCTACAGTAGTAAGTTAGACTTTGCCTATATTGGGCAGAGGCTGGGGGAGGAAACATTGGAATGTGTTTTTGAATATGAGTAGCTCCATAAATAAATTTATATATAAAATGCAGAAATTGCAGAAAAAACCAGCATACCTTCTCAGAAGCTACGTTATTGCAACTAAAGTATCTCTTGGACTTCCAGAAAGACATAAACACATTTTAAATTATCCTGCAAAGTGTGAAATGCAAGGCAGAAGATTCACGATGGTTTCAAGAGAACACACGGAAACCTGAAGCAAGGAGGATGTAGGGAAAAATGCCTGAATAGCAAATATGATTAGGTCAGTTGGGATTAAATGAGCTCCCAAAGGCCATTATAATCTCAATTATTCTATAATTCTTTGATCATTTTGTAGGTGGATGCAACTGCTTTCTAAAATGATATATATCCCACATGTCAAATATTTTAAGATTCAGCTTCTCATAGTTCTGTGTCCTTAAAAAAACAGTTCTATACCAATACAAAAAAAAATTTCATTAGAGCCTTTTTCTTGTTTTTTAATTTGCTCTATTTAAGTATAGAAGTGTGATATATATATTTGCTTTGATTATACTTCTTACTTCTCTCCAACATAGTTAATAATCTCATAGGTATCATTGTCCACTAAAAACCTTAGAAGCTGGTGATAAGGATTGAATTCTTTTTGTGGTTTGTTTGGTTTTTTTTTTTGTAGTTGTTAAATGCTTTATAGCTCATGCTCATAAACATGCAGTGGATTGACACACACTGTACAAATTGGAATTGCTTTTTCTTCTTTTTGTCTCAAAAGAAGGCTGTATTTTTGGTTAAAATCAGAGGGGTCTAAAATAAATCTTTGGGGTTTGGGTTTTTTAACTTTAGTTTTTCCAAGAGATCTGAAGTGTCATTCACATGGTGAATGCTCATGTAATGATACTAGTATGAAGTGAAACCAAAGATGTTTTTATTTTTTGAAATTCTGAAGTGCACAGTGCAACTGTAGTTATAATGAGCCTTGTCTTACAGTGAAGTTACTCTGTAGATAGCAGAAAAAGCGGAAAGATTTGCTTGAACCCTGCTGTGCTACTCTAGAAGGATGTGGGGTTTTTTCTGCTGATCTCATTGGCACAACTACCACTGAGATGAATGAAAGGAATTGCTTAGGAAAATTAAATATGGTATTTTTTTCTAGCATTTTCATGACCTTGTCTGAGTCTGCACGCTGTGACTTCTTACTCTGAGAGTGAGGGTTACATCAGCAGGAAGTCTGATTCAACTGAAAGACTTGAGCCTATGGATACTTGCAGTTTCATAACTATGTACATGATACCAGTATGTCCTTTCCTAGTTCTCAGATTATTGCATGGAGGAACAAATTCCTGAACAATAGCCTAAATTCCTTCTGAAAAGGTATACACACAAGGTACCTTTTATCAGTCCTAATATTTCTGTTCTGCATCTTAAAACCATGCTATCAAGTACAGTGGAGTTCCTTGAAGCCATATATTAAGAAGGGAATTTATGCTAATTCAGTAGGATAAGAGTCATCTTGTTCTACATTTTTTTAAACTTTATTGTGGATTTTAGAAATAGCTGAAGGGAGGAATGAATAGTCAGTCTCAACAGAGAATATCTGAGTTTGAATTCTCTGGAACATTCCAGTGCTGTTGAAAAAACATTTGTGTTTTTCTTTGTATATGAGGTAAGTATGTGTATCTGTTTGAGGGCCATGAGGCATTTCATTTACCTGTTAGAAGTAAGCTTTATATATTTATTTATAAGAGAAGAAAAAATACATTAAAATAGAGATAAAGCATTCAAGTAATATGCTAATTTTAAAGGCAGCTAGACTATCACACTTTTTAAAAATACATTATATGGAGTGCAAATTACCTACAAATTAAACACTTCTGGAAGTAAGATAACTACATGCAAATAAATAATTAACTTGAAAACTTCTTAATATATGTTTTGTGCTGTGGCTTGGGTTTTGGATGGCAATCAATGAGGTTAGATTGCATAGTCTTGAGCCAGGTTGCTGATTAACTATGTTAAAGGAATATTCTGAAGCTGAACACTGCTTATAAACACTACTTATGTGTCTCATTGGCTCTGCCGCTACAAAGACTTGCATATATGCTTAATGCTGTGCCATGTGAGTGTGACAACTCATGCTGAGTAAAATCAAGGGTAACTGTAAACCTTCTCAGGCTCAGATTCTGTTTGAGAAGCTATGTATGTGCATATACATATGCAAACACTGTCATGTGTTGCACTGTAAAAATTACTACATCTAAGCATGTTTTTCTGTGTTTTTTGCCAGGTTTTTCATATTTGGATTAGTCTGTAGCAGCATTGGCAGCAGAAAGTTTGTGTATCTTAAACTAGGCTAGCTGCTTCTACAAGGTATTTAGATTATCTATGCCTATCAGTTAAAATCATATTGTACTAACTCTCAAAAGCCTTTTGAGGAAAGCACAACATACCCAGGCCATTGCACAAGATTTTATTCCTCTGAATTGTCTTTTCGGCTCTGCACAGAACTGGGAAGCTTCAGTGGCCATGGAAAGGCCCTGGGTATCTGCTTGAAACCCTGCTCCCAAACCTGAAGCCTTTGGAGGCAGACTGCCTCTGGGAGGATGCATTTTACCCTTTCCTCCCTGCATAGATGGTTCTTCTAGGGCCATCAGCTGCCTCTTCCAGAGAAGCAGACCATCTGGAGGGTTTTTGGAGGTGCATTAACTCCGAGAAGTTATTTGTGTTGTTTGAAGTACAGCTACTCCCTAGTACTGTCATCTTCTCACCCATGGGAACATGACCTCATGGAAAAGTGTGTGTGGGCTCAGTGTCATCATTTAAGCATGTCAGAGAATTGTTGTTTTTCACCCTGAACTCCACTCCTGTCACCGGAGAGGAACCCTGAGTTCATAATCGGTAACAGAAATCTTGTTTGATGCTCCTGTTAATAAACATTGCACAGAACTGAGTTTATTGTCCCTCAGATACAAGTCATCCTCTAACACAGTAAAAAACAGTTAGCAGATGCTGACCACGATGCACAATTCCATATAGCATTATCTTTTAATTTTTTTTTTTATGTTTTAGAGTGGAAACTAAGGATTCCTCTTTCATTAGAAGGGAGAAGATGTATCTGATTTAGAATAACTGGAGTAGTAAGTCATGGGCAGAATGATGGATCTGAGATATACTTGAAGGGATAATTGTACACAACCAGTAAAGCTGGTAAATATTTAAGGGTCATGGGTTAAATGTCAGAGCCACAGTACTTGAGCTCAACTCCATAAAGTATCAAGAATGACTGGTAATTAAACCCAGGGTATATTTCACCAAAGGGAAATAAATTTGACAGCTAACAACCAATACTGGATTACCACCTCTCAGAGGTTAGGGATCATGGTAGTAATTGTAGGTGGTTTACAGTTGTTAACATAATAGTAATAGGTAGAATGATTGCTTACTCATAGACATCACAATACCAAGCAAAACTAAATCTGCTTGTTAAAGAGAAAAAGAAGCCCCCTAATCATTACAGTGACTTCATTTTATTTCACTCAGCATTTTGCTGTTTAAAATAAACATCCTTAGGCTGTTCCTGCTTGAATCTCAAAAGTGAATGTAATCATGATACAATGTCCTCAACTCTTCCCTGAAGTTGGATGTAAGGAATATTTAAAGTTGTAATGAAAAAGTGACTTTGTAATATACTTTTCTGAGTTGTTTTACATTTAGAAAACAACATGGATAAGTATGTCTGCATTTAGTGATTGTGACAAACTCCTTTCTTTCCCTGCTCCCCCTCCCAAGCTCTCCTTGGTAGCCTGCTAAGATCTTGCATTTATGGAACATTTTAGCCATAATTTTCAAGATACAGTTAAAACCATGGTTAATAATTGATGTGGCTTCACGTACTGGAAACTGATGCACAGTAGATCTGATGCAGGATTTATTAATTGCAAAATCTCCTCTGTTGTGTTTTAGGTGATCACCTAAATTGGACATGAGTTTCTTCTCACTAGGACTCACTGCTCAATAGTTTTTGTTTGTCAGCAAAAGGAGGTGCTTAGTACAAACTCTGGCTAGAGAAAATATTCATTTGCAAGATTTGACAGCAGATGTGGGAACATTATTTAGTATTGGAATAGAGCAGAGGGCTTTCAAAATGTTTAGTCAAGTGGTGTGATAGCCTTAAGAAGTTATTCACATCCCATCTTCAAAGCTTGTATTTTCTGTAGCTGAGACCCCATTATTTTGAGAAGCTCATAAGAGAAAATTCTCTTGTTCCTGCCTGCTGTCCCACTGACCCCAGTTCATTTGGAATTCTGCATCACGAGGGATTTGTTGTAATTGTTTCTAACTTCCAGAGGATGATCTATTTGGACAAAAAGGCAAATGCCTTTTCACATGTATGAGAAGCGTAACTTTTCACATGTGTGACAAATAGGACAATAATATTTAGGTTTGAGAGGAAGAATGCAAACTAGGCCAAATTCACGTAATCATAAGATATGTGTCCAGTGTTGAAAAAATTCCTCACCCTTTTCAACAGTATTGATTACAATTCTTTATACCCAAGGTGACCAGCAATGGTAGAGATAGGGGAGTGCCTTGAATGCTTGACTGCTGCTTGTAACACAGTAGAATGTGTTGGGTTTTGAAAATGCAGTTCCTTCTGGCAACTTGTGCTGCACTGCAGGTCAACAACTATAACCTGGATTAAGTTAGCTGGAGTGGTAGTCTTGTAAGTGGCAGTGAAGACAAAGAAACTTATTGTCAGCATGAAGAAATTTAAGTAAACCCCTGTATGCTTGCAGGTCCCTACAGGTTTTGGCAGAATACTCCTACTTATGGTAATAAAAATGACACAGTTTGTAGTTGCTTGTGTCCCAGAGGTAAAACTCTTTGAGAACAACAACCTTGACTCAACTGTGCAAAATAAGGTGATTTGTAGCAAACTTGAGCAATTTTATTTATTTGTTTAGGGGAATTTTGTTTGGTTTGAGGGTTCTTGGATTTTTTAATTCTTTCCTGTACCAGCGAGCTTCCTGCTGAGACAGAAAGTTTCTTGTTCCTCAGGGGACAGGTGGGTTTGTTTGATTAATCTCCAAGTGACAGCAACCTATCTTTGACATCACTACTGCTGTTGCTTACTTGCTGCCGCCTTCTCTTCCTCACTGTTCCTCTCTCCTTCCCCGCCCCCCCTCCTTTTTCTCCTCTGTGGCCATTCAGCTGTGGGCAGTCATAATGCATGGCACAGCCCTTGGTTTGTCTTTCAGGTCCTCCTGTTTCCTCCTTGTGAGGCCCAGAGGTTTCCAACGTCTGCAGTCATTTCAGGTCTTCCTTTCAGAAAGGCAATAGCTGATGTGGAGATCCTGTCCAGACCTGTGGGAAAGTGCAGCCCAGCAACAGCTATTAATACTGTTCCTTTCCCAGTCCTTCTGAAAGGAACTCCCAACAGGAAGGTTTCAGCGCTCTGCACAACTTCACAGCTTCACTTTAACTCTTTGCCTCCTACAACATTAAGTTGCCTCAACAAAGCTGCCTTGGGTTTTTTTTGCCAAATGCTCATTGTCTCTTGATATAATTGCTAGAAGAGGTTTGCCATTAAGAGTCGTTAACAACAGTGTTTTACCCAGTCCTCCCCTGGGAGATGTTAGTAGTGCTCGATTCAGAGATTATTGATGCCAACTTCAGTATTTGGAAATACATCTTTAGTGTCATCAAGGCTAATAAAAATGCTTTAAACCATAGTATCAATATGCTAGTTTGGCTTACCAGTAAATAGTTGCAATGTGTGAAGGTGTTTGCATGCTAACCTTTTTTGGAGTGTAGTTTGCTCTGTTCCTTGAGGCTTTGCTCTCCTTCAGCCTACATATTTAGCACTAATGAGATACTGCAAATGCACTGCAAGGGAACAATGGAGCTTCTCATTGCTCTCTGGTAATCGCTATCAGCGACACAGGTATGTGCCTCTTCTAGCCTCCCTTATAGGAGCTCTAAATGAAAAAAAAATAAAAAAAAAGAAAGACATATGGGGAAAAGGAATTTATATTTATCACTGGTACACGGGGTAAGCAACTTGAAGAGATGTTACATTTTAGATGTGTTTCAAAGTGCCACCTATTCATGATATAGCCACTGAAATACTACAAGTTCTCTCTAGGGGCATTCTTTACATTTCTAGATGGTTTTCCCATCTAGGAAACAAAAAGACTTTAGTTGTTTTCACTTTTTGTTTCTAGACCAATTCTAATTGAGATCATCCTAGTTTTTGTGGCTGAACAACATATTAACGCATTTGAACCTTAACATGAAATTATTCCCTTTGCAAAACTGAAAAGCCAGGTTTATCCTTCTTATCCCCTTTTAACATCTCTGTTTATTTTTCAGACATAATTTTAAAAATTGTTTCTATAGTTCTGTGGAAAAATTGGTTTGTGAATGTAATTATCAACACAGCTATTGCTAAAATGCCTCTCAACATGTTCTCAGTAGTTGTAACAAGAAAAAGTAATAAGCATAATAATAGCATTTTATTTACACGTTCCTAGCATTTTTTAATTTAGAATTAACCACTCCCCTTTTTAAAATGTAATGGAAGATATAGGATGGTAGAGTGTCACAGTGTTGTTATGATTGTAATATCCCCAAAACATAACTCTGATGGACTTCTGGTGTTACTCCATTCTGGCACAGTCCTTTCCTTTAAAGCTCTCAAGAAAAATAGGAATGCTGCCTAAAAACACGTGCCTAAAAACACGTACCTAAAAACCACAACTTAAAATACTTCTCTTTTTACTAAAAAGAAAAAAACCCAAAAGGTACAAATACACGTTCTTTGTGCAAAACTAATTTATGTAAGAAAATAAATGCTACTTAAGAGGAAATGTAACAGATGAAGTATAAAGAGTTTTACTTCCTGTATTTTGATTTTTAACCTTTCCCAATATTTCTCTATTGTAAAGTTAAAACAAAGTCTTATCAGCGAGTGCCATATAGCAGCAGCTGGATAGCATTAGAGCCCTCTGTATGAGCTATTCTTCTTCATTACCTTTTTCATGACAGCTCTTACTTTGCACACAAAATGTTACTTTGTATTGGAGATTTATGTAATTTCAGTGTCTTCTATTCTGAATTAAAGCATAACTGTGGTGGAAATGGGGGGTTTACAAGTAGAGTCATTAGAAATTTATAGGAGAAAGAAAAGATTAAATTTACAGTGTTCAGTGAAAAAGCATGCATTAATAAAAGTACTCGAATAACTCCCCTTTCCCTGGCCCCACCTCAAATCATCCCTTCTCCCTTCATTTCATGTCAGTGAAAGAAGAGCATTATTTTGGTTGGTTCAGAGAGGTATTTGATGGCAGGTCTGTTTCTCGTTTCTCTGTGTATTAAAACTAAATATTCTGTTTGGTGCATTCCTGTTAGAGCAAAAATGGCACATTTAAAACAAAAAAGTTTATCATTACCTGATAAACTGATGTGGTTAATCTTTAACTTCTAATGTTTATTTAAAATGTCTCTAATTTATTTAAATAGTAATTTAAAATTGGAGCCAACAGAGTGATCTGCTACTAGTACAACATTCAGGCCTGGAGGAATCAAATTACATTTTGGACTTCTTCCTCTAACACTGCCCTAAGGAGCATGGGAGTACTGGAGAAGTGTTCCCCTAATCCCTAGGGTGAGAAGGCATTGGTTTGTGTTACAATTTCAAATTACTAGATTGGTTTGGGAATTTTCTGACAAAATATGTTATCACAGAAAAAAATGTTGGTTTGTTTCAATCAAATATTTGCCGGAACATACAAATTGCACTGGCAGTAAATAAAAGAAGTTCAAGTCTTCATTATGTCTACCAGCACTGTTACTTTTAGACCAGTCATCCACATATTCAGTCCCACATTATAGCAGTATATTTTACCATATTACTGAACATTCTAAAATGGGTATTTACAGATCTATTCACATATTTATTCCATAGGAATAATTTTGCAAACCTGGTCTCCCACATGCCACCTGAAACTTCTTGTCTGTGGTCTGTAGAGCTGCATGCTCTTTGGTCCAAATATGAAAATATCTATACAAGGTATCACAACTCCAACAAAAACGATGCATGGTGACAACCTGAGAATAATCACTAAGGTGTTTAAATGACACATCTGAAGGGCTAGGCTTCAAGTCCCTTGTGGTTTCAGTGGACTAGGAATTTAGGAGATGAGTAAGGACTCTGTACACGTTGAGCAACAGGTGGTTTTGGGATAGGTCTCTCCTGGGGATGCTGTTTTGTTTTGCCTTCCTTCTCTCAGTTTCAAAAGGCTTGTGTTCACACCAGTGTAAAGTGAAAAAGTTTTAGCATTGCAGAAAGGTTATTAAGAACAAGATAGTAATTTCTCACCCAGATCTGCCAATTACCCTTCCAGCTGTTTTGAGTTTGCATTGTCTAACTGTAAGAATGCTCTAAGTGAGACCTGTTTGAAGCATGTAGTGATGCTGATGTTAGTCAAAGAGGCCAAGAACAGTAATTATATCTTAAGGGGATAACCTTCCCTGGAAATTAACTTCGTTATACTCCCCTCTGTTTCCATGCAAGTATTAATGGTTACTGATCAAGGGACCAGACCAGAGGAAGCCTATAGTTGGTGTTCCTCATTTCAATGTGTGTTTAGGCTGGTTTCCTAAGGAAACAAGGCTTAGGCAATCACACTCTTTTTTCTGTACCTTCCTTCTCCCTGAGGGCTTTTGAACTTGCTAGACAATTTCAAATGAGAGTCTCACAGGTAATTAATTTTCTTCAAGTCTGAAAATCAGTGGCCAAGGAAGGGAGAGACTGAAATTAATGCCCCCACTGAGGGAATAGTAAGTACAATTTTACTGTTGTCCATTCTATTTAACACGAGTTGCCTGCTCGGACAGCACACACCTATGCTTCCCTTGGCTCTAGCAGAGGCTGTCTCTTGCCTGGGGACATGCTGTAGGGACCGTAAGAGGAGCAGGACCTCTTGGAGGAGGGAGGAAACAAGCAGCTGAGATGGTGAAGGACATTAAAAATTATAAACCTGTGAGAAGACAGGCATCATCAATTCTGTTGCTTACAGGACAAATTGTTGCAAGAGTGCATTTCACATTAGTAAGTTATGAAGACTAGCGTGTCTTCATGGAAATACTCATATCGGCTATGAGATGATCACACCTTTCAAGGCTGTGACAACACAGCTCGTACATACCACTTGCGTAGTAATTTCTGACTGTAACCTTATAGCTTACATAGCAATATGGACAATACCAGGCAGAGCAGTTGCATTTCCTGTGGCTAAATCCTTTAAAGCATGGCCAAAAAAAATATTTTTTTAAAAGACGTTTTCTAGACCTTTGGATTCTTGTGTGTCTCCTCTCTAGAATGCACCTGTGCTTTTCAGTTCTGGTTGTTGCATCGTATTTGTTGCATCACCTCTGGGGTACTTATCTAGTTTAGGCAAGATGATTGACAGCTGTCTGTATCTGCCTGTATTGTCACTTGTTAATCCAGAAAGACATGCCCTCCAGCACTGTGCACCTGCAAACAATAACCTGTCACCATCACAGTGTAATTACTTTTATTTTTTAGCATGTTTTAAAGTATGTAATAGTATTTGTATCACTTGTAAACTTGAAGTACATAATACTGTCAGCATGTAGGGGTCAGATGATCAGTATTGTGTTAGCTTTGCCTTTTTTCCACACTACCATTTTTACATTATTCAGTTGAAAATTTTCTTTGACAGATGTAGCATGTGTTATGGTCTTGTGGCTGCCAAACTCCAGCTGCAGGCTTCTTGAGGCCAAGACACTCTGCTGAAACTCTTTGTCATTTCAAACTCAGATGTATATTTGAGGACAGTTCTCCAGCCTTTAAAGGTCTTCAGAGACAAAGTCCAGAAATTTAGTAAAGAGTAATCACACCCAAAGAGACACTTAGAAGTCTGAAAATGTTTCAGCACAATTCTATCTTGGCCCCATTTTTAGAAGAATTAAGTAATTTTAGAATTGCTTTTTCCCTTCTGTCAGGATGTCAATCCTGCAATCCATACCACTTCTATCTCTCTGTTTCGATTTTCTCCATTTTGTTAAAGTTCCTGTCTCAGGCTTTCCTCGTGCTCCATTCCTCTTTTTTGTTACAGAGTGCTTAATTCCTGTTTAGAAGTAGGATGAAGACTTTGTCAGCTAGGTCTGGGTCCTTACACTTACTGGGAACAGACTTTGGACTTTGAGACTGCGTATGTCCTAAATCACCCAAAGCATCTTTCTCTTTCTAGGGGAGTTCAGCTGGGACACATAAATCTTTACTCATCAGCCAGGTTTCTTTGTTTGGCCCCTCTATCTCTTCTTGGTCCTGGCACCACAGCAAGCAACAGCTTGAGAAGGTTGGAATGTTAAAAAACATTAAGTGGAAACAGGAAGGAAACTCAAAGAACCAGAGAGAGAGGGGTTTTTTTCTATTGGGAGGTAGGAGCAAGACTCACTGTAGTCAAAGAAAGTCATTTGGCTTCCGGAGCATTCGTCTGGAAACCTGCTTGAATGAAGACAGCAGAATGGCAGACATAAGTGCCAATGCTTTCCTACCCAGAGGGAAAATACAGAGAGGTGAACTAAAATAGTCAGCAATAGTTTTTTTGTGCAAGTCAGTTTATATATATATTAAAACAACATCAGACCATGAATCAGGTTAAGATTCCAGCTGGTCTACATATGGAGTGAGAAGGATTAGAGAAATGTCCCATCATAGATTACAAGAAAATCTTGAGAGTAGCTAGTATGAAAATACTGAACTTTCAACAGTGTATTAGCTATTCATAGGAACTGCCATACTGGCTCAAAACAGAATTTCGTCTTGCTAAACACCCTGTCTCTGCCAGTGGCCAATAATGAAAGCTTGAGAAAAGAGAATAGGAACAATAGAAACTTATAAGTGATCCTTCCCAATGTCTACAATGTGCAAAGGTGTGCAAAGTCTGTGAATTTTTCAGGGCCTGACTTTTTGTCAGCACTTAAGTATGGAATTGTATTTCCAGATCTCTCTGAGATTACCTGAAAAATTTGACAAAATTGTTTGTAGCCAAGATCTTGGAAAATTATCTGAGCAGGGAAAACAGATGTAGGAGCATCTTGTGTAAAAGAAGATATTCCATTTATCTGAGTGACATGTCAGTAAGGCCAAAACTACATACTATATGTGTCTTGAAGAACATAGCACACTTGCAAGAAATGCTGTATATGAGCCCTGCTGCTTTTTTTCTTTCCTTTTTATTTTTTTTTAACTGTAACTAGCACTGTAGAGCACCCTAAGTTATTCTGCAGCTCGATGAAGTACAGAATGGTATGATTCAGTTCTACCTCTCACCAGTCCCAGAAAAGGTATTCTCTCTAATAAGATGTTCCTGCTTGTACTAGAATGTTCAAAGTAGAATCTTGGCACATTTTAGCTTTGGGGTTTTAAGTGGTAGTTAAGACTGGCTTCATGTTAAATTTCTATTAGATTTGGGTAAGTCAGAATTTTTTGACATTGGAATTGCTTGGACAGCAGAACTAAGAACTAGTGCTGCATTTGTTGCTGCATAAATGAACATGTTCAGTACACAAGAAAAGCTTTTTTCCTTCTCTGGTTCTCCTGTTTTTCTGTGAAAATTTAGTGCTTTAATTGTGTAATTTGTCATTTTGTGATGATTTCCTCTGATTTTTAGCTGTCATTAAACTTGACTTAATTCCTGAATTAATAGAATATTTATCTAAAATATTAATGTTATTATTGGCTCATCAGGTCTTGTCAGGCAGATGTATTTCTGCCTTGACCCATTGTATTTTGAGTAATCCTATTGGAGGTCTCACCATTATTAGTATCTTTCCAAAAAATGCTAATTAACATATATTTGTAAAGAGTTAATATACTAGCACAGTTATACTTTAATATTTATAAAATCTAAATAATATGTTTTTCTCAGTATATATTTACCAAGGGCTTGGTTATTGCCTTTTTTTCCCCCAGGAGACATGAAGCTACTTTGTTTGCTTCATTCCATCTTTTTTTGTTATCTTCCTTAATAATTAAAAGGTGGTCATTCATGTGTAGCAGTTTGCAGCATACTTTTTCTGTTGAAGTCTTTTGGATTCCTTCTTAAAGAGTACGGATCAACAAAAATGCATGTGAATAACTTTCATAAAGCAGGTGTGGCAGGAGCGTAATAGTTTGTGCTTTTGTTTCAAGAAATTTACAGTTTAATTACAACACACTCAGCTCTCTCAGTTGTTGGTTGGTATTATTTTCCTGAGAAAGACAAAAAAGGCTTTGTAATCCTGCACTGCTGCATTCAGGGTTTAGATCTCACCTTGTAAAAGTTTTTATTGCAGCCTCCTCCTCCACTCGTGCCATGAAACAGTGAATCACTCCTTCATGTCTCTAAGTAGAACTGCAGCTCTCATGTTTTATCCTGACACCTCCTAGATGAGCTTTCCATACCAGGGAAAGGGAGGACATTTGATGCTTCTAATATTATTCTGACGCCTCCCCTTCTCAGAGGAGTCAACCTTGCTGGCTGCCTTGGCTGTGAATCCCAGCATGAGACCACATTCAGGGTGATTAATGTGTGCAGGGGCTCAAACCACCCCTGGGCTTCTTCCAGGGCATTCATTCTCAGGGCATAACGTTTCATGTGTTCAGCTGTAGGATGACCTGGGCAGAGGCCCAGTGGCGCCGATAATTTTCCGTCCTTTGTACGAGTATCCAGAGAAACTAGTCCAAAGCAACTGACAGTGGCCTCCCTCGTTGCTGCTAATGATCTTCAGTAGCTGAAGACTTCCTTCCTTGTGTGGCCCTCACACCTTACTGTGTAAATAGGTGATCTGTATTGTGGCTGTGAAGACAGAAAACAGTTAACTCTTCTTCCTTAGAAAGTGGTCATTTCTCTCCTCTTCAGTTTTTTGGGGGGGTTTTTTGTGAGTTTTATTTTTGGGGGGGTGGGAGGTGGAAGGCACATAATGTTTTTCCAGAATGTTTTTCTCAAAGAGCTCATCAAATGGTGCTATTACAGGAGTTGTTCTGCAGGTTTTACATTAGCTTTCCCTTTGGTGCTCCACTGTGTTTTACTTTGGTAAATCTAATTTAGAAATTTTTTTTTTCCACCTCCCTCCTTTTTGCATTTGTATGTGAGAGCCAATACTGCAGATAAAAAGTTGTCTTTTAATAACGTGCCTGTTTTAAGAAAAAGTACTGAATTTCACTTGAACAAGAACATTTCTGTAATTATGTAATAGTCAGCCTGAATAATGTGAAAACAATTGTGCCCATAGGATGAGGACATGACTGAGGGAGACTTCCCTTGTTACTTTGCACGTGGCTGTTTCAAATTACCTTAATAACAGGACGATGCAAAATGGAAAATAAGAAGACATCTCATCCAAAGCAAATAATGGCTGTGTACTCCTCAGTAGCTGAAAAAGAGGCAAACGTATAATGAAATTAAAGAGAAAGCATGAGGGAATGTCTTCATACCTAAAATACAGACAATAGACAATAAGACAATAGACAATAAGCTTAGACAAGGTCTGTACGTATTGATAAGCTTTTCTGAGGCAAGCTAGTACAGCTGGAAGCAGGAGAAAAGGTTTTTGTCTAGTTTCAAGGTTTCTTCTTACTTCCCTGTTCTGTAGATACAAAAACGGTAGTTGCAAATAGTAATTAAGTCTTGAAACTCCAACTACCTAATTTGTGGTGTCTAGAAGAAAAGCTGGTCCTGAAAATCTCCATAAAGATCATGATTAGTCTTGAAAATTAATTGGTGTAGCATACTTCTGGAGGCAGATGAACCGTAGAGTGTACAGCCAGAAAGCACCTGAGGGCCAGCTTCGTGAATTTAAGCCAGTGAAGTTTGGTCGTGCAACTGCAGCACCTGGGTTGCGCTGAGGCACATGGTGCTCCCTCCAAGCAACCGGAGAGCATTTTCAGTGCTCACAGCAGTCTCTGGTCCCTCTCTCAGAATGTGATTTCAGTCCCTGAAAGAAACTAGAAAAGGTCTTGAGATGGCCTGAATTGATGAGATCGATGGAAGAAACAGGTGAGTCCCTGGAATTCCTTACTCCAATTGCAGGTCGAGAGATAAACTGAGACTGTGTTGGAAAATGGGATGAATGCCACTTCCTGTTCAGATAGACATTTGCATGTAGCTGAACTCACTGTAGCCCAGAATTCCTCAGGCTTTCTTAACTTTCATAGGCTCATCTTCAGTAAAATCAGGGACACGGTGAACTTTCCCAGGAAAGCAAAAAGCTGCCTGTATTTCTGTTTCCCAAGTAGAAGCTCCCCTTAGCTACAGTCTGTGGCCCAGAGAGCCCATGGGAAAACTCTGCATGAAAATGTTTCATGTAGAGCCAGATGCTCCAAGCTCTTAAGCAAGTGGCCTTTGATTTTACTAGGAATATTGTGACTTTACGTGATTACCTCTGGAGACCATAACTTGTATCTAAGAAGTAGGGGGAGGTACACCATAAAATACTCACCACAAAAAGATTTGCATAGAACTAGCAGAAATGCAATATCGGATGTAAAATCCTTATCTCTGATGACAGTAAACTTTTCTCAGTCCAGTTTATTGAAATAGATCTGAAACTTCTATGTCCTTTTTTTTTTGTAAGTTCTCTTTTCAAAGATGGTGAAGCTAACATAGATAGTATATTGTATTGATACACTAGACTTAGATATTCATAAATTAGAGTAAAAGATTAAAAATTAGGGAAACATAACATATGCAGTTTGAAAAGCCAGAAAATAGAGATGTTAACTTCTTGCCTATTAAACATTTTCTGTCTTTAAAAGGCAGACTGCCTGAAAATTTTGGAGGACTATAAGAAGGTTTATATAAATTTTTGTAAGTGTGTGAGGACAAGTCTGTACTTGGAACAACTGCGGTACACCAATGTGTGCAGCTAATTCAAAAATGAAGACAATAAAAATCTTGTTAATAAGCATATGATGTTCCAAAAGACCTCTCTTCTGCTTGTATAACTTCAGCTTGATCCTGCTTCTAGAGCTGATTAAATAGGAAACATATTCACTAAGTTCAAGGTAGCCTATTGAACACTGACAGTATGTTAGGCTAGCCTTTTTCTTGTTTTGACATTTTAATGCTAAGTTAGCAAATGAGTTCTTAAATTACTGCTTATTCAGAAATAAACATATCATTCTGCAGTGCCTTATGAGAACCAGTCAATTTTTCAGTGTTAAAAGATTAGTTAGTCTTTAGTAAAAGAAGAGAGATATTTGTGGAAAGAGAATCCACAGCAAAAAAACTGTTGGTCTCAGGCTGCTTCGTGCAGTGTGTCTAAAACTAAAGACATTTCCAGTATTTTTTTTATTTCCCAGAGCCAATATAATAGCTCTTTGATTTTTCTGGTGGTGCAAGTTCTGCATCAAACTTACAAACATTTACACAGGTAAAGTAGTTCTCACTAGAATTTTTGGGATTATTCATCATTATCAAAGTATTCATGTGACACTACTTTCAGGATCAGGCTCTTTTTATTCTATTTTATGTTCTTATCCTTTTATCTTTGTCTTTATAATGCTCTAAAATGAACATTTTCATTGTCTCCATTGTAGGAGCCTCATTTATGTGTAAGCAAAATGATTGCACATTATTTTTATTTCATTTTTTCTAACTTCATGGGGAAGGGAGATCCTCTTCCCAAACTCAGTGTGCTATTCTGAGGCCAGTTAAAATTGAACCAAATGATCTATGAAAAGTACAGTTTTAGTGTGACTTTTAAAATATTTTTTCTACCTTTAAGTAATTTAAATATTTTTAATTAAAAGCCTTCATGAACAGGTACAATGTTACCAGTGTTTAATTTAGTAAATATTTCCATATAAAGAAGTTTCCTTTAATTAAGTACTTTAAGTATAAATTAGTTGTTGTGTTTGTTATGAAAATAGAGTGCTGTGTCCAGTTCTGGGCTCCTCAGTACAAGAAAGACAAGTGGCTACTGGAGATGGTCCAGGGGAGGGCCACAAAGACGATGAGGGGTCTGGAGCATCTCTCTTATGAGGAGAAGCTGTGGGAGCTGGGCCTGTTTAGTCTGAAGAAGAGAGGACTGAGAGGGGATCTCATCAATGCATATGAATATCTTGAAGGCGGATGCCAAGGGGGTGGTGCCCAGCAAGAGGATGAGGATGAGGAGCAATGGCCATAAACTAAAACACAAGAAGTTTCACCTCAACATGAGGAAGAACTTCTTTATGTGGAGGGTGGAAGAGCACTGGAACAGGCTGCCCAGGGAGGTCATGTGGGCTCCCTCTCCGGAGACATTCAAAACCCCCCTGGAAATGCTCCCGTGTAACCTGCTCTAGGTGACCCTGCCTTGGCACAGAGGTTTGACTAGATGATCTCCCAACCCTAACAACCTCTGTGATTCTGTGACATAAAGTATTCCTGTATATATGACTGTAATACAGCAGATACAAGTGAAGTATAGTTCAGTGAGCATGTAACTAAAAGACAAAGCACTAAAACATTTCCAGGAACATGTGCAATTTTATCATTGTCAGAAATGTAAAAGTTTTTCTTTAAAGTTCTGTTAGTAGCTGAAATTATTCTGTTTGTTTTAGTTTCACTAGCCAAAACTTTTTTCCTTGCATCTGTCTTACTGTAGGGATTTTGAGTGCCTTAGTGAGTTTAAAACTCTTGTGATGAATGAAATACAGCATCAGACAGTTCAGTTCTGTAAAAGATAATGGCTGCTACTGTTATTGCATCAATTAAAAAGAACAAGTAAGAAAGGAGTAGGTTTTGGAACCGTCTGCTTTATGGTAGTTCACACAGCTGAACAGAAATCTGAGAACAAGACTTGAAGGAAAACAAAGAGCTTTACAGTATTTTTTTTTCTTTTCAGGAAAACACACAGAAGCTAATTTTAGCTTCTTGATCAAATTGACCCAGTCTTTAACCCTGGCAAACGTTACCACAACACACTTCCAATAGACAATAGTTTGCATACCAGCATCACACTGGAAACAGATGT
The DNA here is from genome assembly GCF_003945725.1 of Corapipo altera. Lineage (NCBI taxonomy): Eukaryota > Metazoa > Chordata > Aves > Passeriformes > Pipridae > Corapipo > Corapipo altera. The sequence goes on from NW_020884991.1 coordinate 516,763, forward strand.
GCATGCAGGACTGGCTTTTTTGGGAGACTCTATGAGAATTCCACTAGAGTGAAAGCCTGAAAGTGCTTTCTTCCTAATTGGGTTATAAACTGGGTCTTTCAAACCCAGACTGGGATCTTTTCAGAGTCACTTGTGCTCTTTAAAAACTTATTATGTCACAGCTATGTTTTGACCAGGCTTTCAAAATATCATTCACTTGGAGAAAAGTTGCTTGGCATGAAGCCTGATTATTATCTAGGGGGGGAGGGGGGAGGGTGAAATTGTTAACAGCTGAGCTATTCATGGTTGCACAATTTGTATATCAAAATGTTTGGAATGTGGACAATTACCTCTTAGTTTCTCACAAAGTCTCTTAGAGTCTATAAAGTCTGAATTTTGTTGTTTTTATAAAAAATATGGAGAACTTTTCCTGCTGCATCTGCTCCATATCCGCCCCTCTCTCCTCCCTGCTGCCCCATCCATTTTCCTGGTCTGATCATCAAGTTTCCACTGCTACTATAGCTGTTACCAACCTTATCACCATCATCTCTGTTCCACTGCATTATGACTACATGTAAACTTTGGCTCTGTCAGGGACAGTGTAATATTGGTAATCCCCTGGAACATGCACTTTTGAAAAATAGGACTGTACTTTGAAAGGCCCTTCCCATTTAGATTTTTTTTTCCTGTATATTGCAGAATTTTTTATTTTCAAAATATTCAGTCTGGATTTTCCTTCCATAATCTGGAAAATCTCTCAAGTTTCAGAGACAGCAAATTAGGAACATTTTTTTTTTCAGAGGATAGAGAAATAATTTACTGTGAAGAACGGTAAGATAACACATCCTATCTCATTTTGCATTATATCTGATGGGCCACATCCTGAACATGAAGATAACTTTGTTCAGATCACTATTCTAGTCAGTCAACCTAATTTATTATTTGGTTTACAATTGCATTGGGAACTCATTCCTGGACCAGAATTCCATTATTTGCACTGTTAAACTCAGCACAAAAGGACAAATACACTCAAGTAAGTTTACAGGCAAGGAATAGAAGTACAAGTAGATACAGACAAATAATAAATGAAGGAGACAAAAAGAGAGTAGCAGCTACAGGACAATCATCAAAAGTATCTGTAACATGTCTGCAAGAAAGGGAGTTTCCTAGATGGTCACAAAACACTCTCTTCATCGACTGTAATCAAAGGGGAAGAAAAAGGAAAGTTCTTGTGCAGTTTGATCTGAACGTACTTTCTTCTTCCATGGCTTGTTGTCGCTAAAATGGAAATTAAGTCTTGCATTGTTACATGATAGCGTATATGCATGAAGTTTTTTTTTTCAAAGTCATTATTATCTACTACAAGTTTTAATGGCATATGATGTAATAGCGCTAAGCCTGATCTCTGGAGCACAAAGGGAGGCTCTTAATTCTACCTTGAGTTTTGTTAATATCAAATATCAGAACAATATCGGAACAACAGAAAATATGTTTTAAATTTAGCTATTCATTCAGTACGGACCCAGTTTGCAAATACTTTTGAGGAGTTAATATTTCATGTAGGTGTTATGCATAGGATATTTGCTAGAAGGAACTGATAAAGCTCTAGCTTGGGTATTGATGGTACAGCTCATAACCAGTAAGTCTGCATAGGTTACAATACCTGGACTGGAAATAATTGGAGAGGTACTAGGGTACAATAGCTGTTTATTTAAAGATACTTTTTTATGTGAATGCTTATTAAGGCTAAATCTAAGCCTTTCAAAGCCAGATTTTTGGGAAAAGCAAGACAATAGGAATTAATTTGATAATCAGTTGATAGTATGTTCTGCTACTGTCTTTCATATGTTAATTCATCCTGCTACTTATGAAGTCATGTTCTTATCTGTGTTTGGGGATTAGTCTGCTGTAGAATACAGGGAAAAGTAGAATTGCATATCACCAGTATTAAACATAAAATTGATCCAGCAATGCAATGATTAAAGACCAGAACTGTATACAAACTTCAGATGATATCACATTCAGAAAAGCTGTGTAGAGTAATCATATAATTTTGGAAAACTCTGGGAAGTGGCAGCACGAAAATGCTACATCTTGACAAACAAATCATGTTATTGCCAAACATGTCTTAGTTTATCTCTTAGGTAAAGGTTGGCTGTAGCTGATTGTTAAATTTGATCAGAAGTTTGTTTCTATTGGAAGGTCTTTTTTTAGCTTTAAGGGAAAGAATGCTAGATAGGCATTTAGTCATCCCCTGTCCTCCCAGCATTTTTTAAAAGGTCAGTCAGGCTTGCATCACAGAATTGGCATGTTAGTCTTGTCTTACATCTGAAATCATGATACCAACATTTTTATTCAGTCTCTTAATGGTGCATGGGTTAACAGGAAGATGAATTCTGCCTTGGAGGCAAAATCAGAAGTGTTTGGTATTCTGTCTTTTTTCCAGCTTTACCACAAGCATGACTTTAAACTTCCTTGCTTGTCCTTCCTCTAGACTATGGGGGGTGTGTGGACCAAGGGTTTGTTAGCATCATTGTAAACAACTTCAAGTGTGTCTGTCTCATATAACTGTTTTCTGTCTACTACCAGACTGGAACCTGCTGTAAAAGTTTGGAAGCATCCACTGGATGGTGAAGTCATCCCCTTCAGACACAAATCTGATGGCACAACTGAATATTAGGGTTGATCAGATGTGCCTGCTGTGGCTATTGGTGAATATTGGTTTGTAAAACTTTATCCAAAAAGGGATAAAAGAAGTCTTGCAGTTATACTATAGATAAAATGTCTGTAGCAAATTTTCGTATGTAGTTATAAAGGTTTTTTGATATTGTTTCAATTGCCAGTGCTAGAGTAACCCATAGCTTCTCTCTGAAACACATAGCCTCTTGCAGAGTCTTCAGACAATATGCACAGAACATTACTCAAATGCACTTATTTTGTGTGAAATTTAGAATTGTATATCTCTTGAAATATTTTGTTGATTTAAGTTTGGAAATGAAATGAGAAAAATCATTGTTTCAAGGGCATTAGAATTAGTCATTTATTTTCTCATCCCTTGAAGGCCCACTTTCAGCTTTACTCAAAAGATTTGAGCAACTCTCTCAGGCAGGGGAGTTTTCCTTTGGTCAAGCGGTGTTGTGCATTTTGTGGTGAGGGAGAAGAAAACAAATCTTTGAGGAAGGCTGTCTTGGTTCAAGGTATTACACATTGCAAAGAAGCAGATTTTATAAGAACCCTCTCTATTTGAAGAAGTCCAGACCTATTTGAATTAAGCAGTAAGGTGTATTCCATATGACTGATTTAGGAGACTGCTTTGGATCCTGTAACTAATTTAATTACAACTATTCAAATTGTCATTACTACTTGTCAAGAAGATATTAAAAAGAATGTGTGGCTAATGAACTTATAAGTCATATCTTATAATTAGGAGTTACAAGCAGACTATCTCTTGCAAGAAATAGGTTCTGTGTAGTTGCTTTGACTGCAAATAGCATGTGCTTTCTGTAGCCCAGGCTGGCCTCGTGGCTACATCCCTAAACCTTGAAACTTTCTTATGATGTTCTACTGGCCAACTTGGTCATCTGATTGATGGAGACATGGCTGGATTAGAGGCCCAGATAGCCAGCTTCTGTATTTGCAATGGTGTAGATCAGGGCAAATACTTCTAATTTTGGGCAATGCAATTTACTCATTTCCCATGGGGGAACCTCCTTCTTTCCTATTTACAACAACATCTGTGCTTGCACTTAACCACATGTTTGAAGGATTACTTGAATCAGAGCCAGGGCAGGTCATGCTGGAACAGTTTTCTCACATGAACTTTACTAATTTATTTTTTTCCCCATTAATTGCAGTTTCTCACTACTGCTCCGAAATTTGCAGTACCATTTGTATTAGTAGGGGTCTGGAAATAGCACCGAATATTTCTATGTTCAGAGAAGAAAATCTATTCCAGCTTGTCAAATAAGTCACAGGAAATAAAAAAAAACAAATAAATAAAAGTTGTTACAAGCATGCATAGTGCTGATTTTTCAGTATTTTATATCACGGTTGCATTAAATATTTTCCCATTAGAATGACAATGTAGCTTATAAGTTGAATGTTTGCCTGGATTAATTTGAAAAATTGCTTCTGTGTTAATATGTGAAACTGAGTTGAGTTTTATGTTCCTAAAGAAAAGCAATCAAATTTGCTCTTGTTATCTTTTTATCCATATAAACAAGGGAAAAATTTTCTAAGTGCAAGGTAAATTTTTCTATTTATTACTTACATGTTAAATATAGAAAAAACCAAAACAGTGTTTCTGGCCATCTTACCTCATAAAAAAAGGAAAACAAGCACTGCATCCTTCTCTTTATATTTTTTTTTTCTTTGAGACAAAAACATGGCAACTGTTGAGCTTGAGGATGCTTTTGGGCACTGATCCTTCAGACAGTGAATTCAAAGGATATTATGACTCATGTGGCATTATTCCTGAGCATAAAATTACTCACATATGAAAGTAATGGAATGTGTTTGAAGTTTTGGACCAGCATTTTGGTCACTCAGCAGGTGGTTAACTTGTAACCTGGAAAAACTTGTGGAGGATGTTATGAGGAGAATAATTATAAAAGATAGTAGAAAGTTGTGCACATTAATGAATCGGACAGTGATTTACCAGTGGTGTGCATGGGGAGGGGTGCAGTGCATAATCAAACAGTGCAAGATAATTCAATGCCAGGAGTGAGACAAGTTCCTTGTTCCTTGGAGTACCTTGCTCTGCAAGGAGCCCTGTCAACTTACTGGGACCATTTGCTGGGTTTAAGTGCTGCTTAAATGAATAAGAACCTGGCACTCTATGCACATTTAATGTCTCTTCTGTAAATCTCACCACTGCAAGGGAGTTATGAGGTGATTTCTGCTGCTTTTAAATGATCAAGGCTTGTTGCGGATGAAATCATTCACATCAATTTCAGCTGTAAGCTTGAGCGAGTACATCGTTTTGCAATATGTATGAATTTTTCTTGTCTGAATTCTCCGCTACATTGGCAGGAATGGCTGATGGTGGAACCTTCTTCCTGCTCTCTCTAGCCTCCTATCTCACCTTCTGATGAAATCAGAGGAGCAGAATCAACCTGTATTTACACCAGTGGTGTCATGTCTGCTGCAAAACGCTCAGTAGTGCACAGTCATCTGTAAAAGAGTGCTGATGCAGCACAGCTCATCAAGCATGTGCTTCTCTCGTCTGCCCTGTGCACCAGCTGTTTCATTTTGGTCTTTGCTTTAGGCACGTGGTGAATGAACTCATATTTTAGAAACAATTTAAGTAGAAGCAGATTTGGGCATAAATCTTCTCTTGAAGTATTTGCTTTAATATCAGCCCAATTTCTGCCGAGTGATGAATATTAGAGTTCTACTAAATGTACATGCAAACAGCTTGAGTACAAGCATAGACATTCCCACATCTCCGTTTCAAGCTGTGGGGAGCTATCTCCAAAGAAGCCACGCTCATTTGTTATTCTAAGATTTCATTCCATAACACACCTTTTAGGAATTTGGATTCTAGGACTTTGGCTCCATTTGTTCTGCATCTCTTTCCAACCTGCAAGATTTTCTGCCAAAGCATTTCTGGAAAAAGAAGTCTGTGAAAAAAACAGCATTCTGACAGCAGTGTAAGGTGTAGTGTGAGTAGTAACCAATTAAACACATATAACTGTAGCCCTTCAAATTAGTTGCTCATCTCCTGACTTCCTTATGACTTCTCACGTTGGTAGAGATGACCAGAAGTCCATCTAATGTAATACCAGCAGCCAAGCTATGCTTACACCCCATACATCCCTTGGAGGACCATATTGGTGCTGTGCTGATGCTGCTCCAACTCGTGTTCAGCAAAGCATTTAAGCCAAAGAGTAGTTTGCTCAGTTCCAGGGACCTGTATGAGACCTTCAAAGAGAAGTGCAAGCAGAAATGCTTTGCTGGGTCTGGTCCTAAATGGGTGGAGGAGGAATATGTTGCCAAAGAAGTTTAAAGCTGCTCAGCTCACGAGGCTGCAGTGATCTTATTTAAAATAGTATAAGACCTAGTATAAATTTAGAAAAAGACTCCTTGAGTCAGCCATTTGAGCTTCCTGCCCTCGGCAGAGACAGCTGTGTTTGAATGATAGGTGCACCTCCCATCCCTTCACACCACATATGTGTAGTGAGGGTGTGAGATTTTCCCAGTTATTCTTGCTCTTAGGTTGAAGCAGATGTGCTGCCTTGTTTCCTTCAAAGAGAAAAACATTCATTTATTTGGTCTGAAAAAATTCAATTGCTGGGACAACAGGTCCTCTGATTCTTTTTGCAATTTATCATCTGTCTGTTACTCTGACTGCACAGCCCATGGCCCACAGAGGGAAAGTGATGACAAGGCCAGCTGGCAGCAAGCACTCATTGCAGTTTAACCCAGGTGGCCGCAGTGCTTAATAGACAACGCAGCTCGCAAAATGCACTGCTGGTGGTGAGGACTTCTGATTTTCATTTTTGCCTACTCAGTCAGTTTTGAAATTCAGCTAATTGTCTGGTTAATGTACTGTCTTCTGCTCTGTCGTAAGACCCAATGCCAAAAAGTGACTTAATATGAAGAAGGATAAATATAGGGTGCCAAAGCTGCTGGCTTCTTATATGAAAACTGTGACAAGGAGACATTAGCTGAAGTTGGATGCAGCTCCCTCCCTGCTGAACAACAGATTAGGCCATGAGTCTAAAGAATCATGTGGAGAAACATCCTTCTCAATGGGACACAAATGTCTTGGAGATACCTCCTTCAGTCTTCATATAGATGCACAAGCTTTCTTTTCCAGGCAACTACCAAATGTCTTCTGATAGCTAGAAGAAATGGGTCAATACTTGGTGGAGGTTTTTTTCCCTTTGTTTCTCCTGAAAAATCCAGAAGCTAAAATTTTGAAAGTAGGAGAAAAAAATGAAAGGAAAAACGAAGTTAATTATTTTACTTTCCTTCAGATTTTTCTCTACAAAAAATTTACGAACAGAAATGTAGTTCTTCCACAGAGATAAAATCTTGCTCTTTGGCCTCTTCAAACTCCAGTAAGAGTTTGTTTGGATAAACTGATTGACAGGGCAAATTCTGCATACAGTGCTTCTGACCTTTATCTTGCAACTGCTCCCATGCAGGTTGATCCCACGACCCTTGGGGACTCCCTTTGTGAGGACTCCTCTCTTCCAAATGTCATCAGAAGGGGACCATCATTGCTTTTTGAAATAAAACAGAAGAAGCTCTGAGAAGAAGTAATCATTTTTTTGCCTTGAAATTACAATAACCAGCATTACCACATTGAGAAAAAAATTGCATTTTTTAAAAATTTCTCTTCCCTTAAGGCACTCTTAGTACTTCCAAACCAGTTCTAATGCACAAATGTTCCAGCATGTTTCTAAACCTGAAAATCATGCTGGGTAATAGGAGATCAAGGAACCATTGTCTGAATAGAGTGCTGTAGATATTTTATCCTTAGAAATTTGGTCATGATTCTCTGCACAAGAGCTTTCTCAAATGGGCAAGCATATGGGGAAAAGATAGAATGGATAGGAGACAAAATTGCATATTGGCAGTATATATGATTATTCAGTAAAAGAAAGGACAGAATCAGTCTGAAGAATAAAATTAACATTTTCCTCTCACTGGATCCTCTTTCTTTTACCAGAAAACCAGTACAAGCTTTTATGCTATGTCTGCCTAGTGTTGCCATGTACACAGAGACTAACTTCATTCATAGACAGCTGAATCCTCAGAGGAAAGTTTAAAGCAGTGGTGTCTAGACCACTGATATGACTCATGAATGCCCAGCCTGTAACCAATTCCACCCTGTCTTCTTGGGTCTGCAAACTGCCTGAAGCTATAGCTCAAAAAGACTCGTGTACATATATGTATATCTATGTGTGTGTGTGTATGCGTGTTTCATTTGAGATTTGTTATACAACTGTTGATTTTGTAATCAACCCTTGCTTACTTTATTACCACTCATTTTAAGTGGTGGGAGTTGGTTAGTGAGAGCCTATGCTCTGAGGAAAGTAAAGGAAGGAGCAGAAAGATAATAAGGTAGGAAAGCCTCAAGGGAAACAAAAGGGAAGATGCAGAACTGAAGAAACAGAAGAGGGGAGAAAGACCTTAGGAACAGTCATGAAAGTAGACTTAGGGTGGTACTTGTGTTCACATAATTAATAAATTATTTTTTTTCTAATTACCATGTTGACAGAAAGACTTTTGGTCTAGACTATTCCCTGGCATTAAAAAAAAAAATAAATCCTTCAGAAAAACTCGATGAAAAAATAATTATCAGTGAAGCCCTTAGTATGACAATCAGCAAGCTAGCAATCCTCCAAAGGAGTAGTAGGACTGAGCTAAGCAGAGCAATAGAAAGGTGCCAAGCATTTAAGCTTACATCAGAGCACAATGTGGCTTCTGCCATAGCTGGAGAGAAAAGGAATGAGCTAATAAAATCAGCGTGCATTTGCATACAAGGGAAACCAAGCCACCAAACTGACTGGTGGAGCAGCCAGGCCATACTCCCAAGGGAACAGCAGCTTAACCAACAGATGTTTGCTCAAATAGCAAACATGTGGAATCTTCCGGTGATGGATTTATTCAAATCCAGGTGGCCATGAGCCAGGAATATGAAAAAGAAGCAGGGTAGAAGTTATATTTATAGCTTTTTACTGGCCCAGCAGATTACGCTTTTCATGAATGAGAAAGACGTCAGTTAGAAAGCTCTACAAGGCCCTGATTTTTTGAGGTCTTAGAGTGACAGGACCCAATTCATTCGGACATGGAAAAAAGGAAATTAGCTGACTAGGAGGTTGCAAAATTCTTCCCTCAAAAATGCCCCTAATGCTGCCCTTGACTCAGTTTTGATTCATGGCCTGTGTGTAAGCATAAAAATGTCCCAGCTCAACCAGATATATTTGCAGATTTTTTTTCCATGGAATAAATCTATCATACATTTCACATGATCTCCTTTGTCAGGTATTTTGGACTTTCTAAATTTCTTTAGATAACCATTGTAGCTCTTAGGGAATTCAAATGCTTGTGTGTCCGTTTTCAGATGACACAAAACTATCTAGTTCCGCTATCACGGATGTATGAACAAGAATGGTGGTTGACATTTCACTGAGCTTTTTTAAAAATGATTGCCTTTTCCTTTTTGTGTTGAGGTGGTACTTTGGGACCTGTCTCCTAGTCCAGGATCTCAGGTCTATGGGCACGGTATGTGTGCAACAGCAGGATAGTCTGTTCTCAGAAGATTAGATCCAAGAGACAACGGATGAAAACAGCCACCAACAAAGTATAAGGTAACACTGGAACTAGACAAATGGAAAAAAAGACTGAATATATACCATTTTCAGTTTGGAGTCCCACTATGCAAATTTATAAGAAATAAAAATCTCCTGAGAAGGACTCCTGTTTATTCTACCATAAAGTTGGTTTATTTTCACTTAAGGAGCATAGGAAAAATGACCACTGGTGGACTGTTCGGAGTGTCTTAATGGGGGCCTTCAGAATTAGGCAAAAGCCATAGTCTGCAAATCAAACCAGCTTCTGCTTTTCAGACAGACCAGGTATAGCTCTGAATTAACTTGTGTTTTTCATCTGTTGGATGTATCTCTCTGTTGTCCCTTGCCGGAGCTTGCAAGGTCCCAGAGAAAAAAGCTGCATTTTCAGTTGTGTGTTTACACAGTGCTAAAAGCAGATCGGGATTCCTTTGTGTTAGGCACTACACAAATATGTAGGAAGAGAGTAGACTCTGCCCCAAAGGACTGTCAATCTGTTATAGACAGGCCAGATAAAGGATGAAAGATGGAATAGCTAGAAAGGTACCAAAGGTCAAATCATAGCAGAGCTACACATAGGACAAAGTCTCCTGACATTCAGCCTGATGTTCTGCCACTGGACTACTCTGCTGCTGCAACTGCAGTGGGAACATGTTTCCCATGCCTTGTTAATTTGTCCGAGGAAAATGTTCAGTGTTATGAGGCATTTTCCCTCTATTTAAGAAAGGGAGAGAGTGTGTGAGAAAACATGTTTGTTTGCAAGTTTGCAGATGAGGCATAGCTTGTCGGGAGGACATAGTACCATTTATTGCTCTAACTGAAGTAGATCAAGACCTGTAAAAAGGCTTGTCTGTGTAAAAAACATTAGGGTTTTTCTCAAGATTGAATCATTTGGCTTCACAAAATCTATAGCTTCTCCCTAAAACTCTATCTTGCTTTATTCTCATTCTTCTACAGCTGTAATGATGCTAGTTGATGAAGTCTTTTATTGTGAACTAGGTTGTCAAAATTTCCAGTTTTCCATCATGGTTTTTGTCCAAAAGGATTGGCACATTTCATAGTGGAGAGATGCTTATTAGATACTGTCCAAGAAGTGAAATTTATATACCAAGATGTTCAGGTGCACATTTATTGCATAGCACTGAGGACATGGAGTCATTTGAACAGGAGATGCCAACTTCAGCCCTAGCGAAGAGGGCTTTAATACTGTACAGATGGAGAAGCAAAACCTCTTTTTTGGAAGTCTCTCTTAAGAAGCATGGAAGACAATATAATTGCTGCTCTGGGAAGTTTTGTATTTCATTAATTCAGTTTAATATCCAGTGAGAACCAAATACACGAACCTCAGCGCTTGGCACTGTAAATTACTTGAATGCCCTCGACTGTTAAGGTGAAACGCTATTCTTGTTGAACCTTTTGGATATGCCCCTACTGACTTTTACCTCCACTAAGGTGTGAGAAAATGATCACAGGTTCAGGATTTCATCCAGGTTGCTGCTGCAATTCAACCCCGTGAAAAGCACCCAGAATTTTGCAAGATTGCAAGAATTGCTGTGCAGTATCCTCTGGATGTTAGTGTCACTCAGGGACACTGAGATATGCAACACTAAAAGGAAATACTGTGATGAGTCCTGTAAGCTTGTGTTAGGAAGTTTCAAAGTATTTTGTCGTATGTTGATTAAGTATGTAAATACATAATAATAAAAGCATCATTATGTGTAGTTTGTGTTTTGTTGTTTTTTTTTGTTTTTTTTTAATTAGTTCCTTTATTTAAAAAGAAACAAGGAACTTGTTTAATTTTCTGGGAACATTGTCCAGTGAAGCTATTATTTTCACTATGGACCAATAAAATTATGGTAGAGCTGCCAAAACTCATCTTAAAAAGTAAATAGAAAATCCTGCAACTTTGGTTTATACAAGTGAGATGGCCATTCCACAACGGTTCTCCAAGTTTAATTAATCTTACTTTGAACATTAAAGTTACTTGAGGTGAATTTGATTTCAAGATTTTTGTATACTACCAGGCACAGCTAACTTATCTATCTTAAGCAGAGAGGTCTGTTGGTGTTTTTTCCATCAGTGTACACCTTCTTTTGCTGCAGTTAATCCTTATCCGTCTGTCTTTATTATTGCAGTATTGTTTCATGCAGTCCTACACTTTGCCCGAACTCTTAATTTACACATTTGGCTTGACTGAGTCCCTTTCACCCTGCCTACAGATTTATCCCATGTCATCTCCTCATTGCAATTTATAACCTCTATAAAATGTCATGTAGAGTCACTTTTTATATGTTTCTGAGTAATGGTTAGAAAGAACTGCATAGGGAATCAAAAATCTAATGAGCTGTACATTATTTTACTATTTATAACTAGAGAGCAGTCATTGACAATATTTGGCAATTTTACAGCTAAGAGCCTGGACTATTGTGCTTTTGAATGTAATTCATTAAGCAAATAAAACTCTTATTGGTAGCGAGTCCTGTTAAACCTGTGGCACGGCATGAGTTCCAGGCACATACAGCTGTGGAAGTTTCGTAGTACCTGCATACATCTTGCATGTCTGGACACTAATATTTTACACTTACTTCATAGTTTTATTTATTCAATTGCTTTTATGCACTTGATTGGGCTGTAACCAGCCATTTATAGTAGAAACCTTGGGTGGGGAGGGAGGGGGTAATGTGAGAAATAAAATGCATTTATTCGGAGAAGATTTAAATCCTCATTTTATGAGGCATGAGTTTTAGTAAGTCTAAGCAGTGGGGAAAATGGACAAAATATTAGTGGCTTACACCAACATAAAAAAATCTTGGAAAATAGCATTAAGGGGAAAAAAATTACTAGTGTAAAATCACCCTGTGATAAACAAGAATGAATTCAGCACTGTTCCTGAACTGATTGTGGAATTTTAATTCCTTTCTTACCCTGAGTAGATTCTCCTAATAAAGTTGTTTGACTCACCAGAAGGAAGTCTTGTTACACTGTAGGGATTTAATATAATCTCATTGCATGAGTTCATAACTATGTGTGTAGGTAGATAAGTTTGGCTTTATTTCTTTCACAGTGATTTCTATCAAGCAGGAAAAGCTTTTATGTTTATTTTGAGGTGTTTTAATGCTTAAATTATTGTGGTTCTTGTTGCCCTCCTGACTCATATGGTTATAAATCAGGATTATTTTCCCTGCAATTAGTAAGATTATACCAATATAAAACAAGCATAACCAAAACCCACCTGCATCATATGTGTTAAAGAGGAGTAAGAGCAAAGGCTGCTCAGTTATTCATGTGGCTAACATGTTTGTCACTTGATTAGATCTTGCAATTTGCATAATGCCTTAAAATGAATTAAAATAACAAGGTGTTGTGCTACTTGCATAAACATTTGCTTTGGGAAATAAAAGCAGTTATTAAAAACCTTATCTCCTCAACATCTGTGTTAATTGATGGCATTTTAACAGAAGTGAGGAAACAAGGAGATAGTGGATATTGAAACGGTGAGGTATGTGTTTGTATGTGTTAAAATGAATAGTTTGCACTGGTGTGTACTACTGACTTTTCTTTGCATAGGTTGCTTTCCCATTCTTGAGAATCCAGTTCTGTGTGTGAGAAGTACCAGAGGGACTAGTAGATGTCATACTATTTCCATGGGTTGCTTCTGTGGGTGGGTTTGGTTTGGTTTTTTTTTGATCACTCACAATTTCAGATTGTTTGGGAGCTTCTCCACATTCTGCAACCAGATATTGGAACATCTTCTGTTGCCATGGCTGCTTTAACAATTTTGGCCTCAAGACGCAATTCTACCCAGAAGTTGTGCAGGCTCTGAGAGCACAGCTAACAGAATCATAGAATCATACAATCATAGAATGTCTTGGGTGGAAAGGGATCTCAAAGATCCTCTAGTTCCGAGTCCCCTACCATGGGCAGGAACCTTCCACTAGACTAGGTTGTGCAGAGCCCCATCCAGTTAGGCCTTCAGCACTTTCCCAGATGGGGTACCATGCCAATATATCTGGCTCTTGGGAAACATGGCACTCACAATGTCTCCTTGCTGCCGTCTAATGTGGCAGAGCATGGGTTTGCTGTGCCATGATGCCTTGTCATTGAGCTTTTAAAATAATCTCTGGATTTTTTTTGTTTTGGTTTGGTTTTTTTGTTTCCCAGAGACGAAAAGGAAAGCATGCCTTAGGCTTGTTCAGAAGGCACCAGTGGGTTGAAAAGTCTGTGAGAATGAGCAAACCTTCTTCCTGCATTAGTATTAACCAGGATATCCTGTTCCTTGATCATTGCCTCAAGGATGAGGGAATTTTTATATACAGTATACCTTGGTTTGTGGCTGAGAAAAGAAGAGGCTTCATCCATTTTAGGAATCTTGAAGGGGGGTGGCCATGGCAGGGGGGAGGAAAAGTTAATAGGAAACAGATTTAGAAAAATATTGTATCTATTCTTCTGGGTGAATAAATCAGTGACTGGAACAGCTTGATAGCTGTAACCGTAACCTGCTACGCTGCACAGAAATAAATATTCCCTTTAGGTCACTGTCTACATACCATATTGTATCTGTGTGCTTGGCAGCAAGTTCCTGCCATGTGCAGTAAACGCTTGTGAGAGAACAGACAGGGGAAGGTAGAGTTGGTTTTTTTAACAAAAAATAATTGGAAAAATATCATTCCTAGATTTTAGTAATGCATCACTTAGATTTCACTATACCATGTTTACGTGATGTGTGACTGGGATATAATTTGATTGCCTATGCAAACATACAGTTAAACCATACCTGAAAGATCAGGTAGCTGTTCTCTCCTCAATAGCATGAGTATTTTCATGCTGGACCATTTCTCTTCTCAGTTACATTTGTTTCTCAGTACTTGCACCAGTATAAACAGCAGGAGAAAATAGCTGATGCAATGTCCTCCACGTTGCCAGCTTGAATTAAGCTTGGTTTTCTACACACAAAGTCATTCTCACATCTCAAGGAAATACTTTCAAGTTCATTTGAAAACAAAGCTGGCAAAGGTCTGTAGATTACTTTTTTTATTTAAATTACTAGTTCCTGCTTATTCTCAATATTGCCCTATAAACCAAAATATCTATGCTTTGCATTTCACACCTCACAATATGCTTTTCTTCATTAACTTCTTCCCTTCCCTCCTCCAACCCCATATACCTAAGCTGCTGTAGCAAATGTAGAACCGAACAACTTTGTTAACTTCAAGTTTTCATTCAGATTTACTGACGCAAGCATGTTAGAGAGGGGAGAGTGTTGGCTATCGCCTTTACAGAGTTTCTCTAATTATTGAACTAGTACCTCTAGGGTCCAGTAAAGCTCTGCGCTGTTAGTTAGTAATAAAGTAACTGAACTACTCCTTTTCTATTTTCTTTTTTTTTTCTTTTGACTTCTTTGGTACTTTCTGGTCTTTCTAAAGGGAGCCCCCACCTACTGCAGTAAATTGTAGCTGTAGCCTTGATAATACAGTACTTGGACAATAAGGTCTCAAGGGGTGCTTACTGAAAGAGATTAAACTGTAATTAAACTGCCCTATGAGTAAGAAGGAAAGGGGAAAAAAAAGATTTGTGGTTTTCATAAAGCAGAAAAAAATACATTCACTGGTGTTTACAGCTCTGAGACTTTTTTTTCACCCTCCATCTTGACTACAAAACAATCTTATTTTTAGCTGGACAGGGTTTTGCAGTAGTGCCATATCAATCCCACAATCCTGTTCTTTGAAATAATTGCACTGAGTTAGTCCCCAGTCAGCACTAACTGACTGAAAAGCAGGAAAGAAACATTTAACACACATGCATAGAAGTGGATGAAATTTGCCATAAAAGTATGAATTTATGTAAGCAGTCTGCAGTTCTGTGTGTATATATATATATATTAAATGGGGCCTTAATTGAACATGCAGCTATATAATATCCTTTTGTTTAGGCTCAAAATTGTGGTGGGAAGGGGTTGAAGACTTTTTTGTTGCCTGTTTTTTTTTTTTTTTTTGTTAACCCCTCCACTTATCAGCTCAGCTATTAAATATTGTGGCTTTCCAGCTATCAGTCTCCGATCAGCACAGTTAGTGCATTTTACCTTCCAAGGAAGTGCACTTTGAGCCAGCTGGAGCACAAAAAATGTAGGAGCTGGAGAAAGTCATAATTGAAACAGGCGACTGCTCCAGTACAGACAGGAAATAAAAGGAAGACGGGGCCCTTCAATGTATTAAATTAGATGTTTCAAATTCAGACAGTATCAGGAAAAAGAAGACTTATGTTAGAAAAAAAAAAGGTAACAGTAAGTTCATTCAGCTGAACACCCAACCCTCCATTTCCCCCCCCCCTTAACATGTGTTTTTGCTGGAATCTTACTGTGATGCACTGAAGGGTAGAAATTACACAGGCCCCTCTGATTGCTAAACAACAGAGTAGCAGGTCCCTGTACTAATGTTATACTGTCCATATTTTCTCCCCCTTCAGACAGTCATTGACTATTCTCATTCTGTAAATTAAGCATGAAATCATGTTGGGCTGAGGAAACAAGATTTCAGCTGCTCAGTACTTAGAAAGAAAAGTATATTGTACCTATAGCAAAAGCATTAATTGTATAAATTTCCTGCACGTTTGTTTGAGGTAGACCTATTTCACCTCTCTATACATAGTACATGCTCATGTACATAAATCACATGAACATATCCCTGCAAACTAATTTCTTCTTGCCATACAGTCACCACCTAGTATTGCTGCTTGCATGCTTTTATCATGTCTGCAGTCTTCTCCTTAGTCATGTGTGTCTGAATATGTATAGTGCATGATGACAAAGTATGAAGATTTTTATTAGTTCAGAGTTTAAAATGACCCTATTATTCATAAGTTGCTATACATGAGCTCTTATGGATCGTTCCAAGCAAGTGCCACTAGAAAACCCCATGTTGTGCTGCTCCATTGGGTTGCCAGTGAATCTGTGACATGCATTTTATGTATGCAACTGGTTTTGGTTTGTTTGCTTTACAATTTAATGGCAAAGTACTGGGTGTAATACTTGTATTCTTTCATCTTAGCCTCTAAAATGACCTCAGGGATATTACTTAACATTAGAACTGCTCAAGATTTTTGTAAATTCAAAATATAATTTTAATTTTGATGAAAAGCATTTTTCAATTAGTAATTGAAAATATAATTGTTTCCTAACAAATGAAATCTCTATATTTTAAAATATGAAGCATACAATGCGCTGAGGTAGGCCAGAATCTATTAAAGTCTGACCAATTGGTACATCTTGCTGTATGATTTGAAACCTACTAAACTTGGCACTTTAGGAAGACAGAAATCTTTGGCTCAGAACAATTAAGCTTTACAAAGCATATAAATTACAACAGGAATGCCTCTAATCACTCATTTACCTTCTAAAATGCCTCAAGGGGTTTGGATTAGAAGAGAACCATTTCAAAGACTAAGATGAAGTATCTTAGAAGCAAATGGATATAGAGAAATGTATTTTTTTTTTCTGTTGGTATTTTTTTGATGTCATAAGAAAAAACAATTTTGAGGCATATGGTGTGTAAACAAAAAAGCTATTTATTGGGGTAACAGGAGTTTTAAAAAGTGAAACATGGAAACCTGATACAGAAGCTGGAGGAGTAAAAAACCCCATTAATTGTGAGATTAAGTAAATTCTTTAGCTGTGTTATGGTTTTGTGAAGTTTGTGACTGTCTAAAAAACTCAAGGTGCTCAAAAGTAGAGCATTGTTTTTATGTATTATCTTCATTTGAGCTGTCTAGGTTGTTCCCCTTTTTAAAAATAAGATAATTCCTTTTTTCTGTCTTTTGCCAGCTTATGTGCATACTACCCTTTTTATATGCACACAAGGGCTAATTACGTCCTATAATCAGAAGACAAGTAGGTAAAGCTTGGTAGAATTAAGTTTTACATCCTTCTATCTCATCAGTTGAGAAGGTGTTGGAACTGTTTGACTTGAGGAAGTTATTTGAAATGAGGGATCAGTTGGCTAAGCAAAGGTATGTGTATAAGCAGTATGCAAAATTCTGTATCTGTTTTCCATGTTCCCAGAGTATTGTCATTCTTTCTCACTTTCTTTGTAAGTTTTTCAATATTTTTAAAGATAGCACTGCAGTGCCGTTTTTTGTGAAGGAATCTCTCACTGCAACTGCGTTGTATGTTGTGCAAATGTCAGCAGGGAGGAAGCAGGTGAGTAGCACAAAGGAATGCAACCTAGATAGGACTAGAAGTTGCCTCTTGGGCTTAGAAGCTCTGGAAAGTTGCCCAGACATGCAAGAAAACCAGAGCATTTCATTGAATTCTTACTGCTGAACCATGGGGACAAAAAGTACTGAAAAATATGTTCTTCTTGGTGATATCCATGGGCTGCAGGTTTTTGGGGGGTGATTGACTTCAGTGGTTTTAGGGTTTTGGTTGTGGGTTTGATGGGATATTTGCCTATTTATGAAATAGATGGGAGGTGAATAAGGTATATTTTTTTCTGCAGCTTAATTTTACATAGTTATGATTCAGTAAACATACCTGCTTGTAAAATTATAAAATGCAAGAGGCTTCTGTGTTACATGGCTCCATATCTGGCAATCCCTTTTTTATCTTAAAAATGAAAGACATCACACCAGCTTGCTTTTGTTGTTAAAATTAACCTCAGAAAGCACCCCTAAAACTGGGCTTGAAAACATGTGGCTGTGTTAAAGGAAGTATTTTTAAAGTAGGCAATTCAGAAAATATTTCCAGTGATTCAGCTCATGACTTAATCTTTGCAGGAAAGATGTACTGTATTGTGCCTAGGGTAAAGTGTGCTTCTCCGTAATTATTAGTGCAAAATCTATGAATAAATGACATTTTCTCTTTATGTTGGGACCCAAATGGTACTGTGGAGTGAGAGCTGCACTTATGTAGTGTGAAATGCAGCAGTCATATTCACCTGGCTCCACCTGTCCACAGGGTAGTGAAATAGATGTGTTTCTCCAGGCCCCATATTGAATCTCTGAAAAGGGAGTGCCTCCATTGTAATGGCAGCCTTCTCAAGAATGCCTCTACAAACCCAGGCCAAAGCTGGGATTTCCAAAGACTTAGTGAATGATTGTAGCTTTGTGTGGGTGTAACTAAGCTGGCTTTGAGGAAGCAAAATGTGCCTCTTAGGCAGCATAGGTTTTGGGCACAGGGTATTTCCTTGAAGAGGCAGACCTTCATTAGCTATGGCCACAAAAGGCCTGTGTAGGTGTGAGAGAGGGGAAGCAATACAACTTTTTCACCTGGGATTTGTTAATTGTGCTGTAGGATAGTGGCATTCTGCCAAAGAGACCATTTGCTTGCGTAGTTGCGATGTACGTACATTGAGGCTGGAGCAGTTTTCAAGTCATGCTGTCAATGGTAGGTTTAGATTTGAATTCAGAGCTGCTTCCAAATTGGGGTGCTGTGCCACTCCAGGAATGAGTTGCTGGTGAGGCAGCACAGGAAATGAAAGCAAAGGAGACTGTTCGAACAGTGTTGGGTACCTGCTTTCATCTGGGGCTGGAGATCATTCGTTTAGAGGAATCCTCAGACTCATCACTTACTGACAGATAAGAGGTGTGACTTTCTGTGTTGTTGACAGATGACTGACTGCAGTGGGATGATAAGACCTTGTAATCAACTTTGATGAGATGTGCAGCCCCAATCCACCAAGATGGAAAGGGTCTGAGTATAGCTCCCCAAGCTGCTAAGCTCAAAGAATTGGAGGATTTGCTGCATTCTCTGTCCAATATTCCTGTATAACCTTTGAAAAAAAGCTGGGAAAGAAAGTTAGGTTCAGTCTGGTTGCAGTGTTAGCTTGCTTAAAAGGTTAGTCTGAAAAGGGTGTTCTTGAGAGTAAGACTTTTTCCCTATTGTTTTACATTACTTTATATTCAGGATTCCGAACTTGAAAAAAATAATCAAAAATTGGTACGCTCTTTTCTGTCAGGGGTAGGGCATGTTTGTGCCTCGTGACTTTATGTCACTTTGAATAATTTATTTCTGCCATAGTCAGCCTGAAAGGTTTCTGCCTGATTAACAGAAACCAGAATTTGGGCCCACAGCTTGCACAAACATTTGTGCAATTATCTAATAGTTTCTTATTTGCCTGCAGCAGAAGAATGAATCAAGAATTAATTAGCACATCAGAAGATTCTCACCTCAGCTTCCTGTCTTTCTTTTGTATTTCATTATTATCCCAACCTTTCCAATTGGTGTTCATAGGCATGTAACAATGCAGCTCTGGACTGCAGAGGCTGGTAGGAAATATTCCTTCATTTACTTTGCCTGTCTTGCATTTTATGTTCTACTTGTGGGTTTGGTGCCAGTTGCCTGGCTTTGGGAAGAAACAACAATCACGGATTTTTCTCATGGCTTTTACCTGAAGTCATAATTTCAGCTAAGTCTACAGAAAAATGCATAAATTTTTGCAGACATTTTGGCAAACTTGGTAGATGATATTTGGGAGTTCACTACAGAAGTTTCTCACAACTCTGTGGGCATATTGGCTGCAGCAGGTGCCAGCTGGATTGCCTGTTCTCCAGCCTCTTTTTCACAGGCACTTACAAAGCTAGTTTGGGGAGATGTTCAACAGCACATGTAGGAGAAAGGTGCTGGTAGTCAGTGAAACCCAGACACCTGCTTACCTCTTTATTTGAGAAAACTGCCTCATAAATGGTGAAGCCTTGTAAGGAAGAGCTATTAAATTGAGTGAGCTTGGATGGAAGAAAAGGCAAGAAACACCCCTGACTGGTTAGGGTGAAAGCATGTTCTCCTGTCTGAGCTTGCAGACACAAGGAAAAACTGTTTGCGGAAAGCACCAGTCTTGGATATACAATGCATTACCAGAAGGTACCCACAGCGTTTCAGTTGTTCTGTGGTAAATGCCTCCACGTAGGGGTTTTTTTTCCTGTGATAAATGCAACATAGCGTTTTCTGTGCGGTTTTGTGTATGTATGCTGTTGCCAGGGTTCCACTGGCATGCCCTTATTTGTACTAGGGTAATTTGTTCCAGCATTTGTCTCCCTATATACTCTTAAGGACTTTGCCAGTCCGAGTTTATTTCTTCTCAGGTCTCTCGTGCTCAGCTGTGGTCAGTTGTGTCCTTCAAGAAACTCATACTGTGGTAGTTGGGCTGTGCATTCAGTCAGGTGACATCTTTTGTAGCATCTGATTTTCTGGTACCAACTTCTTGACCAGCACACTAACTCTGGCTTAGGGGAACACCATTCCTAGAGTTGCCTCTTTTTTTGTTGTTCTTTTCTGTGATTGTGTAAATAGCATTTTTTGAATGCTCACAGACTGATGACCTTTTGTAAAATGTCAGGCCAGTTTTGTTTCTGCAGCTGCAGTTGTAGATGTGTGTGATCTCCCATGCTTTATGTTCTTCTGTTGATCTCCTCCATGCCTCTGAGAGGTCCCCTTATTTCTCTCTTCTGGCCATAACATGCTCTCTGACATCTCTTTGCCCTCTTAAACCTGGCTCTGCTCACTTAAGGCACAGTTGCATTTCAGTAGTGGTTTGTATGGTCCCCAAATAATTCATTACATATTCCTGTGTACAAACCCTACCTAGAATGGAAATTCTCATTGTTTCAATGTCTTGGACTATTAAAAACATGGACAGTTGATCTGAAAAATGAGGAGGAGAAAAGGATCTGTGGCAGACAGTGCTTTCTCAAGGGTAAAGTAAGTAAGGGCACTGAAGAGCTGCAAGCTGATGCCAAATGGTTCAAAAACCTTCTCAAAGTTTATATTCTTTTGTAGATATTTCATAGGCAAAGCAAGACATCTTATTTAAAAATTATTTTTAAAAAGCTATATAAAGGAATAGAGTTCTCCCCTACTTAAAATTATTACTCCTCCTGAGCTAGAGTGATTCTTTGGCATCTGGTTACAGTCTGCTTAAACTCAGCAGTGCTTAAATCAAAGTGATATTTAGATTCTATGAGCCAGACTATCCTTTCAGGCCAATAAACATCTAAAGTAACCACAGATTTACACCTAGGTAAACCCGTGACTTCTAGGGGGCTGTTTTGGACTTGCACCACTCTAAGTGCGAAAAGAATGTGGCAATAAATGATGACAATAAAAATGCTTTATTAAGCTGTTGTGAGTGCACTAAAGTCATAATAAGTACATCTATTTACATTAGCATCCATTAAAATGAAGCACATGCATTAGCTAATAAAAAATAAAGTTTAGTGCGGATGCCAGGCTGTGACACTGCTGAACTCTTGAATTTTATCAGCTCTGTGAAGCAGGTCCCATTTAACAGAGCTCTGCCTCTCATGTTTTGGTAGCAAGCAGGAACTAACAAGTTATCTCTCCTATTTTCCTGTTCTAAGCTGTACTAAGAAATGTTCAGTGTGTGCAAAGGCCATGATAGCAAGACCCACAGTCTTGCTGTGATGCACTGACATAGGAGGCCAAATGGTGCCTATCATATTCACACAAGCCAGCCTTTAAGTTCTTTTCTTCTTTATTTGTTATAGCCTGAACACACTGTCAGTGCTTGAATAATCATGATGAAACTACATGAATGAGTAAGATGATTGGGATTTGGAATTTATATGTTGCCCTGGATGATTTCAGTTCAGACATGCAGTACCAAACCTGAATGTACTCTTCTGTTTCCAGTATATGAATTTTACCAAAGTTCTCACTTAGTATAATCACCATTTTATATGATTGCACAGTAATAACTGTCTAATATACTGCAAATTATCATAGGTCTCTTCCTCTAATTTGTTCACTGAGAGGAAACAGACTATTTTTATGGGAGAGAAATAAAGCAACGTTTCTCAGAAAGTAAAGCATGCAGATGACCATAGTATTATTAGAAAAGAGGAAACATCAAAAGATGCAGAGCCATTTGTATAATCATCCCAAGCTCCTGTGGTCACCCTTTCAGTAAACCTCCTTCAGTTTTCCCACCCTTTCCCTGCATGTCTCTACACCAGGGCACTGCATGGTCTGCAGTTGCTCACTGTGCAGACCCTGGAAAAAGTGCAAAAAGAGCATTGTGCCTGACAAAAATGTCCATGCTTGTGCTCGAAGATGCTGAGAGTACTGAGCTGAGGCTGCATCTGAGTCAAAGCTGGGCTGCTTGGCTGCTAACTCCACAGGCAGAAGGGCTACAGCTGGAGCTAAAACCAGCTTGCTGCAGAGAAATAAGAATTTGGAACACCTGTGGGGTTTTTTGTTTGTTTGTTTGTTTTATTATTTCTACAGATAGCTGGGACAAGTTTTTTTGATGGTTTAGTTCATGCCTGCATGTTTGGTGTGCTTCATCTAGCTGGCTACAGATGAAATTTCCAGGTCTGGATTTCTTTGTGACCTTATGATCACTAGTCAGGGATATCTTCCCCACCCCTCCCAGGCTGTCACGCTCTTTCTTGACAAGTTGCACTTCCAATGTTTTAAAAAGTCTGCCACTAAGTCACATGACTTTTTTTAAACACTTGAGTTGTAATTATTTGAATGTTCTTGCTTTTTAAAGAGTGAATTTAGCGCAGTGGACCTTATTAAATGTAATTTCAGCTTGTGTTACAGGTATTTGATGTAGGTCTCCAGAGAAAGCCTTATGGACTGTATGAGAAATAATAAAGTTTTCCTATAAGAATAACATTGCAAAGAGATTAAAAATGTTAAAGGGAAAAAACACTACCTACCACTTTAATATACAGCACTGTCTGTATCCTTGTTAAGAGTAAAATGAAGTGTGGCATTTATTTTATACCTTTATTTTGTTCAGAAATAAGCATCCACTAATAGTAAACATTTAATTTCCTTTTTTTTTTTTCACAGCTCAATACTTTACAGAATTATTTTCCTCTCATCACAATTTTCATTTTTTAATAAGATTTTTATGGGGGGAAAATATAATTAAAAATATGTTATATTTTTATTTTCAAAAGCATCCATTATAAACCAAGGAGAAAGTATCTCCTTATTTTCATAGTTGTAAATATTTTATTTCTAACTATCCAAGAGTACAACAACTACACACAGAAGAGGGGAAACAGACCACTGAAGAGACAAGAATAAAAGTTCCTTTTCCTTTAGGGGAAAAAAATAGCAATTTTTTGCTAATCGACCAGCATCTGCATTGTTTCTTTTTCCCCATTCCCATTCAGTTGATGTAACTATCAGTCACATAGTGTCACGGTTGGACAGAAATATGCCATGTGGATCTTCCTGTCCACCTCCTCCTCCTCCTCCTTGCACAGGAGAATACTCATTTGTATGGCAGAACCTACCACAACCTGATTGCTGCCATAGGATTTATAGAACAGCTGCACAGTCTGCCCAGGGGAAAAAAAAAATGTATTTTTCCTATATAAAGTTGCTGGAAAAAGCTAAAAGTTTAGGGCCCTCCGCGTTTTGCAAAGGATTGGACCCTTAATACAAATTCAGGAGTTATGTATTAAGCAGCAGGATAACTGGAATACAGCAAAAAAAGAAGAATGGAGGAAGGAACAAAAGAAGAAAATGCAGAAATGGTAATCTTTTAGTCTCATTCTTTCTTCTGTGTGCATTTTTTTGTTCTTTTTCCCCTCCTTCCTGTTTTAAAAAAGTGCCATCTCTGCATTAAAGCACTGAGAAAATTGCTGTGCAGTCAAGCACCAGAGTTATTACCATGCCACATATATGGTTACATAAAATGAGGTGTTTTTTTCCTGAAATCCTAAAATTGTTCATTCACACAGCTCACACATTATAATCAAATGTGAACACAGGGAAGCAGTCCATGGAATCAGCCCTCAGTACGACTGTAACTCCCAGTGAGGTGGGTGGAAGTCTGGATCATAGTGTGGCAGGAGAATAGAAGCCCTTCTGTTCTGAGATGGACTTATCACATGGTTAGCAGCTGGAATTTATGTGAAGTCTTATTAAATAAAACAGCAGTAACCAGTCACCTACTGCTGCAATATACTTGAAGGTACAGTACCTGAATATTTTCAGAAGCACTTGACCTTTCTGTTGCTTCTGCATCTCTGTATTTTCTCTTGCTTATATACTTGACAGTTTTTGACCTTCTAGTAAACTTTTATTCTTGTTTTTTATTACAATTTCGGACCATGATAATTTAAGGGTTTGAGTTATATGATGGAAGGTTTGTTAAAAGAAGATTAAGACATGCCCAGAATACTTCTTTTAAATGCAAAAACATTTAATGCCAGGTTTTATTTTATTAAGTTGATTTTTATGCACATATATATTTATTTATACACATACATATTTAAATATGTATGCATGCGTATATACTTTTTGGGTTTTTGTCTAAAAAACATCTTGAGATGGTGGGTAGAACATCTGGAATAGCTGTGTAGAACAGGAGTGTGAATGGAAACAATACTCTGCTTACATAATAGCACAGGATATTTCATTAAAACAATTCCAGCATATTAAGAGTTGTCAAATTACAACAGTTACAGAACTGATCTCCATATGGGAGCACTTGGTACTTTGAAAGATTATATATTTTTAATTGTGTTTCATTCAGGGAAGGGATTAGAATTTTGAAGGCTGTGGGTCACAGCACACCAAGCCACTAGACAGCCAACAGTGAAATCCCTGGATTATCGATGTATCCCCTGGTAATTTTAATTTTGATATATTATAGTTTATTGGTCCTGTACAGGAGGTGTGAAGGCCAAGTTGTTCATCGAAGCAGAGAGGAGAACTCTACGGAGTGGCTGTCCTTGCCCTGAAGCAGGACCTCCAGGGGCTTTTGAGATGGTTTTCTCTGACAGAACTGGTGATTTTTTTTAAATTATTATTTTTTTAGTTATTATTTTTATTTAATGCCAGTGGAACTGGAAACCACCTGGCCAACCCCTTCTTCATTGCCCTGACAGAATTTCAACACAGAGTTTTTTGCTGAGACACCTTGCAAGGCTGTCAGCTGTGGAGAGAGTTGGGCTTCTCAAAACCTGGAGGCTGCTCCAGAATGATACCTCAAATGTGAGTGTATGTAGGCCAGCTGAAAGGGAAAATGATAATGAAAGCTGCCACCCTGGCTCCGACTGTGGTATGAAAAAAATATAGACACATCAGACAGCTCATATAGCATCATTTGCTTGCATGGTCATCGTCTGTGATATGTTTACAGTCATGTAGCCACATGGAGGTGCTGGTGGTGGGACATTCCTGCCGGACACCGGCAGGTGCAGAGGGCAGCCCCTCTAAGGCAGGCAACTGACCACCTCAGCAGATTTTCATGTGCATGCAGATACAGAGCAACTGAGAAAAGCTGTTTTACCTGCCTTGAACGTTCACTGAACTTAGTTACACTGATAGAGTTAAGTCCACAGGAGAGGGAAAGTTAGAGGTGAGTTAATGGAAAGTGATGAAAGAGCGGAGTGGCACAAAACACTAGTTTCTTGCTCCCAGTTTCCACTGGTTTTATCTCTGTGTGTTCTATGGAGTGAATGGATTAAAAGTCCATCAGAAGAGTATGTGACACCTCAGTGAAATTCCTAGACAGGATACCCATCGCACAGCCAGGATCTTCCTGAAGGAGCCAGTTGACATGCACATACGTTCATTCAGTCTCACTTTTGCTATATGGGCCAAGTCTCTCCAAGCTATGCTGGGGAAAACTGAAGAAAGTCTCAGAAAACAATTTGTCCTTTACTTGATGTTGTCAGATTTCAAGGCAGTAGAATTGGTAAAAGTGTATTGTTTGCAACCTGGACTGGGCTCGCAGCAGGCAGCTCTGATAAGCTACGCCTGCCCTGAAGAGAATGTTATCTAAACAGCAAGCAGTTTATTTCTCTGTAAATAAGGAAAGGGATTGATGCAGACCTGTTGAATTAAATGACTATTATTAAAATAAATTGTTTTCCCCTTAGGGGAAAACTGAACATCCATTTTCTGGTATGGCAGATTAAACTTCATGTGAAGTATTTTAGTATGTCGCTGCCTAGCTCGCTCCCTCTTGGCATGCCTGGGTCATTAAAATGGTTCATGGCATGACCGGAGAACTTGTACCTTCCGTTTTCAAGTTTCCTGTGCACTTCAGACTTTTCAATAGAGACCATGTACTAGCCACATCTCAGATGTTACAATATCCTATTTATTACAGAAACAATTTAAAAATGCTGTTTTGAAAAAGATAGAAGAAAACAGCCCTGATCTTTTCTCAGTGAAAGTTTAAGCCTATCCTTCAAAAGATTTTTCCATTGCTGTCACTGTCTCCTTCATTGCTAATTAATTTTTCCCTGTCCTACATGTTCTCAGCATTTGCGTGGCATATCCAAGCAGGAGTAGGTCATCATTTTTTTAAGTGCTATGAATATTAACCTTAAGGAGAACAGCAGGAAAGATGACTTCATTGTAATCTGTATATTAAAAACTTGAAAGTCTCAAGTGCTCACTTAAACTGCTAATTAATGTTTCTTTTTGTGAGTCTCCCTTTAATCAGGGAGTTTTCCTATTGATGTTACTTTCAATTCTTCCTCTGAAGTGTGATGTTTCATGCTCTTTCCTTCTTCCTTTCGCAGTCACTATAACCCCCAAACACATAAGATACCACAAAATAACAGAAAACTTGGTTTCAGGAGTTCCCTTCTGCAGCACATCACACTGAAGTTTATTCTCCTGACTTCCCTCAACCATGGCAAGGCAAACCCTCTTTTCTCAGTCACACTTGTCCATACTGCCTTCTGGATTACTCATTCATGCAAGGGAAGGCAGACTGGGAAGAAGATGGAGAGGTACATGGGTGTGGGGTGTATGGTTTTAAGGGTCAGAATCAGAAGGGAAACCTACCATGTCACATGAGCCCGGGGCCAGCAGTGATGCCAAATAGTAAGCTCCAATGCCCAAGGTAAACTGAGATGCTGGTCCAGATGTCTCTGTTCATAGATCTGGTTTTCATGTGAACAAGGTTTAGAGAGATGTCAGGGTATGTTTTCGGTCTATGGTGGTGTTGACTGAGAATTCTCACAGTTGACTGCAGCCTGCAGTTAACTTTTTGGTTTCATGTGAGGGTGTCTTAGAGAATCATTTGAGTGAGGTATGCATCTCTTGTCTGTCATTGTGTCATCATTTTGTTAGTAGTTTAGAATAACAACAGCATCCAAACTGTTCACAAAGAAAAAGAGGAAAAGTGTAGAATATTGGTAGCAATTCTAAAAACAGTTTCAATGTTGCTTTGACTTCAGTCCTTTCTAATAAATACAGCATAGTTTTTGTTTAGGAATCTCCCTTTAAGTTTCCTTTTAATCACACAGACTAAAAAGCTTCAGTTTTGTCTTCAATAACATTACTGGTGCTTGCAAATCTATTCTTCCCAGGAGAAAAAAACATCAATGACAAAAACTACAGTAAAAAAATATGTTTTTCAAAGATGATTTCTCATATTCTTGTACATAATCTGATCAGCTTTTAGCTTCTTATTCTAGGTTCCTTCCAGTAAGTTTACTTTTGAGCTCAGGTTAATTACTGTAATGTCCTTTTTGACATTGACTTAAACTTAAACATCCGAGAATACTTGCCTTTACTGAAATGTAAATGAGATGACACAAATTAGAAAACAACGATCAAAACAAAACAACCAAACAAAATACCCCAAGCTCCTGCCACCATTAGTATTACAATGAAGCCAAGCTGCATTAAAATAATTATTGGGAAGGAATTTTCCCAGCCTGCTACTTAAGAAAAAAGCCCCTTTTACCTTTCCATCATTCTGCAAATTCTTCTCTAAAAATACACTCTAAAAATTGTGCTTTGCAGCATACTCAGCAAACTCCCAAATTTGAGACTATTTTAGAGTAATGTTTAGTGAGTTAGTTCTCATGAGTGATCTTCAGAATTTTGTCAGCTTACAGAGTAGACTTGTTTTCTTTATTGATAAAGATCTGTTTGATTTTGATTTATCCCAATCTTTGATAAAGATATGTTTGATTTTGAGTTATTCCCATCTTTCAAGGTATGTAAGTTAACTGAAGATGGGATAATGTTAGGAATGTATTTCTGTTATGCATAAAGTCTTGCCTTTCTTCCTATTATATAGGCTGTTACTGAATTTGTGTTTGCCATCAATCTCTACTGAAGTTACTCATTTGAGTTGGATTTTGTATACAACAGATCATTTTCATCTTTCTTTCTTAATTAAATGGTCAGTATTCTTCTCCATTTAAAACACTTAAGGCTTCATTTTCTTCTTTACCTGTCTTTACATTAGGTTTCTAGTTCACTGTCACTCCAGATTTTCTTTCCTGTCTGTAGGGCTTTTTTGCCACACAATCTCTATTGAATCTCTTTAAAGACACCTTCAGGGTTTTGACTTTTTTTTTTTTTTTCTTCTGATAAAATGAAAAAGGTTTTAGACATTTGGACTTGATGAGATTTCCTCCTGTGGAAGGGATCTTGGGGCCATCTGTTGAGAAGAAACAAAGAACTCAGATTGATGAGGCTTGTGCTATGCAAGCATACTGACATTTGCCAGTGGCTCCTTTGCAACATCTGTACCATGCAGAGGATTTGTTGAGACAGGAATCAACACTAGCCAAAATGCCAGCTCTCAGAGCCACCTCCTGGGGCTCCAGATCCCTGTTGCACAGGCTCTAAGCATAATA
Organism: Corapipo altera; assembly: GCF_003945725.1. Lineage (NCBI taxonomy): Eukaryota > Metazoa > Chordata > Aves > Passeriformes > Pipridae > Corapipo > Corapipo altera. The sequence continues at coordinate 545,631 of NW_020884991.1, forward strand.
AGGATCCCCCTTAAATTACACAGATAGTAAGTAAGGTTTAAGGAGTCAGAATATAACATACCCAAAAAAATGAAGAGTGAGACCAGGTATTACATCTGTCCCTAGGAGAACCAGATAAATCTATGGTTTTGCAAGCTTCCTGCACATCCTAATTCTCCAAGACAGTGGCCTTTTTAGAATAGGCTGGGAGGTAGCATGGCTGTTTAAAAGGGAGTTACACCAAATCAGAGCACTGCTAACTCTCTCATCCTTTGCAAAATCACTGTTGGTCTCTTTTGCAGGAAAGTTTGCTTTGCAATTTGTGGAGTTGGACTAATGTATCAGTTGCCTTCACACTCGTTTTCTATTCATTCAGCAGCAGCAGTTCTTTCTAGAGATATATGTAATCTTAACTGTCACTTTCCATTCTTACCTGGTGGATATTACATGGTAGTCATGCAGAGCTGCTCTTGGAGTCTTAGTTATGTTGTATAAGTAGCCTCAGAACAAGAATCCTCTGTGGGACCTTAATAAAATGAAACCAAATGGTGCTTTCCAGAGGGCTTTGTGCTGTTTTGCAGTAGTAACCAGTTCCTGTAATTTATGAGAATTCAGGCCCATGTTTAACAGTTAACACAGTTTATGAAAATTTAAAATATCCATCATCACAACTAGTTTCAGGAGCAAGTTTTGTTTGGGGATACTTTGTTAGGATAGCCCAAATAGCAACATGAGTGCCTCATTCATGGCACTCATGTATAGGAGTGGGAAGGAAGAAAGTGTCCTGCCTTGAGCTTTTGGGTCTGCATGAAACTTGCACTGTATCTTTGTACTAGATGCCTCTCAGAATGCCAGCACCCAAGCGTGGGACAGAGACAAAAAAACATGTTTGCATGGGAACTGAAAACATCGTGGGATTTATACCTTTAAGTGTGTGTCTGTAAGCTCAGCTTGTAGAGGTTTGAGTTTGTTTTGCTTTTACTGCTACAAGGAGTTTTAAATAACAAAAGCACAGAGGCAGAAAATTTTCAAGGAAGATAAATAACTTTGAGAGTAAAATGAGAGCCATTTCTGAACTGTGGAACGTTTGAGGGATATGGTCCCTGCAGAAGCTAAATGCAATGGAATAGAAAATACATCATATTTGAAATAAGACCTAACTTATCCCCACACTGGAAGAGATCTCAATAATCTTTTAAGCCTTGGAGACTTCAATTAGTTTCAGAAATCTCTCATCACTGCCAGACGGTCTTTTGTCATACAGGAAAATCATGAGGGTTTGGCAGCTGAAGGAAAAGGATGCCTTCTGTTTCTGTCAGCCTGCATACAATGATTCATCTTGTCTGAGGGAAAGGAAAACCAAAGCAGTAGGGTTCTAGTCAGAAATTAGTCACTGTGAGACGGTGTTTGATCAGTGGCCCAGGGTTGGGATTTTTCTGTTTTGTTTTCTTACCCGAAGTCATGTGACTTACTCTCCATCCTTGTTGTTCCTACAAGGGGGTGTTTCTAGCAGGACGCTTGCACAGTTATTAGGTTGATTAGTTTTAATTCTTTACCTTGTAGATAAGGGAGTTTCATTGTGGATTTGAAATTCCTTTTGGCATCAAAAGTGCTCTTTCTGCAGCTGATGGTATTGAAAAAGAGATAGCAATGTTCCCATGGAATAAACTAGAGATGAGAATCAACTGCAAACCCCTCTCATGGTCTGGTGATTCACATTTTGCCACTTTACCTGATGAGTATAAATGAAGTATGAGAGTGTGATATGCCACTTGGAGAGAATAAATTAATTTACGATGCATTGTAATCATTATAGCTGGAATTTTTTACAGAGATACATTTGTGCTAAAATACAGGATTATAAATTTGGAAGATTAACATTCATGTAGTAACTTAGTAAAAAATCATATCTGAAAGGCATAGGGCAGTAATGACCTACACTGTTGCAACCAAACTGGGCAACGTCCATAGCTGTGTATTCATGTAGCGATCAAGTCCCCTTGAAGGTGATACAGTTTCATGTATTCATTTTCGTGGCAGCCTATTATATTCTAATGTATTCTGTTGACAGTGTCATAGAGATCTAAGCATACTTATTCCTGCTTTTTCCAAGATCCTTGTTCACACAGAGGCTGCAGAAAAGAGCAGGTACGGTCCTCACGTGCCTCTGTGGAAGAGGCATTTTGCCACACTATGGGAGGCTCATATTGAGTTGTGAGTTTATTGCAGAAGATTTCCAAAGTCCTTGTCATCTCACTTGAGTGAAATATTTTCTAAATAATGCTTTTTGATCTGGCATACTTTTGAGACATGAATATTCATATTGAGAGCATTTTATCAGATCCGTGCTGTTCATGGAGATGTGTTTCCTATTTTTATTTATTAATACAATATGTTTATTATTCTGTTCTTTCATGGAAATGTGCTACAAGATGGACATTTCAAATTATCTGGAAATATTTTTTGCACACCAGAGATGGTCCTTCTAGGGGTCTGGAGACTAGCTGTCTGCTTGCTCTGGTAGATTTCTGCAGAAGACAGTTTCTAAGCATGTTGTTCCCTCTAAGCACTGCACATGTTGATGTGCCTTCATTGAATCATTACAGTTGGAAAAGAACTCCAAGATCATCAAGTCCAACCTTCAAGCTAATACCACCATGAACACTAAACCATAGACAGGAATTTCCATATCTACTCATTTTTTTAACACTTCCAGGAATGGTGACTCCACGACTTCCCTGTGAAGCCTGTTCCAATGCCTGACCACCCTTTCAGTGGAGAAATTTTTCCTAATACCCAGCCCTGGTGCAACTTGAGGCCATTTTCTCTCATCCTGTCACTTGTTACCTGGGAGGAGACATTGACTCCCACCTTGCTACCACCTCCTTTCAGGTAGTTATAGAGAACGATAAGGTCTCCTCTGAGCCTCCTTTTCTCCAGACTAAATACTCAGTGGAGAGAATAGTGACAGATGTCTTGTTGGACTGTAACCCTAAAGACGGGTCAGTTGTGCTTTCGCCTTGAAAATGCCTTTTTCCCAACCCAAACCATATACCATCATGATGTGTAGAGGAGGAAAGAAGGATCTTCATCTTTTGCGGGAAACAAGAAATAGGAAGAAAACCAAAGTAAGGAACAAGCATTTCAAGAACCATAGCACCCAAAAACGATGCAGAGCAAGGTAACCAGGCTAGCCACATGCACGAAGTTTCAAAAGATTTTATGGACATAATTCAATTCTTTAAAAATCCTGGGAACAACAGTGGCCTTCTGCAGTAACAGCCTGAATGGTGTTTCCCTTTTGCTTGGATTTAGAAATACAAATGTCAAACCTGGTTTTCTTTATTTGTGTAGCAATGGAAGAAAGTTCACTCAGGAGACAGAAGAAATAATGAGTCTGGGATATTGAGGCACAGACAAGGGCTATAATGGAAATTAATTGCGTAGCATGTTAAATAATATTACTTTAATCCTGCAGCTTTGGGCAGTGGAGCTGAATTTCTATTTTATGGCATGTTTTACAAACTAAAATATTTCAGGGCTTGGAAATTACTCGGCTCCAGTAGTTCAGCTCAGGAAATATGTTTCCCTGCTATCAAACGCAGCAGTCTGTACTCTGTATTATTAGCCATGGCATGGTGCATGCAGACAGTTCTCCTCATTTGCTATCTCTGCTGAACCTTTCACATCAGCTCATTTATCTTTCAGGTGTTATAATAATTGACCTTCAATCAGTATTCCATTATCCTAAACAGGCAATTATCCACATTGTCACTTTTGCATTTGCTCTTTTGACCCAGAGGTCAGGGAGGCCTAGTGTAACTGAATCCAACAAAATTATTCCCTTACCTGTCATATAAATAGTCATCCTAGCAAAATGAGACCCAGGGGGGCTTTTGCTGAGGTGTTGAGAAGGCCAGTCTAACTCGTTCCTTTATTCTGCTCTTTAAGGAATGCAGTACTGTTTTGGCACTCTATCAAAATAAAACAAAGTTCCATTTTTTAGCCTTCTTTTTCCCCCCTCTTTTTTTAAGTGAGCACCCCTGCACTTACAAATGCTTCTTTGTGGCCTACTTTATTGAAATTTCCATTCAGCTCTTCCATCTGTTAGCTGTGTTTACCACTATTCCTGGGGAAAGAATTCTGTGTTTCACCTTCATTTGGGGGTGTAAGGTCATAAAACTGTCTGGATTATTTCAGCTATATTTATACCTAAGTTAATATTCGTTCTTTAACAGGTTTAAAGCTTTTAATTCCCCAGTTCATTATTCATAGTGAGTGAACTGAACGAAGTTTTTGTTTTATAAAGAGGAAAACTTTTGGCATTCAAAAAGTGTTCTGTAATTGTGGATTGTAGCCCTCTTCACCCCATCTCCCCAATTCCGATTAGGGTCACGTTTCGTGCCCTCCCTCCCTCCACTGCTTACAGCCACCAAATGCCATGTTTTATTTAACCAACTTCTGTGAATAGTTTGTGTGGATACACAGTAGGGTTATATTTACAAATGGGCTTGTTGTGCGTGTCTTGTAGAGTCTGGCAGAGTGGCAGGGTCCACTGACATGAAGTGCATACACACAGACACAAATTGTAGAGCCTCCTCATTTGCATGGCCTTGAAGTATTAGTGTCAGGCCACTGTAGAGCCTTTGGTATACATCTCTATCCCAGGAACAGGGAATTATTCCTGTTGAATGGAGGGAAACTACATTTGAGAGTGGTGGAGGGACTTTTCTGAGGCTGCAGGTGGCAAAGGAGGGAAGAAAACCATGCTTTTCTCAGCAGTGCCCAAACTGCAGCAGCACATGGTACAATCCATGAGCCAGATGTGCCATGGCTCCCTCCTAATTGCTATGCTTAGATGTCCATGTTCTGAAATCAAGATACTTGAAGCAGAGATGGTAAGGGAAGGAAGGAGACTTACTCTGATATAGGACTTACATGTGTTTGCATCTAGCTGCTGAGTCCCAGCCTAGCTCCCATCCCATCTGTTCCGTTTTGCTAGGAGATAGTCAGCACCTTGAAACACTATCCTGGCACCTCTCCAGCAGGAATCTGGGAGTTGAAGTGAGAACACAAAGGCAATTTATTTTTCTTTGTTGAAATGTTCATATTTTCCCAGTGGCAGTACGACTCAATAGTTGAAATAACGTTATTGAGAGAAAAGAGCAGAGTCCCGGTGTGCATACTCTGCATGCAGGCCCTTGAGCTTAAGCCAGTGAATATCTGGACAATATGTAAAAAGGAAAAAAAAACAGCCCACAAGAAACATCAGTTTCAGGCCTTTCTCTCCTTGCTTGTTTATGAAAACAATTGCTTTTGCATCTATTATTGTATTGCTTTATAGCCGCACACATTTCCCATGCAAGAAGTTGTGCTTGTGCTTTCTTTGTTGTCTGTGTAATATCCTTTCCTGATACCTTTGGTGGAGGCAGTGCTTTGTTTTCGAATAGGTGCAAAGGTCTGATCCATGAATAAGAGGACAGGACTGGCCTATGCTCTACAGTATGTGCAGACCAAAAGAAGGTGTAAGTGGCTGAGATGCTATATGTTGCAGGAAAAATAATGGTGTCTCCACTGTTTCAAAAAAGAAAAAAGAAAAAATTTCTCAGGCCTCAAGACAACTGTGCAAGTCTGCATCATCCCTCCTGCATATCAAACTCAGTATTGGTCCTGGAGCAGCTATCTTAAATTTTACACACATTTTAATTTTCAGGCAATTGGCAGCAGCTTAAAACCATAAAAAAGATTTAGGCCAAGAAAGCTTGTTCCAAAAAAAAAAACACCAACTTGACAAAACAAATTATGACCAGGAGGCTATTTCAGAGGCAAAACTATTTCAAGGTGAAAAGGAAACCAAATTATTGGAAGGCTTAGCTTAAAATCCCTAAGCAATTAAGAAACTTGTCTCAAAATATGCCATTTCTCCATTTTCTTCTAAAGTAGGCAATGTCCGAATGACACTGCTGGCTATTGGGAAAGAGCAAGCTTGAATTTATTGTGGCACTTTTTGCCATCTGTACCACAGTTTTTGGAGTCCCATTGAAGAAAGCCATGGTGACGGGGGAAAAATGCACCCCAACTGCTCTCACTGGCAACGGTAAGCTGAAGGTGAATTGAACTGGCCCTTGAGTGGCTGGTTTTACACCAGAAATTGTATTTGATTGATGCAGGGAGCATTTTAATGAAGTGAGACTCTTGCAATGACAACTGACACCCAGGTGTCTCTGTCATTTCTGAACGCATTGATGTCTGAAGGCAGCAGGCAAACCCTCAAGATTCTGTTCAGAATCTTGCAGGATGTAAGGCTCCTGCTTGTCAGCCAGACAGCTTAGCCCCATTCTCAACATTTTTCGCATTAAGGCCTATTAGCCTTTACTCTGACTTTCCTAGTTTTTAAGTGTTGGGATAGTAAAATATTTCAGAAGTGTCCTCAACACACAATTAAAGATTCAGTTGTTTACTAGCTGTCTCCTTCTGGCTGAGAAGATAGGGTCTCAACTCACTCGCAACTATTCTGAATGACAGCAGTCGAATAGTAGATAATGCTGGGCTAGATCTCCAATAACTTGAACAGAAGTTTACCTTTAGAAAGAAAAGATATATTGAGGTAATTGTGTACCTACACCACTGAACGTAAGTGTAACTTTTCCTTTCATTCTAAAGCAGATTCTGTGGGGTTAGTACAGACTTTTGTGTAACTGTGTTGCTTTGGGAACAGACTGGTGTACGAGCCCTGAAGTTTCATTCTGGACTCAGCTCTGATCTACTGACTGCCTTTAAAGGGTCCTCTCCTTTTTCTTTCTCTCATTTTCACCATCACTAAAATAATAACAAGTATTGCTTTTTCTTGAGCCATTTCCAGATACACTAGGGAAAAACACTGCAGAAGTTGAAGGCATTTTTATATTGTTTATCACAGCTAGATATGCATATGAACTTGAATTGAGAGAGGTGATGATACCAGAAATGTTGACTCGGGGAACAGAGATTGTCCCCAGCGTTTTGATACCAAATTTGATGAATGCATAAAAATTGAAATAGCTTTCCATAATACTTATGGCAGTCTATCTCTAACTTAAATACTTTAGCTATCATAATGTCTTTCACTCTGAGATTTAAAAAAATTACACATATGCTACCAAGATGTGGTCTCTTTTTGCACAGGAATATGCTGAGATAATGCAGTTATGCTCTGCATATGCTAGTGTAATGGAGAGGAAGAGTCAGGCTTTGGTTTTTTGAAGCATTTCGTATCTGCATTTTGTATATGAAAGGCAGTCTTCATCCACGCAGTTGTATAATGGCAACAAAACCCCTATATATTGCACTTCATACACAGTAGACAAATTTTGCAACTCCTTATATGCCCTTATGGGGGACCCTCATATGCTCACTATCCACTTTAATAGCACAGAAAGTGATTTTTGTAGTAGTTCATCTTGCAAAGCACAATACCTGTCAGCAACTGTGAAGTCATGGCCTGCATAATTTATGAGACCTTTCTCCCACCCTTCCACTCTCTTTCTCTGACTCAACTGATCTTTTTTGTACTTTGCATCAACTTGCTGCATTCTTTAGGCATGTGGACGAGCAGCAGGGTAGTGTGTACTGAGGGAAAGAGGAATGGAGGTTGCACTCAGTAATATGCAATAGCAAAGCCAGAAGTTTAGTGAGATAAAGCAGTTATCCCTTTGTTATAAATGCAGAGTAGCATGCACATAATAAAATTTAAAATAAAAAAACTCCAAACCAACACAATACACCAAAACACTGAGCATGCACACACACACACAGAGCTCTTCCCTTGGAGAGAGGATGAGAGAGAGAATGAAGAAACCACAAATGAGGGAGGTTAGTCATGTTGCTTAATGAACTACTGGAAGCTTTTCAGATACTGTGGTGATGAGGGAAATGTACATAGAACAGTATAATGTTCCCAGCTGATATTATCTAGGAGTTCAAAAGAAGCAGCAGCAGCCACACAATAAAGCAGCTCTCTGGTGGTATGTTATTAAAAGGTATCTTGAGCTTTCCTGCTTGACAGATATTTCTTGTTTTAAGTTATACTTCAACTTCCATTATTTAAACCCAAGACAACAAAGTAATAATTGAGCTACTGACTAGTTAACAAAATGCACTTATGCAAACCAGTTAGTTTTCAGCAGAGACTGCCAATTAAAGTCTCAAAAATTACAGTATTCTGTATTTGTGTAATATCTTTTTTTTTCTGTCATTTCCCACCAGTTTGTTCAATGAGTAATCAGTCACCTTGTGATGCAAGGGCACAACAGGAATGAAAATCTGCATTGTTACTTTTAGATTCTAAGAAAGAAAATTATAGTATTTACTCCTTTTCCTCTCGGTGTAACAGATTCTTTTTGTGGTTCGTATCATGCTGACTAAACTAATGGGAATAATTCATGTCATCTCAGAAGTAGTTGCTCTAGTTTGCTGTTTTGTACCGTCTTATGTTGGTTAGATTGCCCGTAAGCATGCCTCAGCAACATCAGCCTTCTGAAATCTGGATGAAGCCTCATTTGTATCTAAATTTAGTATCTCTCTGCAGGGTGTCTTGTTATGTAAAAAGAAGTATGAAATTCTAGTCAAAGTTCTCCTTGCAGAAGACAAAAGTTCATGATTGCTGGTAGCTGGGTGTCAATATTGGAGACATGGTCTTCATGAAGAGCACACAAAGTGGCACTGGGAAATCATAACATGAAATCCTTTCTTCTGTAAAACCACGATGAAATTTTGGAAAAGTTTTTATATCCAGGCTTTGCTATTGCAACATATTAGTGTTTTACATTGATACATGTAATTAAAGATATGTATGAATCACATTTCCTGTTATGAAAACACTTGGAAACTAGATGAGGTGTGAGCTGAATTTTAAGGCATGGCAGTAGTATTGCACAAGGCTATCAACAGAGAGTTAAATATATGTGATGCAGTCAGAACTGTGAGGAGGATGGGGATAAGTGTGTCTGCAGCAGTTGATGGCACAGTAGGGAACAACACATAGTGGGTCTGATGCTTGAGGTATCCAGCTCAGAGTTAAGCCATATACTTCAGAGTCCCTTGGTGCCTTGTGACTAAAACCAGTAGAGGTTCTTTAAAAATTTACTCTCTTATTTTGAAGAGTGCATTAGCAAACTTATGTGAGATCATCAGCTATTTTATGGAGCTAAGTTTGAGAGTAACTCAAGAGGCAAGAATATCTGTTTCTGTGATCTGCTTTTATTTGTGATTCATCTCTGACTTTCCACTCTCACACTCTCCATGCTAGCTTGCCAATTATTTAACCCAGGTGCTACATGACAAGGATCTACCTCTTTATTCATTAAAAGTGTGATGGGATCTCCAATGACTTACCATAGTCAGGCGCTGAGATTTAGGTCTCTTCCAGAACACTACTTCTCTGATGACACAGAGCTTCAAGACTGATGCTCTGCAGGAGCCCTCACTCAAATATTGGGATAATAGAAATCTGGAAGACACTCCTATGCCAAATAAATTACTTCTGTTATCACTAAACTCTTTCTTTGTATTTTCCTGTCTTTCCTGCACCTTGGATTTAGTAGTTACCTGTGTGAATTGTATTGTATCTGTTACATTAGGTTAGCTTATTTTTTTTCTGTAACCCACCTCTGGCTACTTTTACTGGAGAAAAAGCATTGTGTGCGATCTTTTTACCCCTCCATTCTCCTGCTTAGAAATATATCCCAATTTAAACATTAGGGAAATCAAACATTAACATGGGAGTTAATGTTTTAAAATAATGATCTCCTGCCGGAAGCCTGTTGGTCCTGACATGCTGCCAACTACAAAATCTAAATGAAGTTAGAAACCAGAAGAAAATAAACTTACTCTATTTTCATTCTCTGCTAACATTTTTTGGGGGCTATCTGAAATCTTGATCACTATTTTTTGTGGTACTGAGTTCTTTCAGTAATGGATTGCAGGTGCCACATTTCTACTAAACAATATTTAGGCTACTTAGTTTTATTGTTTGGTTTAATTTCTTGAGTGAGTGATTTCACCAGGTCATCAAAGTTTCTAATTCCCATTCTTGCAAACTACAGTGAAGGGAATTGAGACCACTGAATATGAACTTTAGAGAGATGGTAGGTATTACAAATACATGTAAAAGAAAAGTTAGCAGCAAACAATTAAAATATATGTATGTGTCCACAAAGACATTATCCAGAAATGGCATGACAAGTAATTACAGTGACAACTTTTAGAGAATTGAAGAGCCACTCTTTATTTCCATAATAGCTTGTAGATTGTAGTTGCTGTTCTTATCGTATAGAATATAATATCCAAAAGTGAATTGGAGGGCTTGTGGTAAAGCAAACCTGGGAATTAGCAGCAGATAATTCCAAGGCATGTAGTATCCCAGAGTTTGACCACCACACAGACATGAATGATGACCCTGAGCATGATTTTTAAAACTGAGTGGGTGATATTTGGCCTTTGGAGCAGAACTTGGACAGCCTATAGCATGTTAGTGGTATACATACCACAGCAGTGGGTTGTTTTATTCCAGAGAACACTTTATAATGATGTAAGAGGCAATAAGAAGGATTATGCATGCAACTGGGAGACATTACTGTGAATTTTAATTTTGGGTTTACTTGGCCTTTGGCACATGATTTCATTTCCCATAGACAATCTAAACTCACTATAAAGACTACCATGGGACCTGGATTCATTCACTAATGTAGGGTGCGGCAATTTCCTGTCTGTCTGATTTCAAATTATGATTAGTATCTAGTTCTCTTATGGAGGTTACTTCACTGATCATTATTTAGAAGGTATTTTTAAAAGAAATTTGTTAAGAGATTTAATAGAGTATATACTTAGAAAAATTACCACCAAGCCTTTTAAAATACATTCATGTGTCCATGAAGACGTTGTCCTGATATGCCACAAGTAATTGCATAAGAAACATATTATTTTGTCTATAACAATCTTTCTGTATCTTCTCCTAGGACTAATTCACAAGGAAAAGAGTTTGCTTTTTGTAGCGTGAATTGCTATTTATGAGGCTTGATATAAGTGTGAGATTTTTTTACAATGGAGTTGGATAATATTAAATAAATTAAAGGCATTTACTGTCTTCTTTATGGATGATGACATATGTCTTAAATAGCTAATGCATACAGAACATGAAATATATAAAGTATTATTTCATATTCAAATGCTAATCTGAATAGTGTCTCTTAGTCTTCATTCAGTACTTCCTCTTTCAAAACACTGTACTTCACAGGCCTCAATTCAGGGCAGAACTTCAGTCTGGACATAAATCTAATTAAAGTCAACAGATTTAATCCCCTTCAAGCAACAAGCATGTATTCAAGTCTTTTGCTTAATTGTGGTGAAGTGAAGGTATGTTTGAAATTAAGCACATGCACAGCTATTTTGATGAACTGGAGATTTATCTTGGAGCATCAAACCTACTATGGAAAATTCATAAAGTAAGAATTGCCTCCTAATTATTATGCTCATTTTAGCAAGTGCTGTAATCATAGGAACAAATTTACATAGTATTTACCAAGAGACAAGAACATCTGTATGCTTCTAATGGCGTGAAGCTGCAAACTGAACACACACAGACAAAATCTAAAGAAAAATACTTACGAAAAAACTACTTGTGAAATGATTGTGGAAAGATGATGGTTTAATGCCATAGGACACTAATATAGCTTACTGTTTCAAATAGGTATGAATACTTTCTCTTCACATTGTTGCTGCATGGTAAAATGCTATATAATATCTAACTGTAAACATTTTCAAAAGGATTTTGGTAGATACCGTAATGTGATATAAAATAAAAGACCTGCTAGCTTTCTCTTATCCCAAAGATGGGGATATACTTTCCGATGTTTCTATATCTCTAACTGCTTGCCCTATACCCCACAGTAATCTGGCTGGATTAGCAAGTGGTTTTTGCTGCGGTGCATCCTTCCTCTTCCTCAGCAGCATTCCCAGGTCTGAGTCATGATTGAAGGTGTATTTAGAATGGAGTAGGTTGGGACTGCACAAGGAAAAAATGTCTTCCTTTAGAGACCAGCATATATGGACTTTTTTGCTTCAATTGAGAGATGAAATGTCTTGGCATATGTACAAAGAGTTTGTGTTCTTCTGGTGAGCTCAGGGCTGATCCAAGTGCCTTGATGACAGCTTATTTGGGACTTTGGCAGATATTTGTTCTCCCCTTGTGGTTGCAGGATGTTATAGGCTCCCATTGTCCATCCAAGCTGCTACAGTCAGAGCCATGGGTACAACCTCTAGGGCTGCTGTCACTGGGAGTTTTCTGTACATCTGGGCTGAGTTGGGCAGTACAAGGGAAATAACTAATCTCTCTCAACTGATTTCATTGGAGAGCACTAGGAAACGAAAAACAGTTTTAAGTGCCTACATTTTCTTGTTTGCATTTTCTCATGTCCTTGATTAAAATAACTTCTTTGTGTCAATCCACTTAGAACAGGAGGGTAGTGGGTGCCCCCCAACGTCATATTTAGAACTACGCCATTGTTGTGTTATGCTACCTTGAATTAGAGGCAAGCAAGCAGATGCTATCAGCAGGACTGAGCATGCACTGCAGTGTTAAGACAGCAGCATGTTTCCAGGTTTAACCCTTGCAGGAAGCAAGGCGCAATTGTTTTGGCCCTCCAGATCAGCTGTGCCCTGCTCTCAGCCTCTGGTAGGTTAGTCTGCTCTTTGGGACACTGGTGTTGAAGTATCCAGCTGACTGGAAGGGGCAAAGGGTTCCGATGCCAGCATCACATGCACTTGCCTTGGTAGGACAGGAGCAGCTGGTGGGGAAACTCACACAAAATTTCATACTGCTGGTCAGGTGTGTTGGGCAAGGTGTGTTCAGCCTGTCCATTTGTAATTGTTATGTGTTAGTTTTTGTGCAAGCCAACAGTATTTAAAAGGAGACTAAGAAAACAATCCGAAGATTGTGTTCATGCACAATCTTTCTCCAAAGCTGGTAAGTCTAAACTTCATTATTGAACATGTAGTTCTGTAAACAAGCCATTTGTTTTATAACATGTGGTTGAGTCTCCAGTATCTAATGAGCTGCAGCCTCTGCTTGAAGTTTCCCGTGCATTCTGATCCTTTGTAATAACTCCTTCCTGTGTGCATTCCCTGGTTACATTCAGGCTTGGCCATTCCCTCAGTGATCCAACAGTGATCCCTTTGACTACAAAGGACACAAAAGTGATCCCTTTGACAACTCCTATTTCAGCCAGACTTGCAGAAATGATGTTCCGTTGCCAAATTTTGGTGGAAATAAGGCAGTAGGGAATCAGAAGTTATTGGACATGCAGCCATGTGCATGTAAAGTGCATAAGCCTTGTTTCATCAGTAAACAAGATGAAAAAATCTAGTGAAGTGTGTCTGTCTATTTTACAGTAAATATGTAATAGGAGAGGAAATGTTTTCTATTGTGAATTTGGTTGACTGTACAGTAGAGGTGACTGTGGGGAAATGCAATTTGAAGTATTTATCCTCTTGCTTTCAAAACTGGAGTCCTTAAAAGTGATGGCATGGAACGCCTTAAATCTGATCTTGATGATTAAAAAGCACATTCCTTTTACCAGATACTAAAGAATGGGCATTTCGTTACAATATACAGTCTTAAGTGTGACTTGTGAACTGGTTGATATTTAGTGGCTACTATTTCAATTTCTGTATCAGTACTATTGAAATACTGTTAAACTGGACATATTTGCCTTTGTAAATTTACTAATTAACAACAGGAGTTTTTCCAAGCATATATTCAGTTGTTGAGCTCTGTGCTTTTGTAGATAACATTTAACAGGATAATGATAAAATTCGTGCCTTATACACCTGATAGACAGAGGCATCCTTTTGAATCTATCTAATGGATGCCTGTAATATATGGCCACAATGTCATTATTATTTTTATTACTTCTACTACTACTACCCCTACGACTATTAGCAATTTTCTGATTAGTCTGTCTTTTATTTACTGATTAAATCATTCATCTGTGGTTTTATTAAGACGTTTGCACAGTTAGGATGTAAGTATTTCTTTGTCACTGATTTGGCTCTGCTTTTTGTTACAGTAGTGCAAATCTTGAGTAATTTAATTGTCAATGTAACAGTGCCAAAGAAACAGCAAATTTAGGTCCAATGTGTGTTTGCTATTGTCCTTAAGAATTAGTTTACTCTCTTCTAAGTACTTCCATTCATAAACGATGTGTCATTTTAGCAACCATAATTGCCTTTTGAAACAATGTTTTTGTTGTTTTTTCTAGGGATTTCCCAAAGTTAGAGGAGTGTTTTGGTTTTGTTTAAGAAAATGAAACACAGTTTTAAACCTGGGTCAAATGCCAGAAAATGTTCTCCTTCTCTCCTCCCCCTCCCTCGTCATCTGCCTTTTTCTCTGAGCCTCATGTCAACTCTTTCCTTTAACTGCAGAGCCTAAACTACTTCTTTAAAGGCCTGAGCTTGCCGATACTTCCAGACAGAGCCCCATTTAGTGTATGCCCTGTGGAGTACATTTGCCAAATCAAGGCCTGTGCTTGAGTCTCCTAAATTTTGAGCAGGGGAAAAAAAAAATAAGAGAAACCAGAAGAAGAACAGGCACTTAAGGAAGAGTTACATGTCGCCTTGTGTAGCTGAGCCAAAATAGCAGATTCACTGTATGCTCTTAACCCATCACAAGTATAAGTGCTTTCACTGAAAGCTCTCCATACAGTGTCTTAAGATGATACACTTTAGCTTCACAACAGGAAAAACAAAAAGAAACCTTAACTGACCAGCTGTCGTGACTCAGTGTCATGTGGCATCTCTATGTGGTGCTGGTACTTGAACATGTATGTATTTCCCCACGTATATGTCCGTGTTCCCTTCGATGCCTAAGGTTAAATGTGTGTAATAAAGTATTCAGGATCAGGATGCTATCTGTGTTCTGGTTTTCTGATGTTCTCACAATTTTAATCTTAAAAAATAAAAATTCCTCTCACCATATTGCCTTATTTTGCTTTCTGTTATTTTAATAATTTCATTTTTTCAAAGGCAGAGGCAATAAGTTGTTCCTGAATTCCACTGTGATAACTGGCTAGAAACTTTCAGGGGTACCTTTAAAGCTAGAATTAGAAAAGTCAGAATTTTCCTTTTGTGTGGAATTTTTCTCTACATGTGAGACATAGGTTTGTTTCACGTCTGCCAAGTTTAAATCTTTTTTAGAAATGTAAACATTTTTTTAGAAGTTTGAATTCAGAGAGCAGTAACATTAATATGCTAAAAGACAAAGTGTTCAAGAAAGTTGAAATTATGCATAAATCATACCTTAAACAAAGTTATGCCTTGCTTGCTCAACACAGCAATTATATTGTTTTGATTTTATATGGACAAATGGAAACTTAAACTTCACGACTTCTTGATCCAGTCTCATAACAAGCTGAGTTTTCTAAAAGTCCTCTCTTGTTCTTCCCTTTGTATAATTTAGGGGTAGAGGATGTCAAAAAAAAAAAAAAAAGAGAGAGAAGGAGAGAGAGAGAACTGACTTAAAAGCTTCTTCCAGCGGTAGGTACTACAGTCCATCAGCAATGCTACTTTTGCTGAGCTGGCAGCTGCTTCCCTAAGTTCAGAGAGGTCACCATGGTTTCTTTCCTGTTCCTCCTCCAGGCATTGAATTGCTGGGAGAGTTGGAAAAAAAGGCATCTTCCTTTCTTGCCCTGCAATATAAAGACAAAATCATTCCTCTCTGTCTAGGTCTGTTCTAGTAAGGCATATAAAAGCTTAGATGTGGTACCTTTACCCAGAAATATCTGCAAGTTCATTACAGACTAATTGACATACCAGGATATGCATATGACATACGAGGATGGATACATTGTGTGCATGTGTGCCCTCCTGTAAATGCTGTACTTGTAAATGCAAGGATTTTCTTCACCATTGACTTGCTGCTTTCTCTGGAGACAAAACAGATTATTTGGTAAATACTTCAAAATACCGTTGCTGATAATTTAGGACAATGCAGACTAATATATCCAGTTAAAACTTGATAAGGAGAAAGTACATTTTTAAGGAAATAGAACACAAGCTGAGATGTCTTTAAATTAAAAAAAAAAAAAAAAATTAGTGTTTATTGTAAGAACTCCATCAGTCTGTCACTCACCATATATGTTGTTCCTCACACTGCAGTATGCCCATGGGTCTCCTCCAGGAAAATCAGTCTGGATGAAATACTAAAGTAAATCAGTTCAGTTGTATTAAACCCCAATGTGGGCTTGTGTTCAAAACCAGGGTGTCCTGAATTAGGTAGATAAAAGGGAGGAGTCTCATTCTGACAAAGGATGTGTTTAATGCATGTATAAGTAGATTTGTTGAGTTCACACCTTTACTTTATTTGGATTAATTTTCTTATTTGCATCTTCCCAGGAAGTTCTAAAATAAAGACAAAAGCCTATAGCTATAAATTTAGATCTCCTTCCTTGTGGTTCTCATTCAAATATTTGAAGTTAGTTTGATTATTTTTTGGACACAAATATGAATTTTTATCCCTTTCTTTGGCATTTAAAAGGGGTTAGAGTCTTATTTAGCAATCTTTCTCTGCCAGCTAATCATGTATTTCACATGCTTTTTTTCACCCTAATTATTCACTTACCAGACTATAGCAGCTCTGAACTGTTTATATATAAAGTCTGGTGTTTGAAAGAAAGTAACTTATATTTAAAATTTCCCTCTGTTTTTAAGTACATAAACTTTTTTAAGTACCTAAACTCACATGCAGTGCCAATATATGTCTTTCCAGTATATAATAATAGGGATCTAATTGCACCAGTTTCCCGAGGGACACAAAAGTAGAAAAGCATAGCCTGCATGGAAAACACCCTTTTTTTTGCCTTTGGCCGTGACAGGCCCCTACACACAGAATGAAATTCCATCCTCACAGAAGTCTATAGCAAAGATTTTACTGACTCCGGGGGGCTGGATTTGGGCCCACATGCCTGATTTCAGGGTATGATTTTGGTGATGAAGCAAGCTGGAGGGAGTGGATAGGAATATTCACTGTCAAAGGAAGATTTGATTCTCATGCATTTTCTCTAGTCTTTCTTCCGTGCTGGAATAACTTTCTCCTTTGGTGTATTATTTCATCTTTCTGAGGAAGACTAGAAAAAGCACTTACTAAAAAGACTCACAGTTTTTCTGGAAAACCTCAGTGGGAAAATTTGCTTTTTAACTGTGTGTGTACAAACTCAGTGGCACCCATGGCAAAGCAGCAGTCCTTCTGTGAAACGGAGACAATTATGACACAAATAAGAAGCCTGGTTTAGCCTGTTGGTGCCCCAAGATCTGGCGACTTGAAGTCATGTTTCCCAGCAGATCATTGCACTCAGAGTGTAGTTAAGGGGCCATGCTAATATTTCCTTCCTGAAGGCAGAGAGCATGGTGGGTTGTCCTTAATATGAACTGCATGAACTTTTGTACCTTTTCCTTTTCTTCTTGTCTTCTCAGAAGGAAGAGTGTTTGTCCCAGTATAGCCAAAGCATGCTGTTATGCTGGACTGGCTTATAAACAGCACTTAACAAAGTAAGATTTCCCTTTCTAATCTCTAATCTAAGAATAATGTGGTTTTCATTCATATTGGACTAAGTTATTGGTCTCACTTTATTACTACCCATATATTTAATAATACTTTGAAGTGTGAATTCCTGGATCTCACCAACCCAGTTTTTCCAATAGATCAAGATCGGGCGATGAGTTTTTTTCAGTACATTTTTATTTAATCTCCTGTTTCCCTAGAGTCAGCTGTTATAATCTCAGCCCAAGTGAAAAATTTCTAATTTGCTCCTGATCCTGTTTGTATACAGACAATCAAATCCTTGTTTTGGAGCTATTTGCTGTGGTGAATGCTCTTCTGCTGGAAGATGAGGTGGGATATTGCTGGGTATGTTGGTCTATCATTGTGTCTTACCTTGCCCTTGAGTTGCATGGGAAACACTACTGCAGAACAGTGGGCAGATGTCGACATTCCCTCTCTCCAAGTTTGGGGGTTTTTTTCCATTATCCATTGAAGGAATCTAAATAAAACTCTGTATACACAAGTCATTAAAAAAAAACAAAATGCAAGTTTGAGACTTGGTTGTATTTGCTTTGCTAATGACTGCTAAGCCTACACATGTATGTATTATAATAGTGTTGCATATGAAAGAGTTCACGTTTCCTGATTAAAAAGTTCATATGAAGAATGAAGTACATCAGTGTTTATCTTCTACCATTCACTCAGTGCCCTACATAGTCACACACACACTAACAGGCAAAACAGTAACTAATCAGACCTTTTAGAGCTGCCTAACCCACTTTTTGTCTTTATTATGAAACTAAGATTTGGTCAACTGAGGTCAAGTTGTGCACTTAACACAGCTTCCATTATAGTCAGTGAACTCTGTAACAGAGAGTAAAGTCAAAATATAAACAGAGAACATTTCTGCAGCAGCTCTGGGCTGGGATTAAGTTGGATCGCCTAGTCTTCTGCTTTTAATGAAATTCTCTCCCTTGTATTTTCTTGTTTGGAAGAGAGTCCAAAGTTATCTCATGCTAATTTAGTTAGGCAGTGCCCTCCAGGGATGTCACAGGCCTCCATGACCTCTCCAGAGAGACTCAGCAAAGGGATGAGGAGAATTAAACATTCCTGAGAAATTGCAAAGCAGCAGCCCCCAGAGATTTCGCATAGAAATGAGCTCCAGACTAGCTGCCAGAGACCCAAGTCACCTTTTCAGCACTTCCTTGACATGTCTCTGCCAGTCTCATCTGGCTTGATTCAGGGGGTCAGCGTGGGGACTGAGGAAAGGTGGCAGCTAGGGAGGGCAGGATTCAAGGGAGGTCTAACTGCAGTGGTCTCAGGCTTTAGATGTCTCTCTGGGATGTGCAGCAAGATGGTTTTATTCCCTTTCCTTCCCACATGATCTCATGCCTTGGTATTTTTTTTGTGCTGAAAAGGGGAAGAATACTAAGTGAGGAGGTTTAATAATAAGTTTAGTTATTATTTCATCATTTGATGTAAGTTTGTTTCACACCTGGGTTTACAACTACCAGGTGGGTCAAATGCAGAAAATAGTGCAGCATCAGAGAGCTACTTACACTAACATGAACTGCTTTCCTCTCTTTTACTTTGATAGGGTGTAGAAACTAATGAAATTAATTTCATATGAAGCCAGAATCAGACATGGTTTGCAGGATAAACCTCATTTCTATGGGAAAATATTCAAAGTGTTAATTTCCAAGTTTCCTTCAATTATTGTGCAAAAAGGGAAAAATAAATTTGCTGAAGTTTAGGCAAGAGAGAAGAAAACACAAAGAAACCACTGTAGCTTGTTTATTAGTATCTTGATCGTCTGAGGAGTTTCTTATCACTTGCATCAAAGCAGAAATGTGCACTAACTCAAGAAATGTCTATTTCATTAAGTTTTGGAGTGTGCATTCTAACAATGATTTCTGTGTGCTCTCATCCTTACATTTCTTTGCTCCTTTGTTTTTAATTAGTCCAGAGCTAGTCAGCTAGTTTGAATTCCCACCTTTCACTGTAATAGTGATATAACAAATAATGCACTTTGTCATGAAATGTCTCTGCTACCCTTAAGTTTCCTACAGCACACTTGTTGCATAAATATTATGACTCCAGCTTCATAGACATCAAAATTTAGACAGTAAGATTAAATGCTTTATTGAAGGCCCTAAAGAGCATCATTAACACCGCTGAGATTGGGACATTGAAGATGGCTTCTGCTCATCATTTGCTTGGACCAAACTGAAACCAATAAACAGGCTGGACCTAAAGCTGGACCCTTGCAATTAGAATATGGTTTATGGTATAGCTGTTGAAAAAAAGTATACAGAGCAGAGAACTGTGTTCATGTGAAACACGTTTCAGCAGTTGAGTTATAAATCTCTGAGAAGAAGAAGAGAAAAAATGGAATGAGACTTGCACATGGAAACCAGTATATAAGGGATGATGGTGTCATTGTGGTGATAAATCCATTGCATTCTGCAATGACTCATGCCTGTGCCACTATTATTTGCCTGAGAACAGACCTCTGGCCCTTGCCAAGTAATGCGTGTGGGAACACTGTTCCCAGTGTCTGACCTGCGGGGGTTATTCCAGCCTTAATGGCAGAATACCTAGTGTGTGTGGAGTCTCGTTCATGTCCACTGGGGAGGGAGGGCCCTTACTTTGTCTGGATGTGATATGAGCAATGACTTCTGACATGCATGGAGCAGAGATTTATTGCAAGCAAAAGTTGAAGTGTGATAATGCTACTGGGGTATTCTGTAATAATATGGTAAAACACTTGTCATCACTTCATCTCAGGCAGTGAAAGTCAATTGTATATGCTACACAGAGACAGATAAAAAACATAAGTATACTTAAAACTTCATATGGTTTGCATTTTTCGTAACAGCTCTCCTGACTCTAATATAAGACAGGTTTTAATTTTGTTTTGGGTAAGTGGATGTGCTTACAGTCTCACACCCACAATTCTATGGCTTTAAATAGAATCACTCCCAGGGTGCATAAAAGAACACATGCTGTTATGTGAAGGATTTATCCAGGATGCCAGGATTGTATTTATTGCTGGGAACAAACTGAATAAAATTTTCTATTCCTTTCTGACACAAGCCCATGGAGAGCAGTCATATCTATGGTTTTAATGCAGATCCTTCCCTTTCCCTGACTTATTTTTTTGGTGCAACTAAGTGCTGTTGCAGAAATAATAATTACTAATAACAGTGGAATCAGAATGACCAGAACAAGCCAAGGGAAGGTCAATGCGAAATGCCCTCCAAATGTATTTTTGAGCATTTCAAAAGAAATCTTCATGTTGCCTTTTCACATCTGCACTGCACAGACAGACTTCTAAAAAACATCCTTTGATTTCTGGAATTGTTTTACTGTTGTCTTTTTCAGCTGAAATTTCCATGCTCCAATTTTAGATGGCATAAACCATGAGCAGGTATCCAATCCTGAGCATGGAGGAACTTAATCAGAGCAACAGTAATGTGAACACTGAGGCAGCAAGTCTGTGAGGCAGATTCCTCTGTCCTAGGGCTTGGGTTTAAACTGCGTAAGCTGCTATATCACATGCTGGCCATTTTGGGTACTGTTGGCCTAAAATTGAACTTGTGACATGAGGTAAAAATAAAAAAGAAAATAAATCCGTCTGTATTTCATTACTGTATCCCTGAGGCATCAAAGTTGTGCTCTTGTCTCAGTCTATACTCAGCCAAGAGAACGTAGCATCAAATTCCAGAATGTTGTCACCTGAAATGTTCTGGTAAAGGAAAAGAAAAAAAAATCCACAGTATCAGGAATGAGAATACTTTAGCATCTTTGTATTTTTTCAGGTGACTTCTTGCTTTTTATAGTGAGTAAAACAGTTCCTGGCATACAATTTTATCACTGCATCATAAGTAACAATGGCATAATCTTTTTTACTTCCAACTCCAGTAAAACTGGAATATAATCAGAAAGTGAGGTTCAATTATGTGTTTAAGGTAGCAGCGTCTTTATTTACACAAATTATTCAGAAAAGGATAACTTTTCATTTTTAAGAACCCCATAAATAGTAAATGTTTTCCTCAAGAGAAGTAAATTAACATTTCAGGTCAGTTGTTTTAGATTAATATTCAGGAGTGCAGTATCATTTGGAAACTGGTAGCAGTCTGAGGAGAATATGCATAATGAAGCAACAACTCTAGAAATTTGAAGTGGAAATATAAATTATAAAATAGATTTTAGGTTAATTTTATGTTATTAACTCAGTCTATCTCCCTGCATTTTTTTAAAATAACATTGTTCATAAATTTTATCTCAGTGCTCTTGCTTTGTTACTGTTACTATTTTAAAGGATTGCTCTTCTTCCTTCCCAGTTATACCCTCAAACATGTATAAACATTATGAAGCGCTGATTTATTATCTCTGAGCCTATCTGCCTGTGCTCTGGCAGTTCTCTGCTACTCTTACCACTTTTTTACAGTAGAACTAATGGTTTAACCTGAGTCAGGGCCCATTACTGGATAGGCACTGGGCAGATCCCTAGGGCAGACCTACAAACCTTGAGTGGAGGAGCTAGCAAGCTGAAGAGGCAGGCTGGAGTGGAGATCAGTAGTACTTTGCTCCATAGATCATGCTGTTCCTCTGACCTCCATTCAAAGGAGCACACCAACTTTTGCTTAACTATAAGTGTCTGAGCAATCCAGGAAAGAAGTAGGAGGTAAACAGGTGTCAGAAGCAGGAACTAGGACCTTTTTATAGTCAAATGTTTCACTGTAAACAATTTGTGATCAATATCTACATTGTGATCATTATTTTGTGGCTGATAGTTTTGCTCCAGTGAACATGCCAGTACTTGACTTGAAAGCCTAGTCTGTTTTCTTGTGGTTAGATCATGGCCCCAACCAGCCCTTCCTGGCATGGGTCCCTAAGACTTCTCTGCCCTCACCACAACCTGGGTACAACCCTTTACTTTAGCAATGAGTAATCCTGTTAAATGGGAGTCTGCTGCTTTGTGAAGAGGTATTTTGTCATTCATATAAAAATAGCAGGGAAAATTAATTCTGTAAGGGTAAAAAGGGAGGTGGAAGTGGGTCAAATATCTTTTGGAATTGTCTGCTAGGTGGAGCCTGAGAAACATGTATTTGTTCTATATTCTTGACTACATAATACGTATCTGAGTGGTTAAAACTCACACATACTTTCTGCAATTTGAATTTTTCTTCTTTTTTTCCTCTGTTTAGCTTTGAATTTCTTTCCCTTTCTCGTAAACAAAATTTAAGGCAGCTCTTTCTTAGCAATTGTGACAATATCCCCCAAAATTAAAACTAAAGAAAGAGAGCATATATGCATCCTTTCTGTATCTTTTCGTTTAAGTTGCTTTGGGTCACACATGTCACTTCCAATCTAACCATTTGAAGAATAAACAAACCATTGTGAACCTAAAAATCTGTTCAAAATTTTTTGGCAGGAAAAAAAGCCTATATTAATTTTCATTGTTGGTGAGGTTTCCCAACAAGCAGCTTTACTGTTTCTTTTTTGCCTCCAGCTAGCAACTAAAGATCAGTTATAAAACTGTATACAAATACTTCCACGTATTGAAAGAACAATATTTTGACATTCAATGACACAAGAAAAAAAAAAGTAATCTAGTTTTTGATAATACAATGAGAACTTTGTGTTCAACCAAGGTGCATGTGAGAAACATCATGTTCCATTAACAGGGAAAGCTGACCTTTAAGGTTTATCTGGATTATAATTCCTGTGGTTTTTATTAATAAAACTGCCTACTAAAGTTTCACGAGTCCTCCCTGAGATCTGTAAAACAATTGGCCTATCTGCTTACAAGAGAAGAGTTAGACAGTATTTCCTAGTATTTCCTACAGATGTGAAGGCTTTTGTTTCAGAAGACATTGATATTGTTTTCCTTTGAGATGCTCAACAAAGATTATCCGGTATTTTATTATCTTAGTAACTTTATAATTGTTGGATTATTACCTTCAAATGTATCAGCTATACTCTTTTAACTTGAAAGAAAAAATCATGGCTCTGAACACAGCTCAGCTCTGAACAAGTTCACATCTAGAGCCAAACCATAGGATTTGACTAAATCAGTAAGCATACTTCAAATTGCTTCTGTGACGATTTATCAACTGTAACTTTGAAAATCTGTGAGAAAGTTTATAAAATGAGTCACAAAATACTATCTCTGTACCTATACTCCAGGAGATTTGTTGTTTATTTACTTTCTTGGGATTCTTAAAATAAATTTTCCATTGTTTCTTAGTAAATAATGTATTTTTTCTCTCAGAGGAAAATGTTTTCATCTCAAATCTGTTCTCATTTTATATTTTTTTCTGTCAGTGATGTCTATGGCTTGCAAATGTCTCTCTTCTGAATGGAAGCAGCTGCCATGTCACAAGTACTCAATGTCTCCTCTGCATGAGTAGAAAGGGCAACGCTAAAGGAAAAACTTTGTACACAGACTTTGTAGTCCTTATGTTCAGCATTATTCAGTTAAGGTAGAAGCATATCAAAATGTATTTAAACTGATGAGATCTGATAGATACTTAAATGGTGTTCAGAAGGGTTTTTCCATGAATGGAGGTTCCTTGAGCAACAGAACTTGCACCAACACTGTGATTTTCAGTAATCTGAGAGAAGAGGATGATGACTCTTCAGAGGAAAGGAAGAGGCATGTGTCCTGCACCTCTTGGGCAGTTTCTCTTTTGCTGTAGGTTTTGAGAGGGGGTTGAACATTTGAAAAGTGTCACTCGTTGCAGTGATAGACAATGACCTGAACTTCAGTTTGCCTTTCAAACACAAACTGTAACAGCATAGTAAGTTTCTTAATGCGTGTGCACCCTAACTTTTTAAGTAGCTGTGCAAGAAGGGTTGTAATTTAGGGGGAAAAAAGCACAGCAGTACATTGATTATGCATACTCCCACCATATTCCTGCTGTCACTGGCTTTTTGGGAGTATCGGCATGCCTGGCAGCACATCCCTGTGGTTTTCTTTGGCAAGAGCCTCCCTGCTGTGCTTGCCTTGACCTATAACATTGTCAGAAACAAGTACTAAAGCAATAGTCATTACTCTAGACTGAACTCCCATTGTGGCAGGGAGCATGGGATCATGCCCAACACTTTTGTATGTCAGTTCTCAGGCAAAGACAGCTTACACTTAACTCTGATCACAGGACTTTTTTACTGCACTTCAGCTTCATTAGTGTTTTTCAACCATGTGTGCTATGCCTCTGTTGTGTGCAGAACATGTGTAAAGAGATCTTTTTTTCCCTCTGTTGTGTATTATATGTGTATTATATGTAGGTATCACTGTTTCTTTAGATAATCTCCTTATATAACACCCTCTCATGCCTACTGGGTACACCCAGTACACACCTACGCTTTTAACAGTCGCAGAAGTCAATCAGATGTGGGTGACTCAGCCAGCGCAGCACCTTTTCTTCCTTCTGTGCCTCTCCAAAAGTAAGTAAATAGATAAACTGGAAGTCAGTTTGGGTTCAGAGCTCTGAGTCAGCGTCCCGTCTCACTTTTCTAAGGCACAATCATCAGCTGTGGTCAGCTCTGTAGCAGCTTGAGAAACCACAGCCAGTCAGCTGGGTTGTATCAGGAGCAGCCGGGTGGTGGCATCTGGAACCGCTTCACATCCCAGGCAGGCAGGAAGTGCGTGGGCATGACATCTCCCCACAGCACGGAAGATGTCAAGCAGCTTCTTTCGATGCCAGTGCAATTGAGTAGGGACAATGCAGAGAGGGAGGTGATACAATAGCCCTGTCTTTTGTAGCGCAAATGGAACAGTCCCTCATGATGCACACAGGAACAGCATCATGCCAGGCCTTTGTGCTCGCCATATGGGGAGAAGGTTCTCCTTTGCTGCCGCATCCCTGTAAAGGCTCATCATGCTTTGGCCCAAAATGCTCAATTCTACTTCTCAGTAGTGAACCCAGCAGGATAGCGACATTCGGGATCACTAGAGAGTACCATATCCAACCCACTGAATGCTTCTGCCCACTTCTAGACAATGGAGTATGGAATACTGTAAAGACAGAATTTCTTTAAATGGTGATAATGTACTCTTGGGTCTCTCCAGGTGGTGGTGTTTTCTGACTTAGTCAGAAATTGCTCCCTGATTGTTGACAGATTTGAGGTAACCCATGCCTTCTGCAAGTGATAAGTAAGTAGAGCTAGGCATTCACCAGTGTCTGCTTCTTTGTCTCTGAAACTAGCAGACGATGCACCATGCATCAGTCTGCAACTATCTGTTCCATCTCCTAAAGTAAACATTACTGATTTAGTTTGATTTTTTTTCTCTGTGTGTGGCAAATACAAAGAAGTCAGAACATCTCTGCAAAACACCTAGAGATATGTAAGAAAGACTTTTTTTACAGTTTAAGGCTTGGAAAAAAATGCTGTGTAGCACTGCAGGGCAATAGTAACTAATACTAACAGGAACATTTTCAGTTCATCCCATTGTGTTCAGTCATATCTGTTTCGGGTCTTGAATTAGATGAGACATATGAAAAGTTTTATTTATTCTCTTGGAAAAAAAATTATCTTTTGTTTCTGAGAAAGTTGGATTTGTATTTTTTTTTTCCTCTTGAATACAAAGATACCTATGTGCCCATTTTAACAATATACAGTGCTGGAGCAGACAGTGAGACAAAAGTCTCAAATATATAGAGTTAAACATAACCTCAACTACCAGTCTTTGTTATCCATGGATGACAGCCCAGTTAATAAATGTTTTCTCACTAGGATGCTGAACTAGTGGGAGTTAATGTTGAAACAGATCTACAACATACTCCAGATGCTCAAGACAAGCAGACACATCACAACCATAACAGCAGTGGCATGCACACAGTGTACCTATATGGGAGTAGAGTTAGTCGAACTTGGGTTTTCCCACTCACTAGCCCAGGTGCAAACACTATGTAAGCAAATAAATTTGGGCAGGGAGAAGACTGGCTCATATTCTGGATATGTTGCTTGAAAACGGTGCTTACTACTGGCAGGCGTTTATATTGAGAAAGGGAAAGAGGGAAAAGATGAAAGAGGAAAGATTTTGGCAGAGGCCGTAGTTCAGGCATGCAGAACAGATATCCTAGTCCACATAATCATAAAAGTGTGTCTGCTTGCTAGACTTGCTATGTATCTCTTTCCAGTTAGGTTTCTGTCTTTAAATGTAAATGACATAGTATTGCCTTTAGACTTTGTGATTCACTAGACCAGAGCCAAAAAGAATTCAAATATGAAAAATGTTTTGTTACATTTGCCGTTAAAGGAATAGTCTTATTCTAAAGAGTCGAAGCCTGAATTGTTTCCATGGTAGTTTTCTCCTCTTTTTCAACATCTGTCCATGTTTTGTTATCTGGATTGAGCATAACAGTAGGGAGAAGGTGGCAGAACTGAACACAAGTAATTTCTTTACTTATCAGCCCATCAAAAAAAGCCTTTACAAAGAAATATAGAAAAATCCTTGATTCTCCATTTCCGCAACAGAAAAATTCCTAAAATATATGACCTTGCGATGGTTAAAAGATAGCCAAGAGCCAAAGCTGGGCAATGTTTTTATCCCAGTTCAGCCATGTCATGGGTCATGTGGTTCAGCATGTGAACAGGAAGGTGAGAATGGGTGAACTTTTGCCTCAGTTGTGCAGTCCATCAGAAAATAAATGGAGCAAATCACTCTGCAGCTGTATCAGGAGGTGAACGGCTGAATACCTCTCACACAGAGGCCTTTGTGTTCTGGACATGATCTAGCATTATGATGGGACGCACTAGGCTGAGGCTTTGTAGCAATTACTAACCCATTATCACGCTAGAACATGAGATCATTTATCTTCTAATTCAGAGTGTCACCTGTTCTTCATTTGCCAGTCAATAACCATTAATTACTTTCAGTGGAAATTTAAACAAAGCTTTTCCCCTCTGTTAAAACCAGTAAGCCATTCAGTAATGATAAATAAACCTAGAGCTGTATCTCCCTCTTTCCTCTCATTCTCAGCCTGGAGTCTGGTACAGTATGAATTCTTAAAGGAAATGCCTAGAAATTGATAGGTCAAGAGCCTTTATTAGTCTGATGTGGGGGGAAGCACATTCCTGGCACTTGCTGTAGGGAAAGCATATCGCTACTGCTTGTACACATATGTCTCATTGGTTGTCATGGGCTGCACCTGTGGAAATATAGATTTGACTGTGGAACTTATTCAAAGTTTTTTCTCTCTTCTGGCTTGCCTTGGCATTTTTTTACAGGCTGTTCATGCAGACACATTCAAAGCAACAGCATTTCGTCGCCCTCCTCGAAGCAAAACAGAACTATCGCTTATTTTGTAAATTTTAGCATGTTAATTTTTTTCATACCTGGTTGGATTGAGGTAACTGTAAGTGCCAACAATTGTGAATGCCAGAAAAAATAAAAGAATTAGCAGTGATAGATTCTCAAGCAATCATTAAGTTAAATATTCTTTCCTGGTAGGTTTTGAGGCAAAAATTGCTTTTAGCAACTCTATCTGCATTGTTTGATCATTGCTAAGTTGATTCTGTAAAAATTTACTGCAGGTTGTGTTTCTAAGACAGTGATTGCTTCCTTTTTGAAATAGTAGACAAGAGCTGATACACCCAAGTGCATAAAACCTGGTTGGACCCACTGTCAAAGGCTGGGTTTTGTCAGTATTTTGGAACTGTCTCCTTTGATGTAGGGCATATTTTATAGTAAAGAGAAACTTTCAATGCTATTTTATATTAATATGCAAAAGGAATGCGTAAATATTTTAAATACTCACTGGATTGTTCAATGTTTTGGCATAAGCACCCACACTAAAATTGTGTCTAATGAATTACAATACTGAGGTGTTTAAAAGTGGGGAGTGGCAAAAAATTGTTGGAAGTCTGATCCTGCTTTTGTTTAGACATTTTAATACCACTTTACCAAAGGTCATAGTAAACAGCAGGTGCTTATGCTACTATTGCATATTCAGTCAACCTATGTGGCATTTGGGGCTAAGGGGTGATTTTTACCAATCAATGCAGTTATGTTGTCACATATCTCTCAAATGTAACTGACACTACAGTGCCAGGGTGAGAACTTGAGTTCATTATATATGGGAAACATCCACTAAAGTCAGGAGGAGAACCACTGTTAGTTCTTTGAAATCCTTTTTTGCTCAAATAATGCCCTCTCATATGAGGAGGCATGTTGTTTTCAGCTGGACTGCTTAACGAAAGCCGAAGGTCTGTGAAATTAGGGACCAGGCTAGGAGAAACAGAGCTATCAACCACCCATTTTAGATATTCCTGTTACCTTTCTGTGCAGCTGCTACAGCTGTAAATCCTGCAAGCTTGTCCAGTCATGAAGAAAGAGGAGTTGGTGATTTACAGTGACCTCTCAAATCATCAGGGAAACCCCAGTGCTCCAAGAAAGCTCATATGAGAGATACAAGTTAAGACATCTCCTCCCCACAAGAGGAGTTTCATTAGCCAGTTGGGTATTTCTGCGTCATTGGTTAGGATGTTCAATCCTGGAAAGGAAAAATAAAGCTGCTGCCATTGTCCTGCCCAGCAGGTCATCTCCCTAAAGCACAATTAATGTCAAGGACTTACACAACAGTTCCCCAAAACCCAGCCTTCCATGCACATTCAAGAAGCAAAAGGGTTCAAAAGGAACATGTTAATAAAGTCTTGTCAAAACTTTGGAAGATGCATAAAATATTAACTGGGAAGAAAAATGGCTTGGAAATAGAACCATTTAAGTGGAATGTATTGCCTTGCTATGCAGGACACTGATTTATTAAGAATAGGAGGGAAAAATTGAATATTTCAGGTGGTATTTACCAAGAGAAACTGAGCTGTCCCAAAGCTTTTATTAATCTGATTTGCAGAGTATCCACTACCATCAAGGGACCTACTAAAGTTGTTTTCTTTAAAGCTGATGTGAAGAGGTCAATGCAAATGGCATCGTGGATTACACTGTGAGAGGATGACAGTCCTTTCTACCATATGGAGAGAGAGTTGAATTATTTTGTTTTCCTTTTTTGGTTATTTATTAAATGAGGATCATGCCATACAGGTATTCCCTTTTCCTTGCCAAAGGAAATGAAGCGTTTGCATCATTCTGATTGATCTAAAGTAATAATTATTCTGTCCACCTACAGCTCCTATGCAGTCAAATAGTCCAGTCACTGCGGCAGTGCCTTTTGCATTAGAAAACTGAAATGTACCTGCCACCATACCTTAGACAAGTCACACGTGTCTTTGCATGCTTCTTTTTCCATCTGTTTTCTGTTTTTCATGCTGACTTAGCTGGCCAGGCCTCTGAGATGACGCTCATCCATCATTACTTTTTTGTGGGAGGGGACTCTGTGAAAGACTGCTGCAGGAATTAAACCTGCTCCCCTGAAATGCAAAGATGTTGACAATCCTGTGAAGTGTTGCTTCAAAACATATTGCGAACCTTTTGCTGAACGAACAGTTCTCTGAAAGTGATGTTAATGGTTGTCTCACTTTTCCACCAGTGTTTTCTGTTTTCCTGTGTCGAAAGAAAAAGTTTCTTCTACAGTGCTTTAGTATGTAACATTCAGCACATATTCAGCAGGAAAAAGAGATTAATTTGCTCAAATACGCTGTTAAACATTCTTAGTTACCTTTTAAACTCTTTTACTCTTAATTAAAATCTTCACTTGGGCAAAACAAATGTGACAGAAGAAAGAGCAAAAAGGATCCATATTTTCATGCTTCAGTGTATTTAACATCGTTCTATAACAGACAGTCAACAGCGCTCTAGACTGAAACATTACAAAATTTTTTCTTTTCCCCATATCAATGTCAATTCATGCAGTGCTTTAAACAAGTGAATCCACACTGTTGAGCACTAAACCAAGTCTCAATGTTCAAAAGTAAACATATTAAAGTCTCCCCTGCAGAAACCCCTGCTGTGAAACAAATTGAAAATCAAATACAGCGTTGTTTTCTATAATAAGAAATAATTGGACTCTTTTTAGAGTTGCACTGAACTGGTTAATAGCCACTGTGTAAGGAAAGTACTAATTTCCCCAGCTTGGGATATGTGTGTGTACGTCTAGTTATTTCCAAGTCAAAAATGCAGTAATACAATATCGTGTACCAAAGGGGCCACTTACATGTGCACTGAATCTGACTTTGTTTACCTTTCTGCAGGCCATGTGGCTGATGTTGCAAACGGATGAGCCTGAGGACTTTGTCATAGCTACTGGGGAGGTCCACAGTGTCCGTGAATTTGTGGAGAAGTCATTTAAGCACATTGGGAAAACCATCATGTAAGTACAAAGATGAGAGAGCAGCCACAGGTTGAACATTTCTAGCATGTCATATTTGCTGTCTTACAGAGTATTGTTTGTCTACATTCTCTATTTCCCCCCCACCCACTTTCTAATAGTAACATGTGAGACCTTCCAGGCACAAATGACTGCCACAGTGGATATGTCTAGTGGTGCCCTCTAGATCACAAGTAAAAATGTAAGTGGGTTAGTCTTAATTTTTTAGTCAAGGTCTTCATTTGCTGCTCTCCCATTCACTCCCTGTCTTGGGGGCAGAGATGCCCCTCCAAAGATGGGCACTGTTAGTGCTGTTCATCACCCTCCCACGAAAGGAGCTTTTCTGCCCAATTCTTTATTTTGTGTCCCTAGATCCCCCTCAGTCCTGCTCCCATCCTCTGCGATCTGAAGAGGTGACACCTGCCAATCCTATTCTTTCCACGCGACAGCCTGTCGGCCACACTACAAGACTTATGTAGCAAACCACTCCATTCCTATTAGCTCTTCTCCTTCTAAACCATAGAAATCTTGAGCAGTGGGTGCAGAATGTTTACAATGCATATTCCACATAGTTTGATTGAAAATACAAAATTCCTTCTCAAGGCCATATAATAAAACCAGGATGGCTTGGTGAGCGCTTTCTGTAATTTATATTTTTATTGTTTATTATTTTTTCAATTTCCCTCCTTCTGTATCTTCTCTGGGCCCCATGCATCAACATACCAATCTCAGCTGGAAAAGGGAGAGGAAAGCCACAGGCTCTTCCATGACGCTAGCACCAGGGCTGTTCCTCGGGCCATCAAAGTCACTTGTGCAGCTGGTGAACTTTTGACAGGGCCAATAAGTTTTACTTGGGAACAAAAACTTGACAAATTCAATAAATATGCAGAAGTGCACAGATATATACAATATTATTTGAACAGCCAGTGGGTGGCTGGGAGGTAATAACATTTTCTTCTCAATGAGTTTTTAGTGTCTGGTTTCAATTTTTGGCATCAGCTTCCAGAAAAAAAAATTCTGATGAGGGAGAGAAAGACTGTATTTACAGTATTTCTAACCCAAAGGATCAGTTCGGGGAATAAGTTTCTCTCCATAATTTTAGCATTTCTTGACTGCGAGATGTCCCTGTGATAACACATTATGCCATATGCCTTAAACACTAGTGAGGTTTGAGAGGGTAAAGAGGAGTTAGTAGGAGCTCTAGTAATAGCTTTGTCTTTCTTATTTTTTCTTCACTTTTTATACTTTTGTTTCTTGTATTTATAAGCTAATTCACCCCAGTAAGCATGGATAAGAAAATGCTGCAAATTCAATTGCTCCATATAAGAAAGAATTCTAGTGATTTTGAGAACTACTTTGCCCCTGTCTAGTATTGTTTATCAAAGCAAGAATGAATGTTTGGTAAACAACTTCTTTTTTTTTTTTAATTTTGATTACCTACAATTAGAAAATTATACATATAGGTTGGTACCTATCTGAATGTCTTTATTTGCAGTGGTTCCCCATATCATAGTTTCTTTTGATGTTAGTAAATTTATCCATTAGTTTAAAATTGAACTCCCTGCTTTCGAGTTGGCCTAAGAAGTCTCAGCATTTCCCAAGAGTGACAATTCCACATGTATTTTTCAGAAAGCAAATTAAGCCCTCAAGAAAACCTAAAGGAAATAACAAGTCCACAATAAAAGTGAAAGTACTTTTATGAATAGCTTCTGTTATAGAGGGGATATTAAAGGCTTAGTTTAGATTTAGTTGTTCCTAACACTCCCAATTTTGTGTCCTGTTTAATTTTTGCTCACATATGGCGCTATGTGGTGGACTGCATATCATTCATGTTGGTGTTTACTGCAGTCAGTGTTTGGATTGAATCAATCAGTCACAAGTTGCTCTCTTAGAAAAACTTCACAGTACAACTCCAAATGATGAGGTAGGGCAGGTATCTTCTGTGTACAAAGGTATAGTTGATTTTTTAATTACTAATCAAAAGAAGTAATTTTCAAAAATTGTATGAGAACTCACATGACACCAAGTGACATGGATTTTTAAGAACATAAATTACTTTAGAAATGGGGGCTTGGCTCTACTGAAATTTTTCTTTCTTGTGAACAAGTTAATTCCTTACGCCATTTACAGTGTATAACTGCACATACGGAGACTAAGGTGACATTTAAATGCTAATGATAATTTTGTTGCTGACCATTTTGGCAATGGTGCAATTCTGAACATTTTGGATATAGTCTGTCCTGATAAACCAGCCATTCTTTCCCTGTGCTCTCAGGGTGGGAATAATGTCTCAACAGATCCACTACTCATCTTTCAAAATGCACTAGATGTAAAATATTTCTCAGGATTTGGAAAGTTTTGTTAAGAACCTCCACAATTTTTCTAGGTGTCAGCCTAATCCATGCTTTTGCAGTGCATACACACACAGACACACTCTCCTTGCCCTCACTGGCTTCTTGGCCAGCCAGCTGGTAACCTCTCACATTCTTTGAAACCCCCAACAGCTTTCCACTCCCACCTCCTCCAGTTTGAATATATCTTCTTCAAGGAATAACCTGGCAGCAAAATCCTCCCTTTTAGCATTGTGGGACCCCAGTGGTGAGTCCCATTGATCTGTTACTTTACAATTTATGAGGCATCTAAGAAGCAGTACACCAGAGTGCAATTGCTGAACAATTTCCTGTGAGGATGGCTGCTTTCTTCGTATCTCCCTTCCTCAGAGTTGTGTTGAGTTGTTTGGGGTTCCTGGGGTTTTTTTGCAGGGTTACTGGTATTATGAAATTTTGCAACCTCAAAAACTTATCTGGGAAATTTACAGCACCTTTTCCACTGCTATAAGTATTGCTGTGCAATTGCTGTGCAATCTGCCTTTCAAAATTGATGGAATAATGGAGTAAATGACCAGGACGGATGTTGTGGCAAACAATAGTTGGCAGAGCTCGTGCCACATCTGAGAACACTGGGCACATGTGCAGGGACTCCTAACTCTTTGTGCTTTGTCAGGGAAAGTTATGTAAAATCTTAGCTGTCGCATCATGATATTGCAGTAGAGAACAGGAAGAAAAGCAATCCTGGCTTTTCATCAACCAGCTAAAAATATGAATTTTATTTTTTTAGGTTTTTTGTCTTCCTAACAATTCACATTAACTTGTACAGCTGAAAATCCAGGACAGCCTAAAAAGTCTTTCCAAGAACATAACATAATATTCTGTTCTAGACAGTCATTAGCACATGTCAGGACTATGTCTTCCAGCCAAAATAAGAGAGAGAGAAATTTTACTACATTTTTGTAACTAATGAAATGAACAGCTGCAATAAGACTGATTCTCTCTCTGAAATTGACTGTAAACTGTACACAGAAGTTTATCTAACTTGTCTGGTTTTTTTTCTTCTAACATTTCTTTTTCAAGGGAGAAATTTCAAACTATATTTATATAGTCCTCTGAATCATTCAAATTCAGTCCTTTGTACTACCAGGAAAGCCTCAAAGCTACAAATATTTTCCCTTGTAAGGATTACGGGTTTTTTTCTTTTACTTTCCTTTCTACTTATTACTAATTAAGTAGTACTTGGGGGAAACACTTCCCGCCTATAATTTGAACTACAGCAGGGTACACGAAACAGGCAAATGCTTGTCTTGACTAATTTTCTGTCATTAATCTTATTAAATTAGAACAGGATTGCAAAGATAGCCTGAAACCACTACAGCGCTCAGAGATCTTTGCAGACTGCTAGAAAGACTGCTGTCTGCAAATGAGGAAAGTAGAAAAAAGCAAAAGAAAAGAAAAAACTGTTCAAGCTGCAGAAAGATTTATTGCAGGTTTTATTAATATAAAAATACATGCACATTTGTTACAGAAATAGTCATTGCTTGCAGGATCAGAATTAATTCAGAAAAAAATGAATATTTTACTCCAGTCATTTGGCTCTACATACAAATTTTATCTTAACTAACGTGCTAGTTGGTCTTATAAAAGATGACCTTAAAAAGGGGAAGTTTGCAGATAAGCTATAAGGTCTAATGAGGTGAACTACTAACAGAAGTGGAGCAGTGGCCTCTTCAGTGACAGTGAAGCTTGAACTGAAATTTAACTGAGGGCAGAGAGTTTTTCTGGTTTGTTTGTTGGTTTGGTTTTTTTCTTTTTACCCTGAAGTAGAAGGTTGGGTTACAGAAACACATGAGATTTGAAGGATTGCTGTGAGAATGGAAAGCCAACAATATGTTAGTAATGGTGCTGTGGGGAAATGGAAGAGGAGCCATCAGAAGTCATCAGCAAAACAGCTGCTATTTCCAGTCTCGTTTGCCCACCAAAAAGTGCTGGCTAGCTAGTGCTATGTGTTGTATTTACCAGCTCAAGAAACTCAGACGCTTTCAGATAAAGAAGGGAACAGGATCTCATGCAGGTACTGGAGGCATTTTGAAGAGAGTTGAAAGGAACCCAACCAGGTTGGTGAAGAGTGCTGGCCTGGGTGAACACACATGTGCATGGGTCCTTGCTTAGGACTGTACCACTTTTGTCACTATTCTTGACGCAGAGTATATATTTTAGGGGGCATTTAACCCACCTCAACTGGGTAATTGACTCTTGCAGCTGAGCAGGCTTTCATTACTTTCTTATTGATATAAGGTTTTATCTGTAGGCAGACCCGATAATAGTTCTGTTTCACAATTCAAATTAAGACTTGAAGACTGTAAAAATTTAATTATCTGATTTTATACTTCATAAGAGGTATGACAGTTTCTTCCATACGAAGACTGGGTGAGAATGAAATATGGAGTTTCGTGGGAGATTCTGTATTCCCCGCCCTCAAAATTAAATTAAAATATTTCTCACAAATGCAGTTCAGGAAAATATCTGATTTCAGGTCAGCTGGACATACATTTAAAGAAAGAATAACTTAAATAGAAGTTTTAAAGCCATTCAAAAGAAAAAAATCGATTCTGAAGATGTCAAAGCATCTCCTTTATATACTATTAATATAATTTTGTTTCAGGTTGACACTAATGTAACTTACTTGAAATTACAACTTTTCTCTTCATAATGCTTTGATTTTCACTGAAGCATTACTATTGTTTCAGAAAACATTTTCTTCTCAACACCAAATTTCACAAACTGGAGTGAAGAGATAGAGCTTCAAAAGCTTTCCAATTAACTGGAAATACGTAAAAAAAAAAAAAAAAAAGGAAACAAAAATAGGGAACCTAGCATGTATTCTTTTTTTAAGTCTTGTAATATGGGGAGTCACAATTTAGATTTTTGAAATTTGAGCTTGACAATGCGTACACTACAACAACTATAGCATTTTTTTAGCTGTGTTTGTCTAGTGAAAAAAGCATTGAAGAACTGATTCACCAGAGCTTTTGAAAAAGAAATTTTAGGTACATTCCTTTATGCAATACTTTTTCTTTTGATTTAAGCACAAGGTTGTGGTTACGCAATCTCTATATCCTTGATTGCTTTGATGCGTCAGAGCTGCTGGCGAGGTTGGTGGTTGAGTTGGTGGCAAATGAACATATGAAGAGTCATGCTTAAAAGTTTTCCTTCAAAAGATTACTTGCAAAAGATATTAATGGTCTGTTATATGGTGTCAGTTTTGCTGTTTATAAAGTGCCAAGACAGAATGAAGTGCTTTGGCTTAATTTTGCATGCAACAGAAATCAGGCCACAGATCTGAGAAGTCTACACAATTGGTATATCATATTACCTGTGGAGGAAAAGCAAAATTTTCCTAAAATTTTATTTTTATTTAATTTATTGTTCATTTTTAAATATAAAATTATTTTCTATGGCATATATTTCATTTTAAAGGTCTACATGATTGTTTTATTTTCCATAAAGAGGCTGAGCAGCTGTAGACATTAATGGTTTTAAATATTTTTTTAAAATACCATCAGTTCAGTTTTTATGTAAAGATCAAACAAGGACATGAAATGCATATACTTGTTCAGTTTATCTGTGCTTCTGTGAAGGACTTCATTTTTAGTTGATTTCATCACCACCACAAAAATATATGTACTTTGCCTTGTTTGCTTCTCAATTACATCCATTCAGACCATTTGGCCCATTGCAGTGCTATTCCCACCACTCCTCAATTATCCTGGCTCCCCTGTTTCCTTCCCTGCCCAGCTCACACTCCACCAGCTAGGTACCCCTGCTTTTCATCCTTACAAAATCCTCTATACCTGTGGATGTTTTCATAGCTTGAAGCTTGCTCTCTTACTGAATAGTTATAGGAATGAAAAATAATTGGAATCTCCAAAGCTGTAAAACACAAGGAGCATTGGTCACTGCTGATAATAAGTATTATGATAGTAGTGATCTCCAGATATGGAATTAGCCTTAAAGTAAATGCAATCCATCCCTCTGTAAATCCAGAATTTAAAAGCTCTTGAGGTGAAGAACTTTTCAAGCAAGTAAACTTGCACATGCATTTGAAATGTAACTAACTTAGTTTTATGGGAATTTCTGAGGTCCTCGATAGCAGTGGTATCCACCATAGTCAACAAGTGACTATCATACTAAGCAATCCCAAAGCACCCATCTCCAACAGTGAGGCACTCAACATGGAACTGTAGATGCAAAGGGCATCAAACCTGCTTTGTTGGTAGCAAGTGGAGAACATTCTGGCCTATGGCTGATGCCACCAGTTGTGGCAGCAAACCCATCCTTTGCTTCAGTGAGAGGGTTAAGCTACACAGTGTGGGACAGACAATGGCCTTGCTGTAGAGGCTTGTTGTCTGCAGGACCAGCATTTTGTGAAAAGCCTCCACCAGGCCAGCAGATGCCTGCCTGATAGCTCTGGGCTTTGACACCAGCTGGGGTTTGGGGGGATCCACTCCTCATCATCTATAAATTTAGCCCAGTCCTGATTAGTCAAACTTACTTCAGTGTTTCCCCCAGGTTACACAAGACTGTTTTCTTGTCTGTGTGGGCATTGGCCCTAAGGAGCAGAAATTGGGTAGTCTGTGGCTGGAGCTACCTAAAGCCACAGCAACACAGGGGTTCCCCATGCCTCTTCCACCACGCTTATGCTTCAAGATAATTTGTCATGACATCTTCCAGTTAAAAATTCTGATGGCAATTTGACTATAATTTAAGGAGGGGTTTGGTGGTTGGGGTTTTTTTTCTCTTTCCTTGTGATTAGAGAGGGGAGGGGGAGTTGTTTGATGAAATGGATGTCTTGGTGCTGGTGTCAGCCTGGCCCCTGCACAGTCCCTTTTATCAGCAGTATGGTGTCCCCAGCTGTGAGCATAGAGGTGCCAAGAGCAATTAGAAGTGCAGCTATGAAACGTTACTTTGTTCACAATGTACTTTTCTTTTTTTTTTTTTTTAACTTGTGAACTTTTCACATTACTGGGCTGAACAGAACGGGTGGAGATTTCTTCTTAAGCTATTTCTATTGTTATATAACTTTGATAGCAACATTAAGTGAGTCTTTACTGGCTCGACTGAGCCTTCTGGAGCCTGTTGGGTGTTAAATGGGGTTCTCTGCTCAGTGACCTCCAACAACTGACGTCTCCTGATCTAAGCACTTCCTGTTGTTTTACTGGTGACGGTTAGTTTTCTATTAAGCTCATTTGAGTCCTGCACATCTTTACCCTCTGCCCTTTAAAGGGAGGGGCTAATGTTAGTTTTGGCTTCTGAATGAAAACTTTGCAGTTCAGGCTTAAAACAGAGCAACTGCAAAAAGAGAAAGAAGGAAAATTTAAATTATAAATCATCTTTAGCATCATGGCATGACCATTAACAGCTGACTTCACTGTCACTATTATCTGTTGGAAATTTTTTCAGTGCTAAGTGTTCCCAGTATCAAGCATCCTACAGGCTTTGCTAGTCATTCAAAAGTCATGAGTTGTGTTATAAAAATTGTGGGATTCAAAAACTAGTAATAATGCATATTTGGTATTTCTTTCTCCCTTTCAGTGTCTTAATTTTCATGAGCACACAGAGGTCACATCTTCAGACTTTTCTCCTTAGCCCTCAGGGCTAGAAACTCAAAAATGAAGGCTGAGATTGTCAAAGAATTAAATTCTTCTAGGAGCTTCAGGAGAGGGGGTGGGGGGTTCGGGTGGGAGGGTGGAGCAGGGGAGCAAGGAGAAATCAAATCTTTGACAAAATCCGAAGAGCTGACAGAACAATTAGCAAGTGGGAGGCAAAGGTTGCTTTTCTTTCCTTGCTGGTGACTGAGGCGAAATAGTCAAAATCTCAGTGCTGATTTAAATTATATGGATTTTACTTAGACATAAAAAAAAGGTAGTTGACTTCATCATCATATTTTTATGCCAGTCTGGTGCAGAGCCCTATGGTATATACTTAGAGGGAAAAAGCAGAGAGGATAGATTTTCAGTCATAACTCTGGATTTTGTATATTCAATGGATTAAGTTTGATGCAGCGATGTATGTTCCTACACAAGTCATCTGAAGCATTTATTTTGAGTGGGAGCACTGTCCTCAGGCATCGAGGCTGCAGGCTGACCTCCCCAAAGGCAGAGCTAGTCACCCACCAAACTGTTCCTCTTCTGCTGCTCCTGAAATTTTAGACCAGGACAGTCTATAAGAGAAGAGTTCACAGTGCAACCAGATCATATAAATTGCAGCAAATTGCAGGCTGTTCAACACATGTGATACTAATTTGGATAAAGTAGCTGTCTTTCAGCTCACAGATAGTAAGTAGCATTTACAATACATATATGTGGAGTGCCATGTTGAGGTAGGACTAAAACCTA
The DNA here is from genome assembly GCF_003945725.1 of Corapipo altera. Taxonomy (NCBI): domain Eukaryota; kingdom Metazoa; phylum Chordata; class Aves; order Passeriformes; family Pipridae; genus Corapipo; species Corapipo altera. The sequence goes on from NW_020884991.1 coordinate 585,184, forward strand.
GTAACTGTTTTTGTTTTGTTTGTTTTTTTCTAGTTAGGCACAAATTAAATTATGCAGCTTAATGCTATTCAAACAGAGCTTCACGTCTATAAAATTAACAGATTAAAGAGTTCCTGAAAGTATTGGCCAAAATACAAGAATTAAAAATATTTTAAGAAAACAACTTTGAACCAATCCACAAATGAAAAACCTCACTGTCATATTTATTCACAGATACATGAGACCTTATGAAATAAGGACATTTTATTTTCCCTTAGCATTATGTGTTTAATTTGGAAGTCTTGTATTTTAGACCTTCCACTGAATCAAAAACCAAAACAAAGAGACTTCAAAAGCCACTGTTGCTTCATTCAAGTCTAAACTCTCCCTTTGTTCCTATAGCTAATGAGTTTATACTGTCCTGCAGGGAGAATCGACACCAGCCTCAAGTAAATGAAAGAAAGCCAAATATTGGTAAGATCAGAGCACTAAAGTAATTATGGGTTGATTAAATGTTTATCTTCTTTACAGGTGGGAAGGGAAGAATGAAAATGAAGTGGGACGATGCAAAGAGACTGGCAAGATTCATGTGACAGTCAATCACAAGTACTACAGGCCAACTGAAGTGGTAAGAAAATGCCCTCTCTTAGCTTTGCAAATGAATAATCCAATCACTCAGCCAATAAATTGCTGCATTTGGCCAGCAGTCTGTGAAAACAGCTTAATTGCACTCCCGCTGCCAGCTTTTAGAGCTCTAAATTAGCCTGCTTATTGGCCCCCTCACAGCCAGCTACCTGGGAAGAAACAAGTGAGCAGGCGGGAGGAGCGGGTGGCCCTGTCACAGAGAATCTTGGTCAGCCTCTCTGAGTGGGAGAGGTGGCACTGTAGGGGGTAAAGCATCACATGGGAAACAAAACAAAGCGTAGAACATCTCGTTGTTCCTTCTGATTGTGAATGGGAATATAGTCACCTCTCCTCCAGCTATGAGAGCAGAAAGCAGAGGAAGGTGGGCACTGATGAGCTTCATTATGTGTTTCATGACAGTGTTTCAACTTCATCCAGTGAGTATCCCCTGTCCAGTTTAGATCTTTGTAACTATGGGTACTGCAAAATTCCCGTTTTAGAAGTGTGTGTGTGCTTAGTTTTCTTGGGTGCTTTGCAGGATCCCACTCAGCAAATGATTGTTTGCAGAACACATCTTTACTCCTAGGAATGCGCCAGCGAAGTCTGCCGGGATACTAAACCAACACATGCTGCCAGCAGGACCAAGTCACTAATCCCTGTGCTCCCATCACCTAATCAGCATTCTAGGAGAGGGAAAAAAACAACAGTATTTCCAGGTCTGCCAGGATGGTGGCAATGTGCAGAGATAGAACAGGACGAAGCCTGGTTTCTGGACACGGGGAACAGTAGCACCAATTGTGCAATGTAGTAGTGGATGTACACAGGAGAGGATGTTCTCCTCTCCTTGGGGGAGTGATACCAGCCCCACTGGCTGCTGACACAGCACCAGCTGTCAGGCGATGAAGAGCTGTCTGATTCAAGCAAGGGGATGACAAGAGCACCTTTGTGTTGCAGGGTGGGAGTGGGGAGCCTGCATGTGTGGAAGTGGACACAGGTTCTAAAATTGAAATTCAGAGAACAGAGACTTTCATGTTATGTTAAAAAGGACTGGACCTGTGTATTGCAATCAAATGCTAGGAAGTCATTAAGAGCTGTCGGTCATTCTGTGCTGTGGTAAGGTGTCAGGATGATAAGGAGGACAGAGACAAAAGGACTTGCCAAACAGGAAAAGGACACTTGACCCAACAAGTCTCTGCTTTGTGAGACCCACTTTCCTGCTTTGTCATACCTCTTACTAACAAGTACATATTCGCTCTTCAAAATTCACAGTTAATGTGTAGCTGTTTGGAAGCCATCCCTGTAGGCTGTAGTTCCACTTTATTCAGAAAGTGCTCAGACACTTTCTGCTGAAATAGTGGTGCCCATGGTCTCCTTTTTCTCTGTCCTTATTGGTCTGCTTTTGGGAATACAGTTTCTCGATTTTAAATTCAGTTCACTATACATTTGTCCATTTTGGAGTAGTGCATAAGAAGACATCTGTCAGGAATACTCATGTAATTTCTAGTGGATCCATATATGCATATAAGGATGTATTCATATACAGAGTGGATTCTGGCCTGGAAATAGCACTGTGTATAAACACAGTAGATGTCTGATGTTTATCTGAAATTACCTGATCTGTCATAGGCCACCTTCCCTTGAATGAGGGCTTTTAATACAGTCCCTACTTGGTTCCTGTGGAACCCAAAAAGGCTGTGAAGCTGCTCAAGCATGATCAAAGTAGAAGCACAAAATGGTTTTTGAAGTACCTTTGTCTCAAGGAATAGATGAACTGCGAGGAAACTCCTCTATGAATAGATGTGGCATCCTTTTCCTGAAATCAGTTTCCTTTTTAGAGCATCTCAGAATGGATACACAGAATCACTTTCTTTTTTTGAAATTCTGATTTTATTTTCATTCTTTGTCAGAGGCAGGCAAACTACTTTTTGTTTCATTCAGAGAATCACATCTGTGCAATTCAAAATACTAGACCAAATTCCAATCAATTGCACAAAAGCAAGGAAAAGCAACAAAATTACTAAAACAGACTGACAGCACGTGTCCCCTCCTGCCACCCATACCAATACTGCTGAAGGCAAGAAAGCCTCAGGTTGACATTTTGGAAGAAGGCATAGCCAGATCAGTTAACAGGAATTCTGCTGTTGAATCCCAACAGACGCAGAAAAGCTGATGCTCAGATTCTCATGTCTTACTTGGAAACATTTCTGTCTGTCTATCTCTCTAAAATTTAACATGGTATTCTGGAAAGTGAAAATAAACATAATTTAATCTTGTGTACAGTCAGTTCTGACAGTGCCAATACATTCATTTGAAAACACATTTGTTTTCTTCAGTTAGTGATCCTTGGGGTCAAGGCCTCCCATTGAAAAGCTTAGCTGTACTGAAGAAGAAACCTTGAAATGTGAGACTGTCTTCTGGTCAAACTAAGTAGACCCTTTGAATGCCTTGGCTCTAAATCTCTTCACTCTGCTTTTGACTGCTTTGGGGCCCCTTGATATTTACTGGCCTTGGGAATTGTTCCTGCTAATGCTTCCAATGCCTGTCTCTCTCCTTCCTTCCTTGTGTCTTGCCAACTACAAACCTATCAGTATCGTTTCTTTCAGCTTGTATCGAATTCCTATCAGTATATTTTCTGACCCATTTTAAATTGTTTTTGGAAACTCTAACCTGCAGTAAGGATTGGAGAAAAGTTATTACTTTTCCCTTTCTTAAAATCAACAGTTTTCACAGGAACTTCATGGCAAGTTTGCTTTTATACTGATCTTTATACTACACTACGAAAGATGCTTTTATGCATTTTGCAAGTTTTTTAAGCACGTGGCTAGCGAATTCATACTTTACACTGATTTTCTGCCCTAAGCATGTAAAAATCAGTTCCCACTAGAGTTTATTCACCTGTGAAATGTAGGTACTTCAGAAATTATCTCACTACTCTTTTCTACTTAACGTTACAGTCAGAATGTTCATATTGTAGGTAGGCAACTTAATCTATACTTGGATTTAAATAATCTATTGAGTATTTACAAAAACATATTAAAATTAATTTATATATTTTAAAAATTAAAACTGAAATTCAATGAACTGCCTCAGTAAGTTGGAAACGATCATCCCTGCAGCACACGACGTCGTAGGCATCAGGTCTCTCAGCCCCTGAAGTTGGGTAATTTTTACAGAATTATGGTCTGTCTTTAATTTTCTTATCTCTCAGCAGGACAATTACTATTAATTTGTATGCGTAAATTTCCCTCGAAGAATTGCACAATTGCTTCTAATTAAATTTTGCCAAATAACCTGTGTGAGTAAAAGTGCTTCTATTATTTTTGCATGGCAGATATTAAGCTAACAGTTCTACAGAAGCTTGCTTCATTTCATTGCCCTTTCCTGCAACAATGAAGATTAACCCCAGGTCTCACTGGTGTGTCCAATCATCACAGAACTTAGATGTATATATCTCTCAGTTAGGAGTTTGTGTTACTTTTTTGAACGGGAAAAGAAAAGAAACCTTTCAACCATATGTAAATGTTTTTTCTCTGAATCTAATGCTCTACATGTGTTACAGGGAATTCTTCCCCTTTCCTCCCACCTGCATCTGCTGTTTTCCTACAGATTGCCTAGTGTAGGAACTGCAGGTTGTATCTGTGCATCACATTTGTTATAGGCTGGCATGACTGTAACTCTGAGGATGCACATGCATCATCAATGCAAATTTCCCTTCTTTAAGCAAGCCCTGGAAACTCTGTCACAATGTGATGCTAATATTTAAATAATCATCTGGCCTCGTATTATTCTTCTTCAAAGAAAAAAGGTCATACTAACTTGCTAACTTCTTCCTTTTGTTATACACCTTAACATTGTTCTCCCAGTTCTTTCTAGCACTGATATAAATTAAATATATATACATGTATACATTTATATATATAATCATATATATATATATGATTTCTCAAGTTTTCTGTGTGTTGCTTTTACTAAACTTTGCATCTTTGCTTAACTGTGTTTGGCCTCAATTACCCTTTTCCCTCCTTGGAATTAAGCAGGATGGCTTTAAATTTCAGTCTCTTCAGATGTTTTTTTAAAAATTCAGCTCTGTATTTCCCATGTTTCATAGGATTCCAGTAAAAAATTCCTTGGGGCATATCACATTCACCCAAAGTCAGCTTTTTTACAGTCAAAAACATTTTTGAACTCCTCTAAGTGTTCCTGCCCTAAAGAACATTTAGAATCTAGTGAAACCATAATCACAAACCCCTAAATGCCCCACACTTCCACTTTAGTTTTCATACAAGCTTCATTTCCTACTCTTAAGTTCAGAGCCGCCTGTGACTGTAAACTGTTCAGATATCTCTATGAGGAAACAAATGCTTCCCTTCCTCAAGGACCTTTTTTGCTCATCAATGTCAATATGTGGCCTGTACTAATACTCATGAAAATGAAATGGGAGCATTTAAGGAAGAATAATCTCAGATGATTTTCCTGTCTATTTTCCTCATTAGCAGCCAGGTAAAGAAGTTCTGAGTTGTCATAATACTGAGAGTATTCTCTTTTTTTTTCTGCTTGTTCTGAAAATATATGTTAGCTTCTGAAAACTATTGCTTCTCTTGTCCTTAGTTCTCCTCCAAGGTGACTTTGCTGCCACGTCAGCCAAAATGTTTATATTGTTCCTTTCTTCAAACTCAACATTATCTCTGCATTGCTTTGCCACCCTCTTCCTTTTATTTGTCCCTCCTGCTAATAAAACCTGCAGTAGATTTTGTTTGTTTGTTTGTTTTAGTGAAGGCCTTACATATCAGGCATTTCAGAGGTATCTTTGAAAATATACATATCAAATTCAGCCAACTAAAATAATGATCAGTAGTAACTTGTCTCTGTATAACATCTAAGTAGCACTTAACATATTTTAAATGTTTCTCAACAAGCACGTGAAAAAGGTTTTTTAAAAAATAGCATCACTGTCTTTCTGCTTCTGAAACATGTCTGGCAGAGCAAACAGACTACACAGCTTGAGTGATATAGAGCAGCAGCAAAGTCAGGGGGAGAGCCTGACGGCATTGTGTTCTGCTGCCATTCCTAGTGGATGCAACCCTTCCTCCACAGATAGCTTTCTAGTTAATCTCACCCTGATTTTGTTCATCTTAGTTCTTCCTTAGGAGATGGGAAGACCATTACTGCTATCATGTTTTCATTTCAATATGTCACCAAACTGGAGAAGCTTCAGCAGGCTCATGTACAGTCTTGCTCACTGTCTTGTTTAATCCTCTTAACAGACTCTTAGCAGGAGCCCTAGTTTACCTCCTTTCTTGAGGGAGCAGATACCTAATATGTGCCCCTCCAGCCCTCCCACACACAGTTCTGACTTTTTACTTCACAACTAGCTCATTACATCAGTATTAGACAGCCACATCCAGTAAAGGAATCCCTCTGGACACCACTGCTCATATGCTGTGCTTTACTCGTTGCTTCTCTTTGCGTCATCCTGCTCCTCCTCTACTGTGCCTCCAACAAAACATTTCTCTGGCAACTTCTACAGCTGGCTCTGTTCCCCTTCTTCCTTCACCACCTCTTTCTCTGCTGTCATTCCTGAGGTTTTGAAACCAGCCATGTGTCATCTGTGACCTTCACGTCTTCATTGATCTTCCTGAGAACATCAGCCTGTCTCTCTGAGTCTGCTTTCCGATCCTCTAATGCCACAACCATCTGACAAGACTAGCCAGAGGAAGAGGGTGTCCTTACATCCTGGGGTCTAAGTTGGAGTGCTTTTGCACCTTGGTTGTTGGACCATATGTTCATTTACAAGACGAGTAGTTTTTCTTTGGAAATGTTCAGACTAACTGAAGAAAGCTCTGACTAACTTTGGGCAGTACAACTTTCCATTCTGGGTGGATAAAGAGATTGCAATCCCATTGAAAAGCTGTGTAAAGATAAAGCTGTCACCCAGGCAGAAGAGTCGGTGGTTTTAATTCGTTGCTCATTTTTCTGAATGCTGTTGACACACAGCAATTAGTGGCAATCTTAGATGTGACAGATCCAGGCTCAACTCCTGAAAACAGATTTTTAAATTAAACTTAGGTGACTGGAGGATTAAGGCTGAGGGAGAGATGAATGAGGATAGAAGGCTGTTTACCTCCTTAATTAGAAACTGCCTGATTCAGCACAGCATCCAAGCAAGTGCTTCACTTCAAGGGCATGAATAGTTAATAGGGACAGTTTCCATACTACTAGCTAAGAGTGTGCTTGTATGCATTGTTGCATCTTAGTATGAAGCAAAGCAATATATCTGTGATGGGAACTGAGAGGGCCAGCCTGAACATTGTGGGAACTCAGGAGGTGCCAGCTCATTATTCTTGTTTGCCTGCCCCATTGTACTTGAGCACAGTGCTCAGGAGCGGAGATGCTGAAATAGCTCAGGAGAATTTCTCTAGCCAAGTTCTCTTAGGGTGCTTTGCAGGCAAGAAGGAATTAGATCAAGTTCATGCAGTTTGTAGTTTTAATCAACTGCTTCTACAGTGATGTTTCCTGCCCATAATTCTTCTCTGCCTTCCTGGCAGTGGGGGGTCTTACTGCCACCTCTTCACTTATTTATGTTTATTCATGCACAGAAAGTCTCTCTTTATCTCACCTCCTATCCCCTTGCCTCCCCCTTCTCTTGGCCTGCCATTTGGCCTCCTCCTCCCCCTTGTTATCTCTCTCTGTTGTCTCACCCTCATTTGGACCATCCCTTGTTCTCTTATCACTGCCTGTCCTATGCCTGTCCCATGCCTATCCCATACAAACACTCCAGCAGATGTGGTGGGAAATGCAAAGCCTCTGAAGGGAAGTCATGGGAGTGGAAGAGAGCCTGGAGCAGGCAAAAGCCAGAGCAGAAATCTGGGCTTAGGCAGCACCAAAGACACATTTGTCACAACTGCTGTGTTCCCTCCTGCCAGCAATCTCCACCACCTACAGACTATTCCCCATTTCCTACATGAGTTCAGACATTCAAAAGAGCCAAACTGTGGTTCAGGCCACATTTTGGAGTGCCCAGTGAGAGTGGCAGAATGGCTCAGCACAAATCTGTTCCCATCAGGGCTTTCTGAAGACCTTGGCATCAGAGGTGGTTGAGGTCACTTACACACCTGATTGCTGGTTCACATTCAAAAGTGGGAGCATGTCTGAAGATCTGTCTCCCTTTTAGAAGCTGTTTATTTTATTTTACAATAGGGTTTTAAAAGTCAAGCAATGTGTTAACAATACTTCTCATTTTGATTGTTTCCCACCTCGTTGTAACCTTTTCTTTTGCGTGTTCTGCCAACTCAACCCTTGCAATGGTTTTAGAATGGCAGCAGAAAACTGTAAATGACATGATTTATATGAAAATAAAGATGGCTTTTGAATACAGAGGATATGAGACAGAGGTGAGGTTTCCTTCAACAAATCTGGAATTAAGGGCTAGGCTCATGTCTAATTTCTTCAGCCTTAGCCAGAGCTTGCTTGCCTTCATCTGTCTCTGTTTTATTTTATGGGTGAGTGGGTGCACAAAGGAAGATGACAGCCCCAGAGTGTTCATTTGTTTTATCTTGAGATCATTTTAGTGTTGGTAAAAGCAGTTTCTGCTGGGTTTGGGTCAGCAGATGCCTTGACATTGGCCTTTTCAGCATGGAGTCTTCCAGTCAGTGGTTTGCTGGGGTAATAGCTCTCTCAAGCCTGGGTATGCCATGGCACCTAATATTTTTCCTCCTTGAAAGATGGTACTTCAAGCTACTGATTCTCAAAATTCTATGCCACCTTCTGCAAAACATCTGTCATTGTTACTTTGGTGCTGCTGAAGGTGTTATGAGAGTGAGCACAGTTGTCCCTCGGAGGGACACTCCAGGGCAGTGTGAAAGGGCTATATGGACCAGGTAAGGAGAAATGCATAAAGGTGTAGCCAGTTCTGAGGAAGGAGGACGGTTTGGGGGTTTGTCTCCAAAAGCTTTCATTTCATGATTTTTCAGGTGTTTCACGGTCCAAAAATGACAATAGACTTTCTTCAATTTCTTTTCTTTCTTTATTTATCTGAAGTTTATTTCCAGAGAAAATGTAGGATGTTTTAACTTCATGTACGGGAAAAAAAGTCAAAAAATATTCTGCTCAAAGAAAAAAAAAAAAGAGAAAAAATTGACTCTTCAGTGTTTCTAAGGCAAGCCTAATTTAGGGGGCAGGTACTTTTTGACCAGGCTATTTCTTAGATTGATCCTAGAGATCTTCTGTCTCCCCAAAAATGTCCACAAGAAGCTTTTGCTCAGACTCTTATCTCTGTCCTTCACCATTTGCAATTTCTCTCAAAAGGACAAATGGTGGAAAGGAAATAGAGGTTTGGAAGTGGTTGCTTAAAAAAAAAAAAACAAACCCAACCTTCACTTTTCCGCTCTCTCATCTTTACTCTCATCTTTAGAGTCATTATTTGTAAATTAATAATTTCATGATGGAGGCATGAAAAGGTGGGACCTTTGTTATTATTGCTACCCTGTGATGATGATGATAATGTTGAGGAGTGCTTGACCACCTTCCAGATCTTCTTGTCTCATCTTTGTATTCCACTAAAAACCTGTAGCAATGATTCTGACCTTATCAGAACTTACAAAAAAAAATTTGCATTGTTAATTATTTTTTTGTATCCTTAATATTTCCCATCTGTCCAAGGAGAGCTTGTACGGTTGAATTGCAGGGGAAATTGAGCCTTGCAGATATAAACAACTTTTAAAAGGTGGTGGTGTGGGGGGTTGTTGCTGAATAAAACCCTAGAAAAATTATCTCTGTGGCATAACATCTACAGTACTTGTCATGAACCAGGAAATGGATCTTCATGCCCATCTTGGATGCTACCCAAATTGTCTGATGTCCCAGCTGGATGGGTGAAAGAGGAGACAGTAATTATCTGCAGGGCAAGAGTGACTTAAACATTAAGAGCTTTATGCCTTGGATCAGCTGGAATTTTTGCTCATTCCTCACATATAGTCTCTGAGCTCACCAAAGCAGACAATATGAAAAATATTAACAGGATTCAAGAAGACATTAGTAATAGATTAAGAGTGCATGCCTCCCTTGTGAGACTTTTTTTCCTTGATTTTTTTTCTTTCAGTTAGAAAAGTCTAAAGGTGAGTAGGTGAAGTCAATTTTAATAATTCACAGACAATAATACATATATTTCTTACTTGACAGAGCTAGTGTTTAAACTATTAGCATTGTCTGGCATAACATGAAACAGGATCAGTCACTCATCCCTTTGAAACCTCTAACCTGGCCTCATTTAAATTTCTTCCTTTCAGCTTTGCCAGTATGTTTTAATAGTCTTGGTGGAGCTCTCAGCTGCCTTGTGACTGCAGACTTTATCTACCAGGTTATGGTTAGGAATAGAGTAAGACAGCACCATTCCTTGTCAGCTCTTCTGTATGCAATGACACAGAAACCTCAGTGCTACAGATAACCATTGAAATTCAAAACAGAGTACTTGACTGCTGAACAGAAATGAGTTTTTAAATCAGATTTTCTTTTTGGAACTCTGTTCTGTAATTTTTGAAAGCACTCTTACTTTTTTTCCATCCTCCAAATTGCTGAGCTGGTACTACTTTGCAGTCATCCTTTCTATTGGATAACTGTAAGGGGAAAAGCAGATTAACAGTAATGAAAACAAAAAAATATGGTTTAAAGTAGGACACCTGCCTTTTTTTTTACAGTGATCTGTGACAAGTTCATGTTTGTTATTCACTGTGTCTGTTACCAAGTTAGTGCTTTACAGACCTTAGCTTTAAAAATTTCCAGATTGGGTGACTAGGAGATGAATTGCTTTTGTTTTTATTTTTAATTCTGCTTGACCCATAAAATATTACTTTTCCACCTTCTGATTTTGAAAGCAAAAACATATATTGCAGCTTCTTTACAATAATAAAGGCTTCTAACTAAAGCAAGTGGTTCCCACTGTAGTTTTTCCTTAGATAAGAGTTGTAAATTTCCAAACTTCTGATCTTTGGCGGCATTTCCTCTTGATCCAAGTTTCTATTTCCATCTGTTGGTGGAGATTAAAAAGTGGGTTGTGAAGGTGACATTGGAAACAGAGGAAATGTGAGGTTTTAGGAAAAGCTCAGGTAGGGCCAAGTTTGTTCTGTGCACTGTTTTCGTATCTATGAAACAAAGCCTACTGGGGCCTCTTCATGTACTGCAGTGTCACCACTGATCACATGTTGTGACATTCACTCCTCACTCAAACCAAATCTTCTGTAGTGCTAATCCTATAAAATTACCACAGTCTTTTATCCTGCACATAGTTGGCTGAGAGAGCTTGCAGATGAATATCCAAGGTGGTATTTAGGTGTTTTTCCTGACCTTTCTTTCTCTGTCTCCTCCCAAAGGTGCTTATTGGTATTATTTCTGTATTTTACGTATTTGTTAGATGCCTTCTGGATAGCTTCTGGGCTTAAAATAAAGGCCAAAGTTAATCTTGACTGATGAAGTGAATCCCAGGAGTAAGATACCTCAGGAACTGTAAACAAAAAGTTGTCATGATTAGAATGTGACTAGCCCTACAGGTAAGCCACCCACCTCTATAATAATTCAGTAGCTGTGGCATAATGAGTGCAAGGGGTAGGTGGACACAGAAGTAAAAACAGAAACATGTGAAGGTGCATTATTCACCACAGTAGAGACTGACAGCAGCAAAGACTTACGAGCACTTGAAGAACAGCCAAAGGGCGTTGGTGATGGATGACAGGCAGTTTGTGCGCTGGAAAGCTCACAAGAAGTATTCTTATTTTTGCCTTCTAGTATTAGTGACCACAATTAGTTCAACTTTGGCTTAACTACTGGATGGAATTAGAAGAAAAGAAAAAAAAAACATGATTGACTTAATTAAGTTCTTAAATATGGCTTTGTGAAGGATTTTCTACTCCAGAGTAATGCCTGGACAATTATCTTTGATACCCTTGATAGCACAGCTTGCTATGACTGAGAATACCCTGGATGCAAACATCCGCATCCAGCAGCTTCTTCAGCTGTGATATCCTTTCAGAGGAAGCAGGTGTCAGGACCATGCTTGCTGGGTGGAAAACTTCTGGGAAAGTCCTTCCTATGTACAGGTACGTGGCAGCTTATGTACTTGCTGTGGGTTTTGTGAGGATCAGCATTATATACCAGAGTTCATCAAAAGGGCATTTTGTACACTGACATAGAGACAGCTTATGACTTACTAGGACTTTGAGCTGGGAGGGACCATTTAGAAATGTGACAAAGTGGTTGGAGTCACTGTTTCTCTTGGTTGGAGCTACCAAGGATTGTCCTATTTATCGTGGTAAAAGGAAAGGGTCAGCTAAAGGGATATGCACAGTAGTCAGAGGAATGTAATCAATAACTCTTTCCACACACCAGTGAATGCCAATAACCACTAGAGGCAGAAATAAATAAATATATTAGATGTGAATGCCTTCTTGGTTTGTATACCAACTTTTCCTTTGTTGCTGACTACCTTTTTTTTCTGTAAAGCCTTGTAGAGGGCTGACCCTGGCTAGATGCCAGGTACTCATTACAGCCACTCTCTCACTCCCCTCTGCAACTGGACAGAGGAGGGAAAAAAACAGCGAAGGATTCATGAGATCAGGTAAGAGCTGAGAGAGGTTACCTACGGATCACCATCACGGGCAAAACAGACTCTAAGTGGGAATATTAATTGAATTTATTGCTAACAGGATCACAGCAAAAGAATGAGAAGTAAAATAATCTTAAAAACACCTTCCCCACCACTCCTCCTTCCTTCCACGTCCTCCCTCCTCTCCACCAGAGCTGCAAGCGGACAGGGAATGGGGATTATAGTCAGTTGTTGTTTCTGGGTCCCTCCCACGGGAGACAGTCTTTGATGGACCTCTCCAACATGAGTCCATCCCTCGGGCAACAGTTCCTCATGAAACTGCTGTCCCGTTGGTCACCCCTCCATGGGGTGCAGTCCTTCATCAAGGAGAAGACCCACCGGTGGGTGCAGACCCACCGGCGTGGGTCCCCCGTAGGGACCACAAGTCCTATCCGTGAAAAACCTGCTCCATCGTGGGCTCCTCCCTCCATGGGCTACAGGTGGGTCTCTGTACCCCAATGGTCCTCCATGGGCTGCAGGGGCACAGCTGCTCCACCAAGGCCTTGACCACAGGCTGTAGGGGCCTCAGCTCCGGTGTCTGGAGCACCTCCTGCCCCTCCTTCTGCACTGACCTTGGTGTCTACATTGCTGTTCCCATGTTCTCACTCTGCACTTCCCTGGATGGAATTTCTGACTGCGCAACAACCTTCTGTTCTTAAATATGTTATCACAGAGGCATTACTATTACTCCCAACTGGCTCGGCCTTGGCCAGTAGCAGGAAGCCTGTCCTGGACCTGGCAGGCATTGGCTTCACCAGACAGGGGAAGCTTCTAGCAGCTTCTAACAGAAGCCACCCCTGTACCATCACCCTCCTGCCCCCTGCTAGCCACAGAAACCCCCTACAAGCCTGTAGAAGTTGGGTTGTCCCTCAAGTCTTCCAGTGTCTCTTTTAACTACCAAGGACTCAGTGAGACACTATTTGCAGAGCAAAACTTCACAGGATATAGTATATCAAGAATGCCCTCAAACTTTGGGTGATATGAAGGCTTCCTCAGAGTTCCTGGTTCCTGTGCAACCTCTCAAAGACAGTTCAGGATATTGGCATGCTCCAGTAGATGTATCACACCTGTGTGTCACTTCCAAAAGCCATGAGTGGATTGTTGAGGCAGAGTAAGGAACTTTACATCAAGTTCCTCTACATGAAAATGTTCACTTTGGATCAGGATTAAAAGTGAATCAATACACAATTAGAATTTTTTGCATTTTCCTTTTATTCATTGCTATCAACTCACCAAATTTTGACCTCATAATAAATACCATCTAACCAATTACAGGGATCTCTGTAGAGATGCACTTTGAAGAAAGGCATTCTATTGCTGTAAATTATTTTAACATAGGCTTTAGATATTGGAATAATTTCTGAATAAGGAAAGGGAAGGTTAGACATTTCTGTAAGGATACTAATTTAGACTATAATGCTAATGGGAAGAGATGACTTGACAGTGCACTGGTGGAGGTAAACAGACTCATTTCTCTGGAAAGAGTGTTGACAAGCAGTGATTTTTGGGAAGCCTCCAGACAGAGTCCAGACTCTGACTTTAGGGATTTAGGTAATATAAAAATTATTATTATTAAAAAAAAACCAAACCAAACAAAAACTCCCAAACCAACTCAAACATTTGCATCAGCTGTGCCTGCAGTTTTTTCTTTTTTCTTTTTTTTTCACATACTTTTGTTCTATTAAACATTTCCAGAAACACTGTACAGTTAAGCCTAGCCCTGTGAAAAGGACTAATATCCTTTTTTGATAAACTCTTCCTGTGTTGCTTTTGTATCAAATCAAGTACATTTCAGCTGCAAGTTTAGTCTTCTTCAAAAGAATAAAATATGTAGGGCCTTGAGCCTGATAGACTTCATGTGGACATGAACCAAAATGATCATATTGAATATCATGTTGTTGAATATGAAGTGGCCTTGCATATTTTCATGGCCTTAGGCATAGATATAAAGATGGCTCCCTCCAAAACCAAGTTCCAGGCATGCTTACAAAATCGTTTCCTCATGTCCCATACAGTGTTTTGCTTTGGTTTGTTCTCATTCCCCAAATTAATTTTTATTTTGCTTAATAAAGTGATGCTTTGGGGAGAGAAAGCTTACAGGTATTCTGTTTTGGTGCTTCTTTTTTGCCCCCCTCTACAAAACATCCCATTGATTGCTGCTGCAAAGAAAGCAGATTCCTCTTTCTGTACCCTCAGATCCCTCCTGAAAACTCTCTTGTTGCCCTCAAAAATCACTGTACTAGCGATGTGCTGTGACTTCTTGTGCATCTTGATGACCACTGCTGTTTTTTGTTGTCTTCTTTCACTGTCTACTCATTTGTGCTCCATTTCATGTACTGTGAGCATGTGCATGCAACTTGACTTAATAATTTAGCCTGAACAAAGGAGAAAAATCTAATTACATCAGTATGAAATGCTTCAGTGCAGCAGAAACAGGTTAAATTAGCTCATATAAAAGCCTGTTTGTCACAGTAGCAGTATAACTTCACGTTATTAGCTAGTTCAGTAATGTGCTGCATGGCCTTGCATTATGAACATTTTGCACAAGAAAATTTCTTTTGGTCCTGATTTGCAGCACAGCTAGAGGAGGAAGATCCTTGGTGATGGCAGAGGTTTTTAGACACAGACTGTAATAATCACCATTATACCTTTGCAAAGATTTTAGAGAAACGTATGTGGGAACCTGTTTATTACATCTGTTAGGATTCTGACTCATAAATGCAGACTTCCACCTGCATGAAAAAGCTGAAGGAAGCATACCAAACCTAGTTCACTGGCTGAGTAACAAGACAGCTTTTCAGTGCCCTGAGACCCAAGGAGCTCATCCTCTTACTGGAAATTCTTTGGATACCATCTTTAAATGTTTTACAGTATTTTTATTAGTACTTTCCACTCTTCAGTGGATCAATGGAAGCCTGTTCTGAAATTCTAGGCACTTCTTTCTTTGCATTAGTGTTTCAAATTAATGGTCTGCAACTGTAAACTCACATATTTGTACTGACACATTTTTTAAATATAAAGCTCTCATGTTCCTGCAGTTAAAGGAAGATCCAAAGAAAATGAGAATATCTGGCACTCCAGTCTCCACTATCAGCTCATTAGCCAATTTTACAAATTTATTCTTCATGCGGAAAAAATGTTGTGACGTAGTGGCTTGTTGGCTGTATCATACAAGTGCTATACTGGTAACCACGTTACTATAAATTTCAAACCTTTTTCTTTTTTTTATTTTCCACGTACTTTTATAAGATGTATTTTATATTCAAAATTATGGAAACATTGTAAGCTGTAAACGTGGTTTTATCTAGTCCTTATACGGACTGTATAACACCTGGCTTTTTCTTCAATCAAAAAGATCCAGTTAGAATCTTAGAATAGAATTGTAGAATATCCTCAGTTGGAAGGGACCCGCGAAGATCATCAAAGTCCAACTCATGGCGCTGCACAGGACACCCCAAGAGTCACACCATGTGCCTGAGAGTGTTGTCCAAATGCTCCTTGAACTCTGGCAGGCTTGGTGCTGTGACCACTTCTCTGGGCACCCTGTTACAGTGGCCAACCACCCTCTGGGTGAAGAAACTTTTCCTGATATCTGGCCTAAACTTGCCCTGACTCAGCTTCATGCCATTCCTTCAAGTCCTGTCACTGGTCACCAGAGAGGATAGGTCAGCACCTGCCTCTCTGCTTCTACTCATGAGGAAGTAAAAAGTACCTAATAGATCCAAATAGACTTATCCTGTAGTTTTTCTATTAAAAATTGGAAATTCAGGGTTAAGGATCAGATTGTCATTGATTTGCTGTGACCCTTGGGTGAGCTATATACAATTTCTGATGCTAAAGACTCAGGAAGTTTTGTGTAGAGAGTTTCAGAACTCATTTTCATTTACACTGCGACCTTCCTATACTACTTTTACATGAAAATGGGCTTTGCAGGGGAAGTTTATTAAACTACTTGAATGAAGGCTCAAATATCAGCTTAATTCTGCTAGTGGCACATGTCATGTCCAGTATTTTTGCAGGGTTGAGGCTTGTCTCCTGTCCTGTTTCTTTTCACCATGTGCTTGTGCATAGGGTGACTTATACCTCTCTATTGAGATACATTGTCTTCATATTCTGTTATTCTCCCTAGCCTTACACTTAATTCTCTGCATTCTGATCATCTAATCACCCATCTTCCTATACCATCATTAGTCATTCCAGTATTTTCCTTCCTCTTCCCCCCACTCATCTCTTACCACTCCTTTTCAAAGGTATTTAGACATTGCATTTTACTGTTGCATCTCTTCAGAACTAAAATACTTCTGTTTTATGTAATTCCTTTTTTTCCCACAAAAGAATTATGAGACTCTTGTTCCAGAACACTAATTTCCCACTTCTTTTACTCCCCAGCACCTACTACTGCTCTCTGCTTTTGCTGCCCAGCTAGCTGAACACGCAAGCATCTTCTCAATCTTTTTGCAGAAACAGAACTTCAGGTTTTATTCTAGGAGATGCCTTTTTAAAAGATTTCCAAGAATCCCACCTTGTGCTTACACAGAACAAAAACAAAAAAAGCACATGCCTGGAAATACTCTACAGGCAAAAACTGGGGAAAGAGTCCAACTTCTTTGTGGCTTTTTTTTCCCCAGATATTGGTAAGTAAGTAAAACAGAACTTGATTTGGTGTTCACTCTTGATGAGATGCATGTGTCATGAACATACATGTGCTTTCTCTCTCTTTCTTCTCTGTTTAAATCCCATTTAAACAGTGCTTGGTGACTGTTGGGAGTTGTAATCCCTGTGCAACTCTGTCATGAGGCAAACACCAGCTGCAGGGACTGCTCTACAGAACAGTCTGAAACCAGTTGAGTTGCTGAGGAGTCATAAAGGAGGGAAAAAGGGGTTCATGAGAACACAACCAGTGCCTTTTGGAAAATGTTCCTTACACTCTCTTAAGAGATGCAAAGTTTGTATTGTGTACAGTTTCTTGTGCTTAGCCAGGGACAAAATTACAAAACAGAAAATGACAGAACTTCACAGCAAATTCGTACTTTCTCAAATTTGTTGGACGAGGTATTTCACACAGCTTCAGAGTAGACTGAAAGCACTTTTAAAAATCTACTGTTTACTACATAGAAAAAAACCCAAAATCTTTTACTTTCTATTAAAGGAAATTTTTCCCCACTGACAGAATCATGAGCAGTGTGAATATTTCTGCTTGGTTCTGTACTCCCGATTCATGTTTTCATTACCCATCTCTAACATCCCTGTTTGGGTGTATTTGTAGAAGGTTATCTGAAGAAACACAGATGTTTGGAAGTTTACCATTCTTTTAATTAAATAAATTGCTAGGGTATATTTACAGCTTTGCTGATTCAGAGCCATAGGTTAACAACTCCTGTACTACAATACTATTGAGCAATTGTCCAAAACACTGTTCTAACACTTCTGTAAAACAAAGCGCTAGGGACTGTTAACATAGAAAACTGTAGAATTTTATAAGGGAATTTTAACAGGGAGCACTAATAAAAATAAATACCTCTATTTATGGATATTGGCTAATGAGTGGAATGCTAAAAAAAGATGCTAAGTAGTGGCAGCTTCAGCAATAGAAATTATAAACAACAAGTATTTGTGAGTGGTGAATATATTATAGTTGCTATTACTGAGTTTTCTGCCTGGTTTCCTTGGTGTTATGCTCAAAAATAACAAAGTAATTGGTACCTGTGTTGTAATAGAGCAGATCTTGGGCATGTTTGATGATGCTATGAGGCTACAAGGATATTTGGACTTGGGCATCTTCAAATTAAGTACATCCCACCCTTCCTGCTTGCAATCGTCTGCCAAGGCAGCACACTGAAAGGTTAGTGAAATTAGAACCTTGGGAACTATTGTTAGTGGAGAATGAGAAGGCAGACTTACAAATGGCGTACATCCTCTTAGGAAAATATATTGAACTGAAGTGGTTATAAGGTTGTGGGCTGTGAAACAGATCTCTCAACACTTGACATGCACTGCAAATGGAGCCATTCATTCTTCAGGTGAAATTGATTTTAACGTGCTATGGTGCTGGTGCCTGTGTTAGACCTTCTTGCAGAATACGGGGGCCAAAGAGGTAAAGTATGGAAACGATCAGTCAGGTAGAGGCTGAAATCCTGACCACAGACTTCAATGGAGCCCAGGTCTCATTTGTATGGTGTGTTTTCACAAAACAGATCCTACTACCTTGAGAGTGGATGCTTTCAATAAAGTGCTTTATGCTTCTCAGAGAGGGTTTTTGGTGGGATGGCTACAGAGAGGGGGAATGGTAATCCCACCAATTTCACCCAGAGTAAGAATTGGAATTGAAGGGACAATGATTTTCTTTTGTTTTGGTAATTTACAGAAACATACACACACACATATATGCACACACTCTGTCTTGTGCTGTCCTGACAGTTTGGAAACCTTTGCTTCTTCCCCCCTGCTTTTTTTCTGATGAAATACTGCAATTAGAAGACCTGTGAGTATTGCTGTACAGATGCTTCAAAGTGTTGGTTTAAAGAAAGAGTTTATAAAGCTCTCCCCTTCTGTGTGATGGCAAGAGTGCTGTAGCTCCACTGCCACTCACATACTTTCATTTACTTGCTGTGACTGATTGCAAGTCAGATTTGAAGCAAAAAAGCCAGTGATCCCATGCTTAATTCACTCCCAAACTCAGTACCACATTAATAACTGACAGTAAGCATACTAATATTAAAGTAGAGGCTTAGAGAGACACTGGACCTCAGAGCTGCAAACAGGTCCCTGGGATCTTGTGTCCCACTTCAGGCTGGAATTTGTGAGCGAGGCATCCCCTCCAGGGTTACTCACAGAGGAAAGAAGGTATGGATGGTGTCTCAGCCTTAGGGTTGAAGTGCTTGCCAGCAAAGCTGGAGCACTGAAAAGGTCTGCAGTTCAGCAGGACTGTGGTATAAATACACCCCCACAGCCAGGATCAGTGGACAGACAGAGACTCTGAGTGAAGGCTTACTTTAGCTGTACATGTTCATCCTTTGGAAAAAAAGTATTTTATTTCATCAGTCATACCCAATTCAAAGGCTCGTAATATCAACATCCCAGGAGTGACCTTGGCTTTCCAAATCAGCTAACACTGACTGACAAGCATTGTTAACATGATAAAGGAAAGCAGTATATTTACTGGAAGTAACCTTGCCCAAGCATGATTGTCTTCAAGAATGGCTGAGGTGGCCACTAAGTGGTATTTTCTGTTGATTTCCTTATTCAATTTCCTTCAGATAAAATGCTGGTGTTTTATTTGGGGGTGCTATGAGTCGAGAATAATAATTTTATTTAGGCAATGTGAAATAGTACAATTACAAAATTTAGCATGTGTTCAGTGACAGTTCTAACCTTGGGCTGGAGAAATATTACATCTGTGCAGACAAGCAGAAGAACTGTCGTACACTTTCAGTGTTAAACTGAAGTTTTTTAGTGTCCAAGTTGTTTGCATTTTGAGGTGAAAGGGATAATATTTCTCCAAAATAAAAGTGTTCTTTGGAAAAGCGAAACAATAATTGTTGCTTCAGCAAGATTTTCAGTTTTAGCTTTTTGTGACTTTAAAGTTCTCCCTGTGTTTTCAGTCCTAAGCTCATGATCTAGGATTAGTGTAACATAACATACATTATGCTTGGCTTCCTAAACAAGTTTTTATCAAGTTACACTGTGCTTTGCAACCTTGGAAACTTTTTAATTCTCACTTTACACTTAAGAATTCACAGCTATCTCTGTGTGCGATGCAAACATTGGTTGTAAAATGAGCAAGTAAAACACCTCCCTGCAATTAAGAAAGGAGGTGGTTTCCTCAGTGGAAATAATCTGCATTGGCCATAGCAAGACCTACAATTCAGCATCTCATTTAACACTTCAGATTGTCTTTGCATATGTGGGCTAGAGTCCAACAGCATTAGGAAATCCTTGGTGGATAGTAATCTGGAACACAAAAAACAGCAGTCATACTTCAACACAATTGATAGCCTCTACTTACTAGCAATCTTCTGGCTAAATTATCATGGAGATGCAATTAACTGTCTTTCACAGAGAGGGTGCGTCCTTCCAGATCTGGGAGAAGAAGTCACAGATGGGACGGTGTGGCTATGTGGTTAAGGGTAATTTGGCTTGCTCAGAAGAAGGTCTACTCTGGGCACTTAGGCTGCAAAGCCAGATAGCAAGAAATGCCATGTACCATCAGCTCACCACATCTGCCCTCAGGCACGACCCATCAGGACTGCAAATTCAGGCTTTTTTTTTTTCTTTCTTCCTGTGTTCTCTGTCAAGAAAGTAACTTTGACTTGCATCCGAGGAAAGAAACACAATCAAGTGGGCAGTCTTTAGTCTTGTTGACTCTGTGGAAAGGAAATAGATTATAATCTTTCCTCCAGGTATTTGTTGTGCTGAATTCCCTCTGTGGGCTCTAAAGTATTTTATTATGCATTTCATGGGGCTTCTCAAGCTATAATCTCCAAAGTGGGATGAAGTTTCATTATCAAAGCTGTGATTGGTGCCATGTCCAAAATGTGAAAAAATCAAGTTAATAATTTGTTTACATGTCTGAGACAAAGCAAATACAGTGTCTTTTCTTGTTGAGAAAACACACTTCCTTGGCAGAGCTTAGCATAGATGTTTCCAGCAGAATCTTCTCTCTTTTGAATTTGTCTAGTGTAGGAAGAGTAGTGTTGGCTTCCCAGTTTAGCTTGAGATTTGACAATGCCCAAGGGAAGGGATGTGTCAGTTTTAAGGAATCCCCCACACCCCACAAAACTTGGAAATTTTACATTTATAACATCATGTCTGCCTTGAGGCAAAATGTTCTTATCAGTTCTTATTAACCTTTAGCTAGTTTTTTGTATTATTTCAGATGGGCATATTTGACTCGAAATGAGCCTGACTACCACTCTGTATCAATTCTCACTATTATATGGAAATCAACCTTTAAGTATCACCTTATGTATAAATAAACAAGGTACAATCAAGGTTTACTCTGAGGATCTTTAGCTAGGATTAATTGCTGTACCTTCTTTGACTTGTTTTTCAGTGCAGTTTTAAAGGCAAGCATAGGGATTTGGGATAGTTTTGTTGACACAGCCCATTCAGAGCTTCTCTTCCTGGAAAATATCCACAGGCTGAGCAAGCTTTGTGAACCTTGTCATTAAACACTTTATGCCTCCTCCCAGTTGCACAAATGTTAGAGTGTCACTTGGTTGTATTGGATACTCTGTCCTTGTAAGAGTTCAGACAAATTTCTCTCATATTTGTTGCAATTTATATTTTTTTCCCTTTTTGTATGATGTGGGGGAATCAAACTAGTGTATTTGGGATCTAAAGTGGCCATGGGATGACAGAGATTGCCACAGCTACAGAGTCAGGCCAAAATTTGCTTTTCATACTTGCTGAAGTGGATTCTGAGCCACAGAAATGAGAGCTCAGTCTGTCCCTCTGTTATTTAGTATATCACATCCACCTTGTCCCTCTGTCCTGCAAGTGCTTGTCTTGAAGTCCTGGCCTTAAGAGATGCATGCTCAGCTGCACCCTGTCACTGTATGTTTTAATTTCTTCCTGGCATAAAGGAAGCCCAGGGAAATGGCAGTCAAAGCAGTGACACAAAGTCCCAGGCAGCACTCAGATGGAGTCACAATTAAGTTGCAGTGCTCCTATTCCGTGGAGGCAATGTTTTTCCAGTGCTGGATTGAGCACCAAGAAGAACTGGGTTAGTGGAAAAAATGGAATAGCTTTACCTCCACTTCTATCTTTCAAAAGCCATTGGAGACTGAGTGGGGTAGGCATTGTAGACTTGCAGAAGTCAAAAGTGGTTTGAAAGCAAGGAGGAGAGCAGTATAGCTGTTATGTGATTTTGGAGGAACATATTCTCAGCATCTCTAGATTTAGAAAATCCCTTGAAAAATTCCAGCAGATTAATATTTTCCTGTCTGGTGAATCTGGCACAAAAACTAAGATCTGGGAATTAGGATCAGTTTTAAAATTTTACAGATCATGAGAAATCAAACCAGAGGAATGTCACTAATTCATTTCATGAGGTGTTCATCTCTGCACTGCCAGGAGAATAACTGCTATATTTAACTAAGTAACAGCTCTTCAGCCAAAAACAGCAGATAGTCCTAACTCATTAGTGAGCTAAGCTTTATTTCTCACTCGCACTCCCTTCCATCATATCTCTGGTGGCTCAAAGCCCATTGCAAAATTGAAAGTTGTCTTTCACATGGCTAGGCTACACTGAAGGAGTAGCATTAGATGCCTTTCATACATTTTGCTTTTGTCACTAAGATGTATTTAAAGGAGAGACAATTTCCATCCCTGCTGCCCCTTGCTGCTTTAATCCAATTATTTCTCTAAATGTGCTAATAATCTCAGATTTCCAGTTTACAGACTGCACTTTCAGCCTGGAGTGAAGTGCTGTTCAAGAGGCAACACAACTTTTGAGAATGAAAGTTAAGGCTATGCTTTACTTGAACTGCCATGTGCTGATAAATTCAGATCTGATTGAGGTGGACTGTGAGGGCTGACTATGTTTAACACACCTCCAGCCTTAAGAAGATGCAACCAAACCTGTCTGCTTCTGAGTGCCATGCTTGCCATTTTCCATGTTTGTAAGCCATTCCTTTTTCCTGTATCTTTGCTGTGATTTTCACTACAACTGGCCTTTCACCTCAGTAGCTTTACTTTATCACTTGAAGAACCAGAACCTTAAAGAAACCCTGTGAAAAGCTGTGCAAAGAAATGACTTAACTTGGCACTACTTCTCCATATTGATGATCTCAAAATTGTGGGCATCCCTAAGGACGGAAGAGCTGTAGGGCTTGTAAGCAGCAAGGTTGATTAGAACTGAGACTTACAGGTAAAGGATCCAATATTTCCCAGCTGTCTTGAGGTGGCATCATGAACAAACAGGTGGGGGTTGGTCTCTTCTCCCAAGCAGTCAGCAGTAGGACAAGAGGGCATGGCCTTAAGCTGTGCCAGGGGAGGTTTAGGTTAGATATTAGAAAGAAATTCCTTACAGAGAGGGTAATCAGCCATTGGAATGGGCTGCCCAGGGAAGTGGTGGATTCTCCGTCCCTGGAAGTTTTTAAGATGAGGCTGGACGTGGCACTTAGTGCCATGGTCTAGCAACTGTGGTGGTAGTGGATCAAGGATTGGACTTGATGATCTCAGGTCCTTTCCAACCCGTCTGATTCTATGATTCTATGATTCTACGAAACTGAAAAATTATGAGTTGCAAAGTTTTGTCATAGCTGTTCACCTTTGCAGACGAATGGAGAAAAAGTTGTATTAGTCAAGGAGCTGCTCAGGTTACACCCTCAGAAAGTCTGTCCTAAATGTCCCGAGGAAGTAGAATCATAGAATCATTAAGGTTGGAAAGGACCCTTAAGATCAGGAAAGGACCCTTAAGATCATCCAGTCCAACCATTAGCCTAATACTACGAAGTCTACCACTAAATCATGTCTTAAAGTGCCACATCTGCAAAAGTTTTAAATACCTCCAAGGATGGTGACTCCAACACTTCCCTGGGCAGCCTGTTCCAGTGCTTGATAACCCTTCCAGTGAAGAAAAGTAATCTACATTGGGCCAAGTTTAGGTTCCACAGCCCCATAGAAAACAAGATCATAGGCATATAAATTCTGTTGAAAAGGTTTTTGCAATCAGGAATTTTCATGAGTGGTGAAGACCACTGTGAAAACACAAGTTTCATTCCTATATGCATTCTCAGCAGTACGGTTTGGTCTGTGCTTAAGCTAACACATATCCATTGACGTGAACATACTGTTGCCAGGATGAAATGGTTGGTTGAGTAAAAAGATGCTTCACTTAGTGGCTGAGATTAGGGAAACATCTAAAGAAACTGGTAGCATAGTCACCATGTGCTGAGAAGAAACCATTTCAAGAGACTGATAGACTTGGGCTAGTCACGCTATTCATGTTAAATGTTCTCAGACTATGTGGCTGCTTCTTATCAAAATATATTATGCACATGTAGGTATTTCACTTACCAAAATTTTTGCTGATTTTTTTTTCATAGTAGTGCTTCATGTGCAGGCATTTACCACAAAGGAATTCTAGTTGCATTACGTATTGTAAATTTAGAGGAAACCCAGTTGTCTTATAGACTTGGATTGCATTTGTTGATGTTAAAGAACAATTGTTTGTAATAATCTCTCTTTTCTTTTATCTGTACCTTCGCACAGTATTTTCCTTTTATTGTGTCCTTCACAACTTTTCTACCTTTGCTGACTGTAGCATAGAAGTACTTTTGCTGTATACTGTTTTTCTTTCCAGCAGGTATGCTAGCATGGTTTCTTTGGCTTACTGCTTAACAGGTATGCAATTTGGTCTCGGAATTTCAGGCACTTGAAGGCTTTAACTTCCCTTCTTCCATCTCATTTTTATCCACCTAAAATGAGGCATGATGAAACTCCACCTACTTCCATCTCACTTTCTGACTCACTGGTATATATTTATACCTGAGTTTCTTAGTAGATTTAAAATAACAGCTTTTATTTATGGACATCCCGCCCTTACCTTTTTTCTGTGCCAAAATGATGCAATAGTAAGTATTGGCAGTTTTAGCATTTCCCTTGTATGAAGGTTCCTGGTTTGTTTGTATCTTCTAAGCGCCAGCATACATGCATTGTACAAATCCATTTAGTTTTCAGGGGAAATTAATTTGCTCTGGTAATCAAAAGATGTCACATAAATCTGAAGTACAAACCCTTCACTTCTGACAACTATATGTGTGTAGGCATATATGCCTATACCTTTATACTCCTAATGAGATTTGCTAGCAGAGATCTTTTATTCTTTTTTTTTTCAGAAACATTATTGTCACTTTACCATGGCATAAGTAAGCACTGTTTATGTCCCAGTAAGTCCACAAAAGTGTTGTTTATGATCCACAAAATTTGGATCACTTTCTCTCGTCTTTTGCGCTTGCTGAGTATGTCTGCCCAGACTAATTTAAACTTAAAAAGGATCATTAAATGAACCTCAATTACCACTATGACTGTCCCCATGGGGAAAACTGCTAAATGTTGCAATGCCTCAAGAAATGCTGCGGAAACTAGTCAGCAAGCAACGTCTTCGGGGTCTGTCCTGCCTACTTCAGGCACAGTTGCTTGATCATCCCAAAAAAATGTGGTCTGTTGCTCTGTTTGTCATAGGTCTCTGAGCCTTCAGGCTTTATGACAATCTTAGTACAGTTCACATGAGATGGAGAAACAAACATTACTGGCAACTGGCAAATTGTCATCCATAACTCTGCAGCAGGACTGGAGCCCAGCATTCCCTGAGGAAGGGAGACAGAGATCTCTGAGTGCAGTTTTGTCCATCAAGTTGCAGAGGAGCAGGGGGCTGCTGCTGAAGTCAAATATCATATCTGCTTGGGCTCAAATTTACTGGTGTTTTCCCGCCCAGGGACTATTGCCTCTCTGCAAAAAGATTTCCTGCATATCATATTTATAAATGTATATAAACACAATATGTGTATCAGTAGAGGGAGAGAGAGACATAAATATATACATATGTGTGTGCATCTATATATGTAAATATATGTATGTATAATACACACAAAACTTAAGTATACATTAAGCAAGATAAGTTGTGTTTGCCAGTGCTTTAATCTCAGTGGGAGACTGTTATTGCTGGAGTCAGACTCTTGAGCACCAGCTGAGGATAGGAAACGAGATTCTGGCATGAAGGGTGTGGGAGGAATCTCTCTTTGTCTATCCCCCCTTATTTTGTTTCAGAGTACATGCACAAATAACATTCACATGTGGCCACGAGTGATGTAATGCATGCAACTGACTCCAAAAGAAGCTTTTCTTGTGAGCATAGCCCCTTCAGAGCATGTATTCCTTTATACGGCTATTAAATAATATGTTACCATACCATAAGGTAATATGAATCATTTCAGAATGCATTTTGTTTTCTGTGAGAAGTTGGAAACCTATTTGTATTTTGTATCATCCCTATTGGTTTACATATAGAAGGAGATACATTTGTCTGTATATGGCTGTACATGTGCATATAGACAAGAGTCATGAGACAAATGTCTTCTGTCTTGTCAGATTTTTGTATTTTAATCTGTTTTCATTGCCTTTGCCTTTTACTTAGAATACCAGAACTCTGTGGCACATAGATGCTGCTGTCTGTAGCTTGATCATCAGGTTAATGCTGTGATTTCCTGTCTCAGGAGTCTGTGGCTGCAGGGCACACAAAGCACTGTAAAGCCTGTTTTCTTGCAAACATGTTTGTGCTCCAGCACAATCTACACAGCATAGACCCATTTCCAGTTCTTTAAATTAAATACCACAAGGCAAAATTTGCCTAAATTGCTAATGCATTGGGTAGGAAATAGAATAATAGAAAATGTCACATTTCTTCAGGCCCCAGAGGAAATATGAAGCCAGTCTTTGGAAAGTAATCACAAAACTGCAGCATCTATTATTAAAAAAAAAAAATCTAAAAATAAAGTCGTATGAGGTTTGTTCACATTGGCCCAAGAAACAATGGTTCACATCTTCCCTCTGGCTCATGGAGGGTCACTGGGAGAAGGTTCTATATGAAGTGCAACTGTACTGAAAGAAACAGTAACATCAGTGTGAAACAGGGTATGTGAAATCAGATTCAGAGCAAGCATGAAAACCTTCTTAGCAAGGGCTGTTTTAACACACATGGAAGGTATTAGCACAATCCCTCCCCAGATAGCACAGATAGTGTCAGAAAAAAACTGGCTTCCCTGGGTCAAGTATATCTATACTTGCCAGAGTTTAAATTGCATGATAATGAGCCTGTATTACTGCTATTTATTTTAAGTACCGACAACATATTTGGCACCACACAAGGCAAAAATAAAGAATGTCTTTATCCTAAAGAACCTGTGGTATGAAAGCAGACAAAGGTAACTGTGACATATAAAGGGAGGTGTTGTGATCAAATGCAAATTATTTTCCTTTAGGGTAAAACAATGCTCTGCGTGAATAAGTTCTCTGTGGCCCCAGATAGGCCTCATCTCCCAGTAATCCAGTTCTATAATACATTCTACTTAGTTTGAAAGTAAAAATGCAGTACTTTAAGTCAAAAAACCCTAACATATTTGAAAGAAGCTGGATGTTGGAAGCCTTAGACTGATCAAGCTAAAGTAAAAAAACCAACTCATTCTTTTACCTGTAATTTCCAATTAATTAAATAATTATAAAGAGTACTGGAAACCATAGGACCCCAAGGACCCTCATGATATTTTGCTGCTAGTAAGCAGCTTGTGTTTGGATTCTTCTCTGTTTCCTTTGCAACATACCCTCTCTAATTGCTGCAGGTAGAGTTCAAGCTGGTCTTTAACACACAACAAGTCTTACTATTTCCATTTGGATTGCAATTTAAAAATGAAAGGTAGCTTTCCACGGCCCTGTGAAATTCTCTGCCAGGTGAACCCTGTCATTAACTGCAATGGTTATGGGAAGAAATCTTCAACATGTTATTTTCTTTTTTTCTTAGAAGTGTGTCTCGTGTGTGCATGGTATACCTGTTATGAGAGCAAAGAGAGACAGTTGTTTGAAAGGAAGCTATGGTGGCAAGAGCAGATCTGTGAAGCACTGCCTGTTGGCATGCTGCTGTGGAAGATGGGGCGCATGAAAGGTGTTTGTACCTTCTTGGGCTTGGCTGGGAGCCAAATCCAGTGGGCCGTTCCCAAGAATCACACCCTGGTGTCAATTGTCTGCATATAAAGGATAGTTGTGGGCAAGAGCTGGGCTTTTGTACTATTTTGTTGACTTAGCTTTCTGCCCTGAATAGGAATGTTCTCCATCCAAAGAAAATAAATTCTGTCTCTTGGCCAGAATCTGTCTTTTGATTGACTAAGTGGCATCCTGACTCATTTGTGATTTGGGGAGGGTGTACATTGGAAGAGGATTTACTGAAGAAGTTGTATTATCTTCAAATAGATCTGTACAAAGAAGTGTTTAAGCAATACCCTGTCTTTGTGTAGAGTATCAACCTACAAACAAGTTTCAAATGGGGTTTTACAGAAGTCTCTCCAGTATTTTCAAAATGATGAGACAGGCAGCATATTTGCTAAATCTGAATGGCATTAGATGGGATTAGCTTAACATTCAAGGCCAGAAAGTCATCTGATAGCAACTTGTGAGGAAAGACTCAGAGTTCAAAGTGATCTTGACTATTGGAGAAATGACATGAATATGACAGGGTATGATTCAATGAGAACATATGCAGAGTACTGCACTTAAGGAAGAGATACCAAATCTACCATATAGGATGAAAAACAAGAGCTATAAAGCTATTTTCCAGAGAAGAGTTTGGAGACAACATAGAAGATTGCCATCTAAAACTTGTCAGTGTTGTCAGAGTATTGTGGAAAAACAGATATCATCTTGGAACTGATGAACAGGAACATTGTGTCTAAAACATGCAGTGATCCTTCTATTCAGTGCTGGCAAGGTGTGGGATAGAAGTTTGGTTTTGCAACATCAGGATGGTATCTGGTTTTGTGCACCATATTGCAGCAGGATGTAGGTTGATGGACTCGGAAAAGCAACAAAGGCAATTGTAAGTTTAGAAACCATGTTCTAAAGAAAGATAGTGTTACTGATATGTTTAGTACAGAGAGGAGGCATGATAAGTCTTTCAGTAAGTAGGAGGATGCTATAAAGGGGAAGGGAGTAGGCTATTCTTGAAATTGAATGAATGGGAGAAAAAAAATAAAAAGCCTAAATTGCAGAAAAAAAGGTTTAAATTAGATACAGAAAAATATGTTTCCCACTGCAAGGTTGACTGGGAAATTGAGGGAACTCAACCCAGATCTTCCATATCTTTTGATGTACATTGTAACAGTTCAGATGTTGCACAAAATCTGCATATCATCTCATGTGGTCACAGCAACTGGTATGTGCTAGTTTAGAGTTGGTCAGCGCATGCCTACAGTGTGTATAAACCATGGGGCATAAGGCCCTTTGTGTTTGGACATCTACCTGTCTTGAAATGGAGTTTTAGTGAGTTGGATGTGTTCCAGCCCACAGAATTGCAACTGGGCTCATACACACCCACATTGGCCCAGACTAATTTAGAACTCTGGAAAACAGGCATCCTGAATCACTGCGTGAGGTATTATTGCCTACAACAAACAGTCTGAATCTTGTCTTCAACAGAGGCAACAAAGTACTCAAATAGTGAGGTATTCATAAAGCCACAGTGTTACTTCATAATATTATGTCTCTAAATGGTCTGGGAGAGGTAATCAGAAACTCAGATACTAATAAATAATCAGTACTGCAAGACAGACTCATAAGTAATAATGCATTTGTGCATAAGCTGTTAACTTTGCACTTCTTTTCCTATATTGGGAAGATTTGGATCAACAACGCTTGCTTTTTGAAGTCCTTTTTATTCCCATAATATTTTTCTCATAGCATATTCCAGATGTATATTAATTAAATTAGTGAGATATCACTAGAAGTTTAGAGGAAATAGATTTATAACTAAAAGATGAAAAAGTAATCTAGTTTGGAAAACCAAAATCTGTTCCCCAAATATGACAAAATGTAGGCCAATTAAGGTGAACTATTTCCACCCATTCCACCTACCCTTTTTTTTTTCCCCTAAGAGTGATAGAATATGAATTAAGAAGCACAAAGCTCTTAGGCACTTTAGATTAAAGCTAAAACATGGTAATGATAGCTTGATGATTGAATGACGTCTGCCAAACTTCCTGAGGGACTTCAATAATATGAGGGTAATAGATCATTAGAAGTGTTGAACACTGTGTCTGACATGTTTAAATTTATGTATCACATTCCTCTAAAATAATAACTAGTAATGGGTTAAAAGCTTTGGAGGGATGTGGGATATGCATGCAAAACCACAGAATAGGTGATAGTTTAAACTGGTGGTACCAGTTAAGTAGCTCAAGTTTACCTACCAGTACATTTTAAATATGTTAAAAGGGAACTTAATTATAACAACTTTAACAATGTTTCCCTCCCAATTCCTTTCTAGAATGTGAAAGTGGTTTAGGTGAATGTATTTCACTTAGCTGCTGATGTGGGCTAGGATCCACCACCGGAAACCACTACTCAACTTAGTGGATGGCTATCCATAAACTGCTTTAAATTCATCAGTTTCAATCATGTCTTTAGATCTGTACAGTCAAAAATTATATGATAACTTGTTTGGTTTATGTCAACTGAAAGAAAAGAAATAGTCTTGATATTGGGTGCTAAGAATATTACAATTGAGGTTTTTGAAGGAAAGGACACCTCAAAGGAAATACAGCTTTGTTTCTAGTAAGAGGACCACCTTGCCTTTAAGCACAGCAGATCTCTGCAGAAGCAGTGCTGACTGCTCTTGGGGAATCCTGAGTTGAACAGGAGCATCTCTTGTTCAAAACATGAACAAGTTCAAAACTGCATTTCTTACAGTTTTCCCTCATTAAACTGGGAAAATCTTCACTGAAGTTATGACTACCGTGTGGAGCAAGGATTAAAATAAGCCAAATATGAGAGATCTGCAAACTCAGTTGACATATATGTCATAGTTTGTGGAAAGGTAAGTAAAAGAATATCTCTGTTGGACTGCTGATGTTTTTGATTAACTGTTTTAAAATGTAGTAGTTCGTGCTTGACACAGTGGCTGATGGACTCAAAATATGAGCACATCAGCCAAAAAAAGTAAGATAAATGCAATAATTCACACTAAGGTGAGGCCAGTCAGGTGCACTGTGTTGTTCACACCCTTTACATTGTGTTGTCACGTACTGATAATGTAACCATGGCCATGCAGTATCACAGTGTTGATCCAAGGATCTGACTGCGTTTTCGATGGATTGATGATAGGTGGACTCTGATCTGTTCTGCCCAGATGAATCCCTTTTCTCTCCTCTCCAAGTTTATCAAATCCTCTCTTCTTGTGACAGGCCTGCAGGCTACTCTCTCTGTGTCACTGTCAAGGGCTAGTGTATGGCATACCTCAGCCACAATCAGGGCACTGCTATATATCTCTAGCTGGGAGGAAACAACATCAGGCCAGACTGTGTTTCCTGCGTTGTGGTTTTTTCTTGAGAATGTCATTTGTTTTGGACTCTCAGCTCTTTTGCAAAGCTCAAGAGCCTTGGTGAATCCCAAAATTCCTACTCTTCATGGAGTGGAAGGATGGATATGACCTAGACTTGTTCATATTTCATACGAACATTGTGGTATGAATCCTTCTCAGGATACTTTTTGGCCATGGAGCTATGTAGTAATAACAGATGATACTGTACATTGATCTAACAAATGTAGCATAGTTTTGGGTTTTGTTTCTGTCAGACTGCTTTCATAGTATGGTATCATGTAACTTCTCTTCATTTAACATCTAAAGGTCATAAAGTACATGGGACTTAGCTTTTTTTTAATGTAACTTTGATCAGTAACAGTAGTCATTATACAGGAAAATTATACCAAGAGACAGAGGACAGAAAGAGAAATAATGGTGGATTTGGGAAAGTAAGGATTTCGGAAATACTGTAGACATAGTTGTTACTATTCATACTGAAAATATGTTCATTAGCTCTAGTGTGACCAGGTCTGAGACCCTGAGATTAAGTAGAACTGTTCTTATTATGCAGATGTCTGTTAGGTGGCTCACTGTTTATTTTAATGGGATTTTTATTTTAAAAAGACTCTAAGACACATTCCTATTAAAGTCTTTTTTTCTTTCTTCTTTTTTCTTTTTTTCTCTAATTTTTTTCTTTTTTCTTCTTTTTCCTTATTCATATGAATTTATGGCAGAACCAAGTGATGGCCTGATTCTCCTTCCTTGTCCTCACATTGATCTCTGTGCTCTGGGAGGCATTGGCAGCAGTCAGCCACCTATGTAATTGCGGCCTCAGAGCAGGGAGCGGCAAGCGGCTGCATACCATGGGGTAGCTGTCTGGCAAGAGGCCTCCTCCTACTTTGCTCAGACATGTCAGGACAGCAGCTTGAAGTGCTTTGTGAAAATACAAAGCGAAATGAAAAGCTTCTCCCACTGCTTTCCAGCAGCTGCAGGAGAGGTGTCTCCCAAGAATTACTCCAGTGCTGTTCTAAAGTTCAAGGGGTGCAGGCATGCTCCAGTGGCTCCAGAGCTCCACATCCTAAAAAGCAGAAAAATTATTATCTCAGTAGGTATTCTACTTTACTGAAAGTCAACAAGGAATTTAGGAATGCCAGGCAGAAGGAAGAGGGATTTTCTTGCTCCTGAATGTTTTGTCAAAAATACTATTGCTCTATGACAGCAGTAGAAGGCTTATTGTAAAGGTGAATCAAAACCTGTATGTACCTAAAGCAGTGGAACAAGAATTCATGAGATAATAGTGTTAACATAATCTCTGTCAGAGCAATGATTGTCTGAGTTACCCATGAGTTGAACGTCTCCAGAGACAACCATGGGAATTCTTGAATTCTCCTTTCTATCTTTCACATAATAAAGTCACCAAAGTCAACCGTATTTCATTGCACAGGCAAAGAGAGTAGAATTTAACCTGTTGTAGAAACACAGAACTGAAAATATGAGTCTCATATTCTTGTATAGCAGTGGCTTTCTTGTTCAGGTGTGAAGTTCTTGTTTTACTCCTTTTTTCAATCTAGTTTTTATTTAGTGTTTACTATTTAGTATTTAGTATTCATTCCTGTCTTTGGGTTCAGAAAGCAATGTGTAGCATCATCTCAGGGTATGAAATCACTGGATGGAAGAGTAAGTGTTTACGTTCTCAAACAAAAGGGTATATTTTTGATAATATTCATTAGTTCAGCCCTAATTAAAATTGTTGAGATTATGTTTAATGTCTATTAAATGAGAGTAGAGTTATTTAAAAGTATAATTCTTTTGCAAATCTCTGTTACGAAGCATATCTGATGATTTAAAGGCATCCTGCTGAATGTTTGCATTTCTAAACCCCATATGAATTTGAGGCATGGCTAGCGGGATGTCAGAGGAATTTTAGCTTATGTTGATAGCTGGC
Organism: Corapipo altera; assembly: GCF_003945725.1. Lineage (NCBI taxonomy): Eukaryota > Metazoa > Chordata > Aves > Passeriformes > Pipridae > Corapipo > Corapipo altera. The sequence goes on from NW_020884991.1 coordinate 618,433, forward strand.
AAGAGACAGAATTCTATCTGCATATTTTAGGACTAATGAGAAGTTATGTATTTTCTTTCAGTCAGCTCTCTGAAAAGTCCATAAATAAGATAAACTTCACACAGCATTAAATAATAGTGCTGTATAAAAATTGTGTCAGCATCTTATTTTTGGTGGGCATACATGAGATAATGAATAAAATGAAAAGGTTAATTAAAAATGGGAAAGCAGTTGCAGAATATATGAAGGAAGCTATAAAACAGGTTATGTGCTTTCTCCAGAAGGAGGGCAAGTATTGTGCTTTTTGCCTCATTTGCCTCATGCATATTCTTCATATGCCACAAAACACTGTAGTCATGTCTGCTTTCTTTTGAGATTTTGACCTATCCAGTTATGACAGCAGTTGTGGCTTGCTTGAAAATCGTGCTGAGAATCTATCACTGTGTGTTTTACTTCTGTGTCTCATTGACCCCAGGACAATCCATCGTTCAGTTTTGGTGATGTATTTGCAGTTTCTCACTCTGAGGAGAAATTATCGTATTGCTGTTTTGACTGTAGTGTTTTAGGGATCTGCTTGGGGTTGTAAAGCCTGAAAAAATTCACAGAGCTGTATTGAACGCAGTCATGCAGGGACATTGTCACACATACATACCAAGTCTGGGGAAGCTGTATCACTAGGTCTTCTATATGTAAATGAAGAGATGTATGTTCTTCTGGTCCAGTTTCCAGCTCTGAGACACACCATGAAAGTGCCTTTTTTCATCTCCATGTAGCTTTGTGAATACTCTCTTACTTTCCAACTCTAAAGTGATTGTTTCAGGAGGTCTTATCCAGAGAGATCTCTCTCTTATTTCCACTACTCTGGCCTTTTTATGTGTCAAAGAAAGAAGCTGCTAAACACTGTACACTGAAGTATGTGTGTATATATAAAGAACAGCTCCTTCTGACTTGATTGCTTAAATGCCACTTAGACTTTTGAAATTGCGAGGGCTCAAAAAAGTTTCAGACTGACCACCTTCACAAGGACAAATCTCATCCACAAAGAGCTCTAGCAGTTCAGGAGTTAAATGCTGTGCCTTCTCAGAGAGTAGGATTTCCTCCTCCCTCCTGTCTAATTGAAGGGTACATATCTACAATCTACTTTGAACAGATTTTGCATTTGCTGCGCCCAATGTAATATGTCAGATTAAAGCCTAATTGATATTAATTGTCAGTTTGACAGGTATTTACGTAATACACTGTGATTTGTCCATGCTGCAACATCAAAGAACAATGTAGTCCATTGTCAATCTTGTAATCTTTTTTTTCCCCCTCTGGAAGACCAGATCATTGTTCAAGAGTAAATATGAAGTATCTTTCAGGAGGTTTGCACTGGCATGTTTCCTACCCAATTGTGATCTGACTAACAATAGAACAAACCCATGCTAATTTTGTAATGGCAATTCCAAAATGATCAGGAATCACCTTGAAACACGTGTTTTCTGATAAGCAAGTTCCAAATTCACCCTCCTGCTAGGAAACAGTCCTTTTATATTTTGTAGCATGTGGGATCTGACTCACATTTGGATTATGCTTTTCAGTTGTATCTTGATATAACCCCCATTGACTTAATTACACTGGTGTAAAGATGGAATGGGGAAATGGTGAATCACGCCCACTAATAAGTCCATCGTGAAAATATGGGAGTTGTCCTTTTGTCTTCAGGTAGGTTTCACCAGAACAGTGTGACTCTTCTAGACAGAATCAGATATCCTTTGCTATTTTTAGCAACTTGCAAGAAAACTGAGGTGTATTTACCAAATCATACCTCAGTGCAAAAAGAAGATATGCATCAGAAGTCTGTAACTATAAACGGGAAATTACAAAGTAGGAACTTGATGTCTTTGATAAGGCAGGGCATGGTGCTTCAATCAAAGACTGTATTGAATATAATTTTGACATTTTGTTTATTTTTAGCCAATGTGCAATATATGTGCAGTGTACAGTTACCTATAGAAGAGATGAGGAAGAGAGAAAATAAGTCAGGATGATCACTTAGGGCCACGCTAAAATACAATAAAGGAAATGAAAAAATAAATGTAAATTAGCCATCAAAGTACTAGGAGAAGCTACAGTCCCTGTACTGCAAGGGACATGAGACCTTGAGGCTTCAGAAAGATCTGGATTTTGGTGTTATTGAAACAAGGACTGCAGCATGAATTCAGGAGGAGCATGCAGCAAAGAGGCTAAGTTATCCCTCACCAGCCATGGCATCTCTAAAGGCTGTTTGGAGGCCTGAGTTTTCTCTGACACGTGTAACATGATTCCCAAACCCCAAGTAATGTCTAGCAGGCAGGATTTAACTTTTAACTGGCTTGATTTCAGTTATATCAACAAAAGATCTCGGTCTTTTGCCACAAACAAACAACTAAATTAACTGGCCTGAATAATTGAACAGGGAGTTGTTTGTTTATTACTGTTTGTGGTAGCAGTGGGTTGGAAATGAAATCTTGCCACTGCTTTCTGCCATATATCAGATTTGGAGTTTTGTTCCTCTCTGAACCTTTGTATTGTATGCAATTCTTCATTATATTTTCCCATTATTATTTGAATCTCCCTTTATTTTTCATTCCTGAGGTTCTAATGTATTACACTGGATATTGTAGTACTCTTGATCCAAGAACGCTATTGGCTTTTCAAATCTGTGAGATCAGGGGTTTTTTTACCTAGTCCTTCCTTTGTTTGTTAATTCTTTCTCCTACATTTTTGAGTCCTTTATATTTCTCTTTTTTCAGGCAATGTCTTTTCACTTTTATCATATTCCAACCTCCTGAACTCTTATAACATTATTGGCATGTCAGATGCACTAGTTTTGTTTTTTCGTAATATGTCCTTTGTTTAGAAGTCCTCTGCTTTCCTCAAAGTGCTACATTTACATGTACTGTTGTGACTACACCTATCTTTTATTTTAAATTTCATTCTCACCATTCAAAAACTATTATATAAACTGTCATATAAGCCTGGCTTTTCTTCAATTTATCTTGCCATACAATTCTTCCAGGGTTTACTGTTTACTCCCATGGCATCAGCATCAGGTATTTGTTCTTTTGGTTTGCCCTCTCACTTTGCATAAGCTAGTGATTTCTTTGTTATGTACTTTTAATTCCTGCATTATTTCTGTGAGCGCTACAGCCTGCTACAGAGCCCTCCACTCCATGCTCCTGAACCTGTTTTACTCTGCAAGTTCAATATGCTGTTCCCTGTTCTGCTTGTGTTGAACTGATGGAAACATAGTCTTTCCACCTTCTTCCTCATTCCTAAGTTATAAATGCAGCCCTAGTTTACAGACCTTTGAGCCTCTGTTCTACTTTCCATACTTAATTTGGTTTCTGTGACCTAGTATTTGTCCCCTACTCAGTCATCACCTCACAGTTCTGAAGCTGAGTCATGGTGCAGCTCGACTCTGGAGTCTTTTCCTGTGTTCACTGTTGGTGCTGAGGTTGTATTTTGGGTGTAGTTTCATTGCTTCTATGCAGGAGTATGAAAGACCTGGAAGTATTCCTGCAGCTACCCAGAGTCCTGAAGGGTTAGGCAGCCAGACCAGCTGCCTGTAGAACACCTGCCCAGTCGATGCCTCTGGTTCACAGGTGCTCCCTGACCCTACCTTGTCCAAGGCTCGTGCTGTATATTTAGCAATTGGCATTGCATTTGTGCCCCTGTATGTCTATCTGAGAAGGCAGAAAGAGAATGTTGAAGACTGTTTCATCAACTCTTGTGCACTGAAAGTGTGAATAAACCATGTTTAATATGTTTGTCCAGGCTGTTTACGTTGGCTTTTTGAACCATATCCAAATTAAAATTCTGAGGAGGTTGCTATTGCTTTCTAAAGATGTAACCCCCTATCTTTGTTCATCAGCTCAAAGTTATTTACTAATCATTACCTGTGTTTGGCAGAACAGTAGCAAATTAAATAGGTACTTTGTATTTTACATCATCTTGGTAAATGTGTATTAAAATACAACATCCTTTTATTTGAACAATATTCATAAGAAAGAATATTAATTATTATTAATGTTAGAATATTACTCTGTTGCTTTATGCCTTAGGAGATGACAGTCTCTGTGGTAGCAATAATTAATATATAGCTTGGTTGTGTAGGCAGAAAGCAAATAATCTCCTAGAAGATTATTCAACATTAGCATACAGTCTTCCCTCTCATAGTGTACTTTCAAAGCAATTCTCATCTACTGTACTGCAACCTTGTACTGACCTTATGTTAACAAATTTATAACTTGGAAATTATTCTGCTGACATCAATGGTGTTACACCATGCAAAACCTGTTTAAAATTAGGTCCAAGGTATTTCAATTTTAATTTTTAAAATGTGTTCTAAGTAGTATTCACATGCTTCAGTAATTGATGGTTTGGGAGTAGTTTTCTTTTTCTGGTTCAAAATGATGGTTTTGTAAAGGTTTTTAGTCTGTTTTTCCCCTCTCCTTTTAATACTTAAGTTGCTCCCCTAGGCAAAATCACTGATTTCCCGTCTTCCCCTTGCAATCTGGTAATATTATGAACCAACAAACTGAGTTGTCTGCCAGTTCATTCTTGAATATAGATTCTGTTTAATGCAAGTAGAGCACGTAGGAATCTCCTGCTTTACGAAACAGAAACTGCCTGTCTGTCTATCTGTCTGTGTACACAGAGAAACAAAAATACACTGGAAAAGCATTTAAAAAATAGAAACCACACATGAGTTAAAGGAACCTTATTAAGGTACAAAGTCAAATATCTTGAAGCTAGGTAATGCGAGCATTACAAGATCTTACTTTGTCAGAGGTTACCTGCTTGCTTTGTCTAGCCAATACACAGAACATGTGAGATGTTTCAGAGATGTTGGACCATCCAAAGGTTTAAGTTATCCATCCTTATCAGGTCGGTTCTGGGCATGTGCAAACTGCCACATTTTTGTTTTTTGAAAGGCACAAGGTGACCAGGCTTGGGTGAGCTTTCACTAGAATGGCAGAACATATCCACCCAGCAAAGCTGCCAAAATCCTGCTTGTTTTGAGTCCCAGCTGTAAAATACAGTAGGATTAGAGCTTTCTAGACAGTCTACAGTTTTCTTTCAGCAGTAGCTGAGACATTATGGAGAAATAACACCCAAAGGATGCACCCAGGAGCCAGGGATGGAGCCTCCAGGTCCTACTCTTCCTCTGTTCCGCTAAGACTGGTACAAAAAGGGGCCAGTGGCAAGAGGGAGCTCTCCAACACAGCAGGTCACAGGATGCAGCTTTTCACCACTGTCCTGAGACAAAGAGAAAAAGGAGGTTCAGGTGGGTACATATGCTCCAGGGCTGCTTTCGTTAAAGGCTGGATAAGGCCCTGACAGCTCTGTGAGGAAAGAAAGCTGAGCCCACCAGCAGCCCAAAGGAAGCAAGTACTTTTCCTCTAAGAAGTTTTGTTGGTTATCTGCTCAGTGACACAGTTGTAGGACTGTCCTGTCAATAGTGTCTCCTGTCAACTACTGCTGCTTACAAGGAAGCCCGTGTCAGATTCTTCAGGTGAGCCGATTGCCTAGAGTTGTCTCAGGGGCATTTGTTCACTGGGAAGAGAGCCTCCTGGAGATGGGTGAGCTTGTTTAAAATTTCCCCAAGCCCTGAAGCAGTTCTGTGACAGCCAGGCAGCTGAGCCCAGCCAGTCTTGGGAACGCGGGAGCCAGAAGGAAGAAGTGGATGGGAGGTCGGGGCAGCAGCGGGGGGCTCGGATAACAACTGCTCATGGAAATCCAACCTACATGGGTTGTATGTGTTGCTGGTGTGAAGATACATTTTTAAAAATTTTTAAGTAGCACCAGAGGCAGTGGTGTGACCTGTAGATGACTTCTCCATTTGTAACTATGGAATGTAGAAGGGCAGGCAGAGGGAAGAAAAAAGCTGTGGAAGAGACACATCTATGACTAATTCAGCTGTTCTGTAGAGAAACTGTCATTCATTACAATTAAAAGGGAATTTCTTTATTTGGCTTATTTTCAAAAATTTATTTCCAAGCTTGACATGGCATTGATTTCTCCTTATCTGGATTTCAAATTGCTCTGAACATTCAAGTATGCTGAGTTTTTACTGAAAATCCTTCAAGAAGAGCTCATTTTTCAGCTTCCAGAACAACAGACCTTGAGCCTATGATAGCTAGTAATTTGCCTGTTGTTCAGGTGTTACCAGTAACAATATTCTTCTCTCTTCAGTTTCCAAATGTTACTCCTGTTTTTTAACTGTAAAGAATCACAAGTGCACTGGGATTTCTTTTTATAGAGACCTGACTTCAATGTCTTCACTTATATCTGATAATGGGATGACCAATAAGCTGTCCTGACTGTTTTTAAAAGCCAAACAGAATCTGATGATGCTAACTGTAAACTCTTACACTGGTGCCCGGATGAGCTCACACATTTCTTTGCAGTCATTTTTGGTGAAAGATATCCACAGGACAGTTCTTAAAAGTCATGTCTGTATTTTACCCAGTGTTATTACATGTCATGTCTTCGGGGGATGGGGGGGGGGGCACAAGGGAAGGAGAGGGGAAAACGTTTCTGTTTTTATTAACACATGTAAATCAAAAAATCCCAAAGTCAAGGCAGAAGGAACATAGCATCATTCTACTCATAAACCAGTCTCATGATTTTTGAAGGGTTAGACTTAACAGCTGGCCAAGCCTTTGTATGTGGCCTGCAAAGGCCCATTCTGATTTTTTGGGTTTTCATGCATTTCATGCATTTCATGCATTGCAGGGAAGGTAGCCTGAAGTTGTCCCACCCATTGGTATATCCTGCACAAGCACACTTCACTATCCCCTTTGATTTAGGGGGATTAGTTTGATCATGTCCTAATGAATCTCCCAACATAATATCCCCTGAGGAAGGCAGGAAACCCTTTAAAATAAGAATGTAGTGATGACTTTTCAACATTACACATAGCAAAATTATATTCACGGGTAGTAGAAGCATTTTTGCCTTCATTCTACTAGGATTGCTGCACCATGGTCCCTCCATGACATCAACAGCAGAGCTCCTGCCTGGAGAAGAAAATAGGAAATACAGAGTACTTACAAATTTTCAGTGAAAATACTTTCTCCCCCAAAAGACCACTTTGGTCTTCCCTATTATAAAATGTAAATACTTTTTTATAGTTTGAGTATAACCACACTTGAAACAGCAGCTGCCTCTCACCTGTGCTGCAGCTCTGTTTCTGCAGTGAATTAAGCCCTCTCTTTACAGATTGCACATCAATTGCAATTTTTTAAGTGCTTTGGGATTCTTTGGGCTGAAAAGTATGATATAAATTTAAGATATTAAATCGTTAAGAAGAATAAGAGCATTACCAGATGCTGATGCTCATGTTATAGCCATGCTGTTAACAGCAAGTTGGAAGATACTTACACTTCATCTCTGTAGCAGGTATCACATCGCAAAACCTTTTTCATTAACTGTGCATTAAAAGTCATGAGGAAGTTTAGCCGCAGCTAATCCCACTGTACAGCAGTCCAGAACCGGCCTGATCTTGTAGTTAAGAATTTTCTTCTAACCTCCTGCTGTATTTGCATTTTTAGCAAGCTTATATCCATTTGCTCTTATACCACTGTCCTTCATTTCAGTAGTTCTTTCCTTTAGTGATTCTATAGTATCTTCTCCCAAGTGATGTTATAGCACACAGTTGTATCACCTCCCAAATTTAATATGGTTGACAAAACAAACAAAATATGTCCTTATGTTGTTACATCCTTATAACTTTCTCTTTATCTGAACCAAATGCAGTTTAATTTTTTTAACGTCACTACCAAGAGTAGCTTTTGAGTACTACACAGTATTTGAAAGAAAAGACACATCAATCAGTGTCTCATACACTAGCACTAATGCTCCCCTACTTCGCCTGGAAACACATCATGCTACACATATTAAGACTGTGCTTCCCTTCATGGTTGCATCACACTTCTGATTCACAGTCATCTGTGATGAACTGGTACCTCCAGGTTCTTCTTTATATCTGTTGTTTCCAAACACAGTGAGACTTTTGTTTCTAATCTCTGAGTTATCTCAAGCTTTTTCCTCTTGAATCTCAACTTTTCCATGATGGCAATCTTCATTCTGAGCTAGTTTTTTCTTTGTAACCTGAACCTCCTCTGTACTGATGTTTCTCAAATTTAAGCCATCACTAACCTTCTTCAGCTTGTTTGTAATATTTTTGACATTATAGAAAGTGCCTGTAATGATTCTTAAGGCAGATAATGACAAACACAACCAGTAACTTCATGCCAGCCTAAGACTTCCCTTTTCTGACCTTTTGTCATCCCCCTTTATATACTTTATTATTCCTCTTCTGTACCTCACCTTCTCCAGCTTAGCTGTTATTCTAGTTACTGGAAGGACAAATCATAGAATCACAGAATCATTTAGGTTGGAAAAGACCTCTAAGATCAACAAGTCCAGCTGTTAACCCAGCCCACCATGGTCACTGCTAAACCATATCCTCAAGTGCCACATCTACTTGTTGAACACTTCCAAGAATGGTGACTCCACCACTTCCCTGGGCAGTTGTTTCAAGGCCAGTTCCAAGGCCTGACCACCATTTCAGTGAAGAAATTTTTCCTGATACCTGGTCTAAACCTCCCCTGGTGCAGCTTGAAGCCATTTTTTCTCATCCTCTCACTTGTTACCTGGGAGAAAACACCAACCTCCACATGGCTACAAATTCCTTTCAGGTAGTTGTAGAGAGCAATAAGGCTCCTCGCAAGCCTTCTTTTCTCCAGGCTAAACAACCCCAGCTCCCTATCAGACTTGTGCTCCGGACCCTTTCACCAGCTCTACTGCCCTTCTTTGGACATGCTCCAAAATCTCAATGTCCTTCTTGAAGTGAGGGACCCAAAAATGAACAAGATTTGAAGTGCAGCCTCACCAGTGCCAAGTACAGGGGACAATCTCTGCCCTGGTCCTGGCTGGTCACACTATTTCTGATAACAGCCAGGGTTCTACCTCACCAAGAAGGCCACCTGGGCACACTGCTGGCTTATGTTCAGCCAGCTGTCCACCAGCACCCACAGGTCATTCTCCACTGATCAACTTTCCATCCACTCTGTCCTCAGCCTATAGCACTGAATGGGGTTGTTGTGACTCCAGGGCAGGACTCAGCACTTCGCCTTATTGAACTGGATACAATTGGCCTCAGCCATCAATGCAACCTGTCTAGATCCCTCTGCAGAGTCTTCCTACCCTCCAGCAGATCAACATTCCTGTTCAAGCAGGTGTCATCTGCAAACTGACTGAGAGTGCACTTGATCCCCTTGTCCAGACCATGGATAAAGATATTAAACTGGACTGACCCAAAACACTGTGCCCTGGGGAACCCCACTTGTGACCAACCACCAATTGGATTTAACTCCACTCTCTGGGCTCGGCCATTCAGCCAGATTTTTACCCAGTGAACAGTGCATCCGTTTACACCATGATTAGCTCAAATAACCTATGTTATTCCCTATCATGCCACAGCTAGATCACTCAGAATCAAATGTAGGGTAAAAGCTACTCAGATGCTTCCACGTTGTGCTATGAGACAGAAGTATCTTTTGTAGTGACAGGGCATGGCTAGGTAAATCAACATTAGTTTCGAAAGTTTAAAGTAAAGAGTTGACACCTTTTTTTTCTTCCTGGATTCAGATGCAAGGTCACTGGGTTAGTTCTGTCTCACCTAATCTCAAAAGAAGAGATGCTTTCTGCAAGGCAAGCAATTTGTGCAAGTCTTCTTTTAATGTTGGGTTTAGGTTTTCTCATTTAAATCTGTACTTTACTTATTTGTCTAAAAGGACTCTGCTTTAATTTGAACACAAAAGAACTCTGCATTAAGTTCTAGATTAGTTTCTGCTTCTGTATTATGTAAAATTATGCACCAGATTATTTTTTTCCTTACCTGTATTTTTTTTCTGCAGTGGCATTTGTTTAACAAAAATCAGATACTGCTGCTTCTAAGAGTAACCAAGGTAACAACTCAGATAAATTAGTTCTTCAAAAGCTTCTCCATAATTATCTAAGTGACAGTAGTTGTTAGTTGGACTGGGGTTTTATGCTTGTTTTGAGGTCATTTTTTGCTATTTCAGTTTTTTTTAAAATGCATATTCCTGTTTTGCTAGATTTCAAAACAGTAAGAGGAGTTGCTGGCTTTCTGTGCTTTATGTTTCAGTGCTCTGAGGCATGTTCTCCATAAGGATGAAGCCATCACATTTTGTTTAACACTCTCTCTCTTTGCACTTCTAGCAGCAGTTCCACTGACAAGTTTGTTATGTTAGTACAACCAACAGACAACACAAAACTTCTGTTTTAAAGTGAGTGCCACTCCTGCACACTTCTTTATTTTTTCCAGTTCTGGATCAGAGGTTCAGTCTTGCAGAGCTTTGACTACTTCTATACTTCTTCTAAAATTAACAGGGATATTCATCTTCTCACCTCCAAGTGTGTTTTTCTGCATCAGGGCCAAAGCACTTGCAACCTAGCAAGGTGAAGATCCATGTTCTGCTGGTTTATCTCCCATGGTTTTGCCAACATTTGCAGTACCAAACCACTGATTTAGCATCCATAGAAGGCAATACAGTTGACTGAAGCATGATGTTACTTTCATTCTTATGCTTACAGTTGTAAGGATTTTCCCCTTTATTCAGCCTAGCCAAGCTTTGTTGGCCATATGCTATACCATATGCTCTAGCTCATGTGCTGCTACATAGAAATTTTTGATAGGATTATGTGAATTATCCTCAATGTGAAATAGACCAAACTTTATTAAAAATAAATCTGAAATGCCAGGGTAAAAATGCTCTATGTTTCATGGGAGATCTCAGGTAGGTGATATATCTGGAAGGGATTTGATTTGTGGAGTGCTAGCGGGGACTTCTTTTTAATAGGTGGTGAATTCAGTTTGGGATATTTTTTTCATTTGTTTTTGTCTTTAAATCTCAGTATTCAGGAACAGCGGTGTGAAACAAACACAAATCTGTTGTATTTTTAAAATCTATTTTAGTCCTGTTTTCAACCCCCCTTGTGCTGACGTTCAACAAACTGATTTTCTAAAAGGACTGTCACCATCAATTTTGCTTTTTTAAAGGACTTTAATTCTTTCAGCATGTTCATATGGTTTTATAAAGCCCCAGATACATGGCAAATCCCCTTGGTGTTGTAAGACAAGATTGCTGTTAAAAAATGTTTAGGCTTAGTCAGCTTCTTCTCACTACTGAAGTCATGAGGGACTCTGGGAAATGGTGTTTATACTAAGCTTAAATTGATAGGGCAAGTTTAATGCAATCAGGTCAAAGGTACAACTGCTTAGCTAGTCTCATCAACCACTCAGGTTTCAGCATCAGTTTATAAGAAAAGGCCTGTAATGATAACATCTGGCTGCGAGTGCATGGGCTGCATTCTCCATGCAGTGATTGAATGTAATTTAATGGTGGGGAGGAGCAAACTGAAGGGCAGCTTCATTCCTGAATTATGATCCCCAATAGATAAGGTACAACTGCCAGACTTTGATCAGCCCTGTTATCAATTCACTTGAAGAGCCATTCTCCAATATAACCTAGACAGAAATGTCTTACTTGAAGGAAGGAGCACAGACCATTGGAAAGGCTTGGGAGGGGAGATGTCAAGTCCAGCACGAAATTTTGTGGTTTCCTAGTGCATCCCTGTGTGGCTGATTGTTGGTCAGGCGTTACCTGGAGCAAGTGCTGAGTGACCCAGGACAACACTGAGAAATGTGCTAGACAGAATAACAAATTGAGCTGCTCTTCTAATATGAGAAAACATAATGTTCAATTATGTATTTCTGCCTTGTACTATCTAAGTTGGTGTGTGGCAACCTAAATATTCAAGATTACTGCCAGGCAGACCCTAATATATATACTCATTAGGAGAAGGTAGATGTGCAAGACATCCTGAGGGATTTTAATCCAGGCAAGTCTGGTCTGCTAAGCCAAATTCAGACCCTAAGAGGGGCTTTTGCATACTGAATGTGTCTGGTTTTACTGGCCGAATAAGGTTGTCAACAAAAAGGTATTGCTTTCTTTGCCTTTTTTGTACCATACAGAATTTCCTATCATATAATTTTAATTTCTTTTATGAGAAAGTTTCTACATTTTGCTCCACACTGGGTGAAATTTTCTATGTTAAATGTCTGTCCCAAGTTGGGAAATATCGTTCGAAATAATCTCCAATAATCATTAAAAAAAAAAAAAATGGCTTGTTGTCATTGGACATTGGTAACATCCTGCTTTGAGGCAGGGACTTGAAACAGGGTGATGCTATGATTTGTATGTCATTGGCATACATTATTTTTCCTGTGAAAATTGCTGCATATTATGAGATATAGAAAGAAATCACTGTTTGCACATACTTAGGAAAAAGTCCTTTCTTTTTCCAGGTAAAATGACAGAATATTTCATTCAAATTCAACATATTCGGGCTTCTAATGGTGCTAAATGAAATGTTATTTCTGAGAATCATCAAGCACACTCTCTCCATCCTGCCAATACCATGAAGTTGAACTGAATGAATCTGCCAACACATGGCATTCTCTGTGGTTAGAGGAACCACTTGGTACAGAAGATCAACATTGTTCCCAAGTTTGCTAATTCTCTACTGCTTACACTGAGGCAATGCAGACCTCAAAGCCTAGCAGGTTAGTGATTATCTGACCCAAGTGTTTTCAGCAAAGGTCCCATTAAATTTTCTTTGGTTGCACACAAAACAAGGAACCAGATTCTCAGTTACATCTGTCACCCAAAAAATTAGAATACTCTCCTCTGTCTCAAACAGCATGTGTGGGTGGGCTTTCTGTGACTGACAACATTAAGAAGACTCCTAACAGCCAATGTGGGACACAAATGTTGAATATACCCAGCCTCATTTCAGCCTACAAGTCTTTGTAATCACATATGGCACAAGCTTTACTCTGGATGGGGGCATTCATTTTTCCCATTTTCTCTGCACATTCCTGTGAACTGTTTCCATAAGGATGTTCCTTATGATGTGTTTACATTGGGTTTGCTGATATTCAATGCGCATTCAGTGGGAATGCCTTTAATTCATGTCAAATGAATATAGGACCATTCTTGGCAGTCAACACATCCCTGTGTTTTTCTGACATTCATTAAGTAAGAAAATTCAACATACAGGTTAGGTTGGTAAGATTTGCCACTCCTTTTTAGGAACCAAAACCCAGGGAGACCATTCAACTTGCCACAGATCAGGGGCAGGACAGACCATGGGATCTGACTCCCAGCCCTGCTCTCTAATCATGAGGCAGCATGGTCCTGCTCCTGGGCCAAGGCACAGTCTGTTGCAAGATCAGCTCTTATACATGATAAAGGGTGGCATTTTACTGTCTTTTGTCTTGATACATATATTTTACAGTGCTCAATTATAAATCAGTTAGTAAATCACTTTATAATGACACAGAAAACAGTCAGTCAAGGCTTGGCTCACAGTTCTTGCACAGCTTTGATTCGTCTCAGTAGTTTTCAGTGCTTAGCTTAGCATGTGTAATGTGTCTTCTCATATAGATGGGATGAGATCCTACTTAAAGTGGTAATGATTATATACATCATATTTCTAAATGTATAAACTGCTTTTGAACATACTGGAAAAGCTAAAATACCAACTGTTAAACCAATGAATCATACTTTGCAAGGGAGTGTTTTTATATATAATATATAAAATCCAACTGTATATGTACAGGGAGGGTGAATACTTACACATCCCATGTGTAAGATGTAAATGATCCTAATGAACATGACTGAAGTAAATTATGTTAATGCCCCAGTTAGAACTATTTCTACATTCGTTTCAAAATGTTTTTGTTATACTGTAGGTTCAATGTCAGGAAGATGAAGGAATCAGGGCTTTTAACTGCAACCTCCACATTGCAGTTTGACTCTATGGGGATGTTCAAAACTAAACATTTGGTTTAAGTACTAAACACTAAAATTTTCTTTTTAGTTCATAGGCCTGTGTAAAAGCAGATTGGGAAATGGTTTACAATACTTGCTATTGGGGGCTTCCACACCGACAGTGTCAGAAATGACATCGCTTTTCTGCTAATTACTTTTATTGCTTTTCAAGAAAAAGTCTTTAAATAGCCAGCATGTAATTTTCCTGGCATAAGCTGTAACCTTTATAACAGGTCTGTTTTTCTTTTAAGAGAAGGACGCTTTCATCCCACCTCCAAGTTAGTTGGCTTTATCAATGGAAGTCACCATTCATCCCCAAGTCTTGCGAGTCCTGAAAGATGTGGAAGGATTAATCACTAGAGGCAGTTGTGTTCTCAGTTACCCTTTTCCATATTTAGAGCTTGTGATGAATGGTGTTGCAACTGGTGCCATGGTGAATGGACCCATGCAGCTATGTGCTAGAAGGGTGGTCTGACCCATGGTGTCAGCTCCAAGTAAGGAGACCTTCTTGATCCTTTTCTTATTTTGTGCTTCAAGTGTCTCTTCCCAGGTGAAGGACCAAGGAGAGAAGGCAGGCTTCGCGCTCCCTCTGCCTTCACTACCATTAAATCCCATCTTAAGGCTTTGCACTTGGGAGAGGGAGTAGCTAGCACACAGTTTATAAGGGTGGTGGGACAAAAACCAGCATGGGAGAAGAAGTCCCAGTGGATAAGTGAGAATGAAAAAACCCTTCAGAGAAGTGGGGAAGGGAAGAAACAGCAAAAGTCTGAAAGCCCCGGTAGGACAAACTGAATAGATGTTAAAGAAAGACATATGAGGGAGAGGGGTGATTTAGATGGGAATATAGCAAGTGGAAAAGTGTTCAACAAAGGAAACAAAAACAGCGAAGGGAAGATGAAGAAAGATCACAGCTCCTAAAAGGGAAGATATATGAACAACTTAAGAAGGGATATAGGGAACAGTTTTAAGAGTACTTGTGGCACTGAAGTAAAAAGTTATAATAATCAAAAAATTTTCACTGTACATCAGTGAGAGCTGAAGTGCCATACTTACCCTAACTTTATATAGCAAATTGAGGAATGCAATAAGTGAGAACAAAATTGAGTTTGGAGGACCAGTTTGAATACGTGATAGGCAAAGGAAACAATAAGAGAAATAATCTTCTTAGGTGTTAAGTAATGTTTACAGCAGACTCTGCTTTCCACTGAGTAGAGTTACCAGTATCCCCAGCTATGACTAGATACATAACAATATCTGCAATGGTAGGTTAATCCAGGTTTATGTTTCCCTCCATCTGAGCTGGACGTGTTGACTAAGACAGCTGTAACACACAGTTCTTTCTTCCCCAAAGTGGCATGAGCTCTGCAAGAGGTTCATGGTTGCAATTTCTCCTTGTCCTTCTGACATGCCCATCTGTGGTCTCCAGGCTCTTAGAAAGGTACCACTGTTCTAGGATACTCCTCTCGTTTTCAGCTATTTTAAATGTACTGCAGCCTATGCTCTCAGATAGTCTGCTATAGTGTTTCTGTGCATTAATGATATTGGAAATAAAAGCATGTGGATTTGGTACAGGCTAATTCATATTTTTAGATAGAATGCAATTTGCTATTGGCAAATTAATCTCATTTATCCTAGTTTCATTTGTTTAAACTATGTGAGTAGAGTTATTCATGTGCAAAGGAGTTGGCAAATGCTGCCAAATCCACTAATAAATCTGGCTGCTGAACATAGCATTTGGAAATGAAGTTATTTGCCATTCTCATTTTGTAGTATGCTAATTTCCAAGACAACCCACTATGATATTAGAGAAACTAATAGCTTTGCCTTGAGAAAAAGCAAAAAGAAATTATTAGCCTGCCAATATCGTATAAAGACTACCAGAAAACTGTAGTGAGCAAGACAGATTTGCAGGACTGGACTTTTTTGTCAGTCGTGGAAACAGTCCCACTGACCCATTGAACAATATATTAAAATCAAATTCCGAGTATTTATATTCATCTTCTCATTTTTTGAGCTTTCAATTAGAAATTATTGACAGTGCATATATGCATGTGGCTACAATAAATATATAAATCTTTGTCATACTTAAGAATTCTAGGTTAGGGGATCCCACATGCTGCAGACAACGTTGAAGTGGCTGCAGCATTTTAATTGATTTCTGTAGAATATCACAGTGGTATTGTCTTCATAAGAGAGCTGTGGGCTGCCCTGGACACTTGCCAGAAGCCCAAGGGCTGTATCATATTTACGTCAAATGGACCATATTGCCACCTTTGGCATTAACACAAAGGTGTGTCTTAAAAACCGTGCAGGTCCCAACATGCAGTGAACCATTTTAATCCAAGCAGACACAGGCAGGAACTGTATATTCCCTACAGCCGAAGTACCTGTCTGCCTACCAGGGTGACAGCAAGCCTCATCCCAGCTGCACAATTTGTATACTAAGCGAGCAGTTAAAAAAACCCAACAGTGAAGCCAGTATAATTATCTTTCATCTCACACGAGTTCAAAAGGAGGGCTTTCCCACTGCCACTCTGTTTGCTTAGCTGTCTGCTCCAGAACCATTTTGGCTGTCAGTGGTTTATGTGGAAAATTAAAGGGAGAATGACTGTCATAGCTTCCTAATGACATCTTGGGATTCTTTTACATGCTAAGTCATTCATATCTTTTACAATTTAAAAGCATGATGACATCATATACATAACAGTCATACAGGACTGCCTGCATGTTTGCAAATAAATGTTATCATTCATGACAATCTTTTTTTCTTATGCCAAAGATGATCAAATAATTCAGGTCCATTTTCACCAAGCCCTTTCTCTGTAAATAGAAATGCCTCTGCCTTTATCTGTTAATTGCTATTAGACAAGAGTCCACAGATAACTAACTGTATGTTGCAAGCTTTTATTTATTATTTATTTACAAATTACAATGGAAGGATCATTAAAAGAATTACTATGGGAAATTATTTTCTATCAACTCTCTGTACATTTGCAAATAATTAGTTGCATTTCAGCTCTGCCTAGGGACTTCTTGTAAAGAACAGTATTGAACTATTGTAACTTCAGGTCAATAATGTATCTTTTCTTGGTACCACTTGCTGTGTAGATAGTGTCTAGTTATCTCTTCCTGTCATGATGCTGTGGCTTTTTGGCTTATTGATACTCTACCAAGTATATGTATTTCACACACTCCAACAGCTTTGTATCACTGTAAAATACTTCATTAGCTAATGAAGACTGAAGTCAGGCAATTTATTTTCATTATATATGCAGCTGATGTTAAGTAAACCTAAAAAGTGAAACAGAAGTATGCTAAAACATGCTTGTATCATTCTATTACTTTGATTATATCTCAGTGCATGATTATACCTCATCTGACTCTGATACAGGGCATATTTCTTCTTTCGCTCATGTTAATGTACCTACTGGTTTGTGAGTTGTTTTGGTTTTTTTTAAAACCTAACAAGAAGTTATATCAATTTAAACCACTTTAAGGACTTCAAAAAGCCAATCTGTACCATGAAGTGTCCCTATATGTAATTTTGTTTCAGTGCTAGGGAAGGAAGTTGGTGCAACCATTCACTGCTAGCGCTCATAAAATTGCATATCGTGTAAGATCGGTGTACTACGTATCTGAAATATCTGAAAGTCCACCAAGCTTTGTATTTGAAATTAAGCCAGCATCCTGACCTGTTATAAACATGGTGTTCAGCTCTGGTTCTGTAGAGCACAATGTCTGACATACCTGGTTGTGTGAAGGTGACACAGCAAAATCCACAAGTCCTGTAGTCACTGACTTTGGACAAAAATGTCAACCTGCATCTCTTGGAAGTAAGCCATGTCAGCAAAACAAAGCTAGCTCATCACACTCTTAAAAGCCTAATTTAAAAATCACACTTAAACAGACATCTCAGTGTTTTCTCTTTTATTTGGTGTACTTATGCTGTTTGATGACACATTTATTCCCTCTCCATGACTGGTTGAGTCAGGACTTGCTGTATCAGATAACAGTGCTATTCACAGTGTTGGGGGCTTCATGCTATGTGCCTTTTGGAGTGTTTAGCAGTGACACCCATGATGAAATAGGAGTTTGCTTCCCAGATATCTGCAATATTCCAGTTGCAGAGTAAGTGTTCTCAGTAATGATTTCAGCAAACATAAGGCGCGGTCAGAGTTGTCTTTGCAGAAGAATGGGGAATGCAATCCTTAGTTTCTAGCATGTGAAATATGACTCTCTTAATCAAGGTGATCCACCATACACTATTTCAAATCTGACATAATTTAAATTCGTTCATCTGCTGTTTCTGATTACAGTGCTATTCAGAGTGTTTGGATTTCAACACAGTGAGATGGTTGCAGTTGAAAGGGAAGTATTTCTTTTTTACTTCGCATGAAGCAGTGGTCCCATGGATGTATTTCAGCCTACTAGAAAACAGGCATTATTTATCTGAAACAACCCAAGATAAAATACAGCCAGCTGGCATCTCATTTTTTTCAAGCACAGTATGTTTTAAAATGAATTGGCCAAATTCCTTCCCAGCGAAAGTTCATAGAAACCCATTGGTTTGATTCAGCAATTAGCCAAATACACACACTGTTATAGAAAAGGTTCATTTGGAATCAAACATGGAAAATTTTTGAGTTAGAATGATACCTGAAAATACTTGCTCAGTGGAATGAAGGCATTGGAATACTTGGCTAGATTCACCTTAGGGTTTATCCTAGTTCTTGTGTAAACTTCATGTGTAAGTTCTTGTGTAAACCGCAGATACCCACAGCACCATGCAACCAACACAGAACAGTGACCGCAGTCCGCTTTGCTTCAGTGAGTTGTTGGCAGATGACCCCCAAAATGGGACATGCTCACTGGGAAGATGAAAGGACTGTAAGGTGAGCAATGACCTAACATCTCCTGCCTTTCCTTCAGGAGGTGACACCGTTTTGAACATACATGAAACTTAGTAGGAATTAAAGCTGCAGAGATCAAAGTCCTTTTTCTACCAGCTTCCATCTGCTAATAATTCCTCTCTGAAAATAGGTTTCTTTAAAGGTCTGAGGTTTCTTTTTTTCCAGTTTGTATTCAAATGATGCAATGACAGGAGACACCCTAGGGTGTTACCACACTTTGAGAGGTGACTTCAAGGCCAGCAACACTCCCTGCATGCAACACTACCTTGCAGCATTGTCTCATACCATTGTTCTTTGTTGCTTAAATATTTGGAGAGGTCTGTCATGCTTTGTTATTGCATTTCAGCCTTTGGGAGAGCATGTAAGACAGATCCCTAGTGGAATACTTCAGCACTTGACACGACTTGAAAATTCTTCACCTGAGATTTGTCCAGACAAGGCATTTAGCAGGACATACCAAATGCCTCTCACACTTACAGTAATTTGTTCAATGGTAACCCCTATTATATACAATTTATTTTGATTCATTGTTGCTTCAAACTGCATTTTAGGAAGAATTACAAGGGTGAATTCATTAAATGAGATCCTAATTTTTAGACCAATATAAACCACTAGGAGCTCTGTTAAAGGCAGAACTGCCAAAAATCAAAAACAGGTTTCTATGGTTCTTGGCATAAGGGCAGCTGCTCAAGTTTGGTTCCCAGTAGTTATTTAGCACTTCCAGTATTTTTGTTGTTTCTGTTGCTGCATTAACTAATTGCCAAGATCTTGAGGAATTTTATTCCGTGGAGACAAATGCTGTATTATTTTTTCGAAGCATTGTTAAATCAGCAGGAGTTACTTGTATGCAATGCTAAAACAGTATTTGTAGTAATATGATATGTGTTTATTACTTAGTTAAAATTATGCCCATGGCCAAGCTAGGTCAAAATGATACTGTGATTCTTCAATTGCCAGTGAAAAAGTAATCATATGCTCCAATTTGTGTAAGCATTGTTCCCCATGTACACACTCACCCACTCAAAGGTCCTACTTACTTATTAAATGCTGCCTTCTCTTTGGCTGCCAGCAATGAAAAGTAGAAATGCCTCCGTATGTTAGTGTCCCTTTTAAACACTTACTTGGCAGAAGTATTTCTCATCGCCATTTGCAGGTGTTTGTAAGCATTATCCATCATAACGCACAAATACTGAAATAGTCTCTGTGACAGTCAAAGCACTCTTTCAGGTACAGGTCTTAACAAAACTGTAGTCAGTTGCAAAAATGTGGACTGACCTTTGGGCATCATGAATAAGAGCAAGCAAGCTATGAGGCAGAGAGTAGCAGCCATATGTTCATTATCTTTGACTTTAGAATGCTTGGCAGAGATGTGTCAAGTGTCTCATTCAGCTTTTCACTGCTGTGCAAACACGTGCTAAAATTTAAACTTGCCTCGTATAAAATTTAGAGAGAAAACAGCATTCTCCTAAAAGAGAACTGAAATCTCTGAGATTTGGCATAAGAATGGACTTTCAGGCTCAGAGTAACCCCTGAGTCATGCAGCAGATGGATCCAGTTAGCATCAATTAAAATATGGGAACATTGAGCTCGTTTGGCAGAGAGTTATTGTGGCAGGGGTGGGAAGAAGAGGGCCTTCAAGGAGAAAGTGTAGTACTAAACCCTACGGTATCTTGCAATACTGAAATGTACGTCTTGTTGTTGAAATTAACTCTCATGAAGAGATACTTTGAATATTGTACTAAGAGAAAGGTGCAGGATGGACTCTCCCCTGCTGCAAGCAGTATCAGGTAACATCCTGATCAGAAAAAAAAAAATACAAATTTCTTTTCCTTTGCTTGGGATTCATTGGAGAGTATCCAAACTTTTATAGTATCAACAAATAAAGACATAATCAGATAAATGGAGTTTAGTTCCTTAAAAGCATTGTAGAAAAATCTCCAAATCTGAATTTGATTATATGGCAAAAGGAATTTCTGTTTATAAAACAAAAGCTTCTGTCTTCCCACATGTGAGGACACTGCTTGCATACTGTAGAGAACTACTGGAATAAAAAAAATTAATAACCTTATTGAAGAAAAGGAGAGGTGGCTCATTTTTTTCTTTTTTTTTTTCCTGATAGGTGGTGCTTGCAATAGCAAAAGCATCTAAAACCATGTGCTTCCAGTGTGTCTTGATTTTGTAGGTATAGGACTGTTTTTCAGAGGTTAATTTCACAATGAAATATGAATTTTTAAATAGAAATATTTTTTAACTTCAAATAGCAATGTCTCCTCTGTAGGATGAAATAATAGTCCTCTTAGATAACTTGATTGTAGAAATGAAGTAGCAACACTTGCATGCATCTGGCTTACCTTCTGTCGATACAGGAAAAATATTCATTGTTTATTTCAAACTCCCAGTTTGTAGTTACACCCCTTAGTTTAAATATAGCAATTCGAAGAAGAAGAAGAAAAAAAAAAAAGGCTGAAGGAAGAATATTGCTTACTGTCTCTTTTCCATTCTGTAATTCAGTCCCTGCCTCATACCTGCCAGTGCATTTGTTTAAATACAGTAAATACTTTATTACATGTAGCATGATCTAGGTCTTGATGGGGCATTGTTTGCACACAACCAAGCAGGTGTTAAAGCTCCTTTCATAATCTTAATGGCACATGAGCATTTCTAGGACCTTCAATGAGAACATCTACTTTTCAACAGAGACATCCCATTTATTTTCTGAGTGCAGTCCCTTTTCCTGCCCATTTTGTCCTTATGCATGTAGAGCACAGCACTTTTCTCCATCACTTAATCTTTGTTTCTCTTCATCCATGCTGTTCCCCAATATCTGTAGGGTAAGATACCAAGGTAGCTATTTCTAGCTACACAGCACATGATTTAGAAGACATATAGGCACAGTTGGCTTTGTGGACAGATATCTTCCACTTAGAGACCCCTTAGGATCCAGCTGTATCTCTACGGGAACTGTTGCAAAAGAAAAATGCATTTGGTTAACTGGGCAAAACACAGTGGAATTTTGGTGCTCAGTTCAGGATGTATGAGTTCACTAGCCTCACGGAGGGACAGCTTGGATTCCCCATCAGCTGGGACAGAAATAATATTACAGATGCAGGTTAAACAGATCTCTGCTGCCGCTTGAAAAGAGGGTGAGATTTCAGGTGTAGGGCTGGTCAGACCACCATAAGTGCAGCGGAGGAGGCCTGGCCTGTACAATAAGAGACTTAATCGGTCTATACTGATGGTCCATTGAGAAGGTGGAAGCTTGATAAGGTCTATTGAGCTGGCAAAAACGCGTTCCTTTGCAACTCCCATACCCCAGGCTGGTACACTCATAATTTTCTGAAACAATTGTTGATTACACAAAATTTTCCACGTTTGGTCTTTCTCCAAAATGAAATTTCATTGTCAGGTTTTAGGAGAAGCCCTGCTGTTGCTGCTTGGGTGGGCACATGTAGGGAAGAAGAATCTTTTTAAAACATCTGAATTTTATCATGCAGTCAGAAAAAAAATGACTGAAGTCTGGTACTTGGAATGAATGAAAGTATTTGCTAATACCGAGCACAGCTGAGCTTTTGCAGGGCGGTATGAAATGTATATTGCTTTAACCCCTTTGGTTAAGGTCAAGAATGAAGTGACTCAATGTCCTGGCTGGTTACAGACATGCTGTTCCTCCACGAAGAACTGATTTGAATATTGAGCTGTGGTTCAGTGTTGTTGATTTCAACATGTGATGGATCAACCCCACAATTTAAGAGCAACCATAGCTGTCCAGAGAACTTGCAAGCCCTCCTGGCAGAGTTGTGCAAGACCAGAGGGTAGTTTGTTTTGTTTTGTTTAATGGGGTTGTAACCTTGCCAAGCAAAAAGGCAGACTGAACATCAGTAAGGACAACTTTTTTCCAGTTTTTATGCTCTGCTGAAATCACAACAATCTCCAAGAGCAGACCTCTAAGTTTTTGTAAAAATTGGTTTTGGTAACATGTCTCTTTGGGGTGTTGACTTACAAGCTTGCATTTCCACTACATACTCATAGATAAATCAGGAATTTTATTTGAGGCTTGCTCTGCAACCTTAGAAAAGTATTTTCACCTTTTTTCCTACCTCTAACAGGTCAAGAATTAGAAATGATCTGACACCAAATACTGTGTAAAGATAAGAAATTACTGTTGTTATTATAGAAATACAGAACTGTTTGATTACTACAAATACTGGCTTTATCATTACTATTATTGAATTAGTAGTTGTGGAAAAGATCTATAATGTAAGAGGAAATAGATGACTGAAAGGAATAATCTGTTTGACTAAAAAGAAAGAGAAAGGTATTAAGACAATTAAGAATCCTCTTTATGGTCCAGTCCAAGAAGAGTATTCAATGAAGTTATATTAGTCGTAACAAAGTGGTCTTCCTGGTAGCAAAATTGGAGGTATTCCTGCTATCATTCCTCCTTATTCTTATTATCTACTACCACATAAGTAGCAAAACAGAAATTCACTGAGTCAGTTTGTACCCAAAGCGAACATCAGCATCCTTCTTGAAAGCATTCCAGATGTAACCAGGGTCGTAAAACAAAACAGAAAGTTGATGGTTTTACTGTGATGCACGTTACAATCAAGCAGTTATCTGATGGATCATCTGCTTTTTATGATCCATGATGAGAAATATAGCTGTCATATGAGGAATAGATTTCTCATCATAAAACTTACCTCTGTAATTTCAGCACCTGAGTAAGTGCTGCCTCAGGTGCTGATTGTGCTAGTAAACACTGTCTGAAGAGTGATTTCCCCATCTGTTTCTCCTTCTTCCAACTAAATGCACAGTTTGGCAACAAGTGCGTTTCTGCAGTTCCCTTTGCTTCAGCAGCTGCTGCTATTAAAGATCTCATATGAGGAGGTTCCTGTTGGATAGCTGCTGATGCAGGAGTTCACCTGGGGAAAGAAAAGCCTTGTATGTAGGTCGGTATTTCTGTAGATAGCTGGTGAAGCAATCTCTCATGAGAGTGTTAACTCTCTTGTGGTGCCTCAAGTCACTGCTGCCACTGGAAGGGGCTGAATTCATGTATGTCAGCTCAGGTTACCAGTGTAATAGGTGAGAGAAAAGCTCCTAGTTTATGTAGGTTTTGTATCTCTGCTTTGGTTAGGCACTTAACTTGACATTTGGGTTAGGTGTCTAAAATTAGAGCTCTCAGACCTCTCATGCCATATTTATATACAGCATTTTCTTAATGGGAGAAAACAAGATACACATTGAGGACATAAATCAAAACATCCAGAAAGTTACAACGGTTTCACCACTATCCATGAGACTTCTGGTATAAATCACATGGATGTTAACAGTGAGGAAACCTCTTCATCTAATGTGATGATTGAACCACAGGAACAAATTTTCCTCTCAGATTTGTGTTGTGGACCCCCTATGTTAGGGAGAGGTTATATGTTTCAGTGTGCTGACAGACACTATTACATACTGTGCTTTATTCACCCCTGTTCTGCTGGCCTCCAATAGCCCTTTGCACCTCTGAGTCTCTCTGCCTTTGGCACTTTTGCTGGTGAGACTCCCAGCTGGGGGTGTGGTTTAGCTAAAATGGGTGCTTTTCACCAGAAGAATAAATTATTCCTATACTACTGTCTGAAAAGGGTGGATCTGGAGCCAATTTAGTGAGCATAAGTTACAATTCACTTTGGAAGTAATAACTTATGCTTTGAGCTTCCTTAGATGTATAGCCAAGGAGCTGTCTGGCTGCATGTGTTTTTACACATCTTTCAGCTAAATTAGAAATCCAAGTGCAAAACCTAATTTGTGGAGATATCTTGGAGATTTTTGACCTTCCCAGAAATACTTTAAGGCCACAAACCAGTCAGAGGGTCTCCTAGTTTCATCTACCCTTTGTTTTTGGGGTTTTTTTTGCCACATATGACACATTGCTAAATAGTGAATGGAGTTTATTATATCTTGATTAATGAATCTGAGTATAATTTGTCCCAGTCCTGGCAAGCAAACTCTGCTAGAAAGCTGATTAGTGAAGAGAGCCAAATTAACTGAACACCCTCTCCAAAGATGTGACCAAAGACTGAAGTATATTCATACATGTCAAAGGTAGAAAAGCCTTAGGAAAGCAGAAGATGGGGATTTCACTGGGCTGAGAAATAGGAGGACAAGGGGTGGAACCTTTAAGGAGATGGGGAGGAAGGTAATGGTGAAAAAGGAAAAAAGCATAGTAGAAAAACATCAAATGGAAGATAAAAATAACCATGAATTGGAGATATCAAGAATGTCCAATGATACTTGGTCCAAGAAGGAACCAAGCTGGGTATTCATCCTATGTTATCTGTTGATGCTGAGAAAAAAGAACTTAAACCAAACCCTGAAGTCAAGAAGAGAATCAGCTGTTGAGTTTAGTGGTCTTTACATCAAGTTAGTGGAAAAAGGACTAAATCAAGCAGAGATACAAAGCGCAATACTGGCAGATGGGGACAGTTCCTTTCTTCCTACTGTCAAATTTATGAGTTTAGCCTGGTGGGATACTACCAGCAGTAATGATGAACATTACCAAGTTTGGCTGTATTTAGCCCACTCGGTCACTTTTTGGCCAGGCTCCTGATGATTTCATTGGGAAATTGCATGAGAATGTGCAAGTCCCTCCTCCCCAGAAATGGCAATTCCCCCAAAAAATATTCTGTTAGATAGCTATTACTGAATTGCTGGCATACTTGTTGTATACTAGTTAGCACCTCTGATGAGGTCAGTTTAAAAGTTCCAGTCTTGAATACAGAAAGTAAAGCACTTACGGTTTGGGGGAAGAAGAGCTTTATTTCAGAAAGGTGCTGAAATTTGTATGAAAATACATAACTTGAGGCACACACATGAGCAAAATTACCCAATGAGAACAAGAACCATCTCTAAATGTTCTTTTAATATGTGGGCTTTAATGTGTTAAACATTATGTATGTTGCTACACTTATTTTTCTTCTTATGTAGACAGGCACGAGTCTTCCCTACATTGTACTTTATCTAATTCTTACCCATGCAAAACACAGACCAAGTAGGAGTAAATCTAGTTGGTTGCACCTTTTAGTTAAATATATGAATAACGATTCTGGATGTAAAGCAGCTGAAAACAGTGCTGTTCTTACCTAACATTTGCATGTCTGCTATCATGAAGGATCACACATTTTACACAGTTCCTACACAATAAGAATTGCAGATGACAAATGTCCCGTTACTCATGTAGCTGGTCATTTTTGTATGCAATTACCAGAATTGCATGCTCAGTTCCAGTAACCATGTGCACGAAAATAGGCTGCAACAACCTGCTTAGGGTTGTTAATAGCATGGTCCGAAGTCCCAATCTTTATTGTTTTGTTGGTTTATGCTGGTTTTGTAAGGGAACTGAGCTAGGAATTAGCTTGGTTGTTGACTATTCAAGCAAAAGGAGGCATACATCTGCATGTACTGCTGGGGCCACAGGACTGCAGAATTTCTGCATTGGCCTGCATATGGTTTAAATACAGAGCTGATGGGCCAGAAGAGAAATACTGCACCAGGTAACCAGCTGTAGTGCATGGTTTAAATAAGGAACAAACAGCTTCCGAAATTTTGCGTTTAAAATACATACATCTCTAACTATCAGTGTCATAGTGAGGCATAACTCTTTGCCATAAGCAATTCAGAGTCAGGCTGCAGTAGTTCAGGAATACTTAATTGGCATTTCTCTTTGTTGCATATCACTGTTCTCATCAGTTCTAATATGTGTTTTTTTCCCACCTCTACAAACTTCTTTGCCTTAAAGGACTCATGAAGGAAATAATTGAAAAGTACATAGAGGAAAACTGTCTGAGCAGAAGGGGCAGAAATCCAACGTGCTGTAGGGAGGTGCCCCAAACACTCTTTTGGATGATTATTAATTTTTTTCTTACTATTATTTTATGACACTGTTTATGTTTAATTACTCATGTTTTCCTAACCTGTCTGACAGGCATAATTTGAAGAGCAATAGTAATGATCAAGCTGTGGAAGTGCCAGCTGCTGCCTACGTGCTCAAGCAAGCATAGAGCAGGCAGTGTCAGGAGACAGTACTGTCTCTCGATTAGATCTGAACTTCTTTTTTTTCACATGGATGAAAATGATCCTGATTGTTATTATTTAAATATAAACTATGCCAAAAGATGCTATGAAAAATCAGAGTGCTCTCAGTTCACTGCCTGTATGGAACAGTAAGTTCATGGGACTTTACTCCAGTATATGCTGTTAAAATGCAAACTGGTTTAGTTTTAAACAATACAATTTGTCTATTTGGGTCTTTTTAGTGTAAACTGCCAGACATCCCACCCATCTAGGTTACTATGATTTTTTTTTTAATATTAGTAAACAATTTCAGTCTTTATACTTTCAAATCAAACCTCAAGACCACAGAAGTTACCTGTTCTGCCATATACTGCATGCTAGTGCATTGTGAAGCTCATTTAGAAGAGGTAGTATTATTTTGGTTTGGTTTTTTCTCATTGCTAAAGATTTTGGCTGTTTCATGCTTCAGTTGTGTGCTACTGTTGGGTAGCATTGCTGAACAGGTAGTAATACATCATCAGAATGTAAAGTCCTTTTATACTTTTCTTATAGCAAGTGGAGATTTAATTATTATTTTGCGGATACCTTGGCAAAAGTTTAGAAAGTGTTGAACAGCTTTTGTGATAAGTTTGAATGCTTTTGTATTTCCTTTTTTTTTTTTTAATGCATGGGGTGGTGCACTTCTAAAAAGTTCTGATGAAGTCTGATGCCCTTTGGAGTAAAGATGAAATCATAGGAAAAAGGAAGGATTCTCCTGTAGGCTGCAGTATCAATGCACTGCAAGGTCCTTTCTTGCAACTGGTACAGTAAACGCTTACCTGAATGACAGGGAAGTGAAATAAATAGCTGTTGTTATGTTTTGCCAACCTCTGCAGTCCTGTAATTAATACTGTATTATCCTTTTTTGTTTTGTTTTGTTTTCATGAAGCAGAAAGTTCTGGTGTCCTGTGGTTACACACATCTTAGCCTTTTGACATATTAATATTTTGCTCTGACCTCTTACATTTAGAAAAAAATCTCTGTAAAGATGAAAATTAGGTCTTTAGAGAACAAAAGACAACCCAATAAACTCATGAGTTCTGTTACTCTCAAGTCGATCATAGGAGCCTGGAAAGGAAAAGTTGAACAAGCAATGATAATTTTTTAGTATCGCTGGAATGAGTATCTGATTTTTGTCTGAACGAAGCTATAAAAGTAAATCTAGGGCAGAAATAGAAGTGAAAGTTTAAACAAATGAGAAATGCATGTTAAATAAGTCACCTGCTGCACCTAACCACTTGTCCTTGGAGCAATTTGCTGCTGGTGGGCTGCTGACTACAAATCAATGGTGCAGACTCACTCAGGTCAAATTGTGCCAGATGCACTGTGACGTGAAGGCTTTGGCTGTTTTATCTGTAGTAAGCTATACATCAGAGAGAAGTGGTGAGATACAGCCTGGGTTCTCTTCTTGCTCCTCCCTCTCATTCCAAGGCATTGTTCAAGTCCCTAAATCATCCTGCCTCCTAGCTTTATAAAATGAGGATGACAGTGCTTTCTTCCCATTGTAATGTCATTACTGTTGCTTAATTATATAAAATCTGTATTTTCTCTCTCTGTTGCTTAATTATATAAAATCTGTATTTTCTCTCTAGTGCTCCTTCATTGTCATTGTAGTGCTGCTGTGAAGCAGTTCTGTTTTGACTAAGTGGTATTACATCTAGTTGAAGTCTTGCTCAGGTTACAAGTGGAATGAAACTGCCAAGATGTTTATCTAGCTTTCTTCAGCTGCTTTTTCAATTCTCAGTAGATATACATAAGTTCTGTAATTCATGGCCTTATATGTTCATATGTATTGCCATTACAATGGAATACATCAAAGAAGATAAACCAAGACATAAGGTTTCATTGGTGACCCACAATGGAAAAGAGATGCGAGCTGTCAGTGAGTTCTAACTGTATATTCCATGAGGTGATATTTGAATTTGATAAATTTTCAGAGAAGGGGCTGCCATTTCTGTGTTTGTGCAATGTATAATGGGACCTTTACCTGGCATGTCTGCCCTGCCGAAACGTGAATGAAAAATAGGATTACTTGTCTGAGGAACAGTTCTGTCTTTCATATTGAAACTTGGCAATAAATGGTTCCCGTGTGAGTGGTCTCAAGAGACACTTTCCTCATAAAGGAATGAAGTGATTGATTAGGCATCTCACATTTTAAACATTATACAGGTGAAAGCATTGAAATATTCTGAGCCCATACCTACTGCTGTGTATGCCTGAATAGTTTGCTTGCTTTTTAATTGTGGAACTAAAGAAATTTTGGCAAGTAGGGCAGGACCACAAGAAAATGCTAACCGTTTTCCTTCTGTAACGCTTTTTCATATTTGACTGCTGCAGGGTGAAAAATAATAAAGAATTTTTTTGGTAACAGATCCAAAATTCCTTTCTTGTTTAATTGAAAGTGTTTAAGAGAAGAAGGTCATTGAGAGGACAGATTTCAGGAAGTGGTATTTGCATTTGGTGATGCTTTGGAAAGAAACAGAGCATACTATCCACACTTTTAAAGTATATGTGGTGAATGCACTGCCAAATCTGTGGAATTTTATAGGGAACTACTGTGAATAGTAATAGCAGTCAATGAATCTGCTTTTTACCTCTACTGAAACTGGCACTGTGAGCTTTAGGAGATCTTATTGCTTTTTTGAAACTTATTTCAACACAGTTTCAAAACTGTCAGCAAATTTCTGCTGTGCTACCAGTAATATGAATTGTCTCCCAGAACCCTGCAATATTCTACACAAAATTCTGAGTGAAGAGGAAGCTGGCACTGGTATGCAATGGGCTACCACTAGAAAAGAAAAAGAACCAAATCTATGAGGATACATAGAGAATACCTCGGGGCAAAAAAACAGAAAAAATATTCAAACGAAAAGAACACTGCAGTAGAAATGAGAACAAAATCTCAGTACAAGATGACATATTTTAAGGATGAAGGAGAGATGGGAAAGTAAGGCCAGATTTAAGATGATGTTTGTGAGCAGGACATTGATTCTCAAAAGATAAATGGGACAAGCTTGAATGAAAGAGAAAGACTGGGAGACACATCAAATTAGGAAAGAAAAATGTCTTAAAATAAAAAAAAAGATAAATGGGATTTTACAGAAAAATAAATTTACCAAAACATGGGAAAGATTTATACAACAAAGAAAATGAGAAAAATTCAATACCAAGGGAAGAGTGGAAGAAAACAAAATACTGATCTTTAAAAGAAAATAAAATAGTTGTATTCATTTTTTTGATTTCTTGGAATATTTTATGGTGGGTTTTGTGGTCTGCTCTGAGAGAAAGTGAAAGATGTAATAGGAAAAACTATGATTTTTTTTTTTTCCCCAGACTTGCCTGTGCAGGAAATGTAATAGGAAGTTATTTTTATTAACCAAGATCACAGAACATGCAACAACAAACTACCAAGAATGGTGTGGAAAATCCGGTTATTTTTCTAGTCAGACCAGAAGAACCTGTGGCCATTGACCAGCAGGAGCCTAAGGGTCAGATTATTAAGCAGTGAAGTGGATGGCTACTGAAATCTGTGTGTCTTTAAATACACACCAACAAACTTAAATTACAGCAAAAAGAAATCTTGAACACCATGTAGCTGATTTGTAGCCATTCATGAATTGCTTTGTGGTCTGTTTTGTCTACCTAATCAACAAACAGAAGACTTGTTTGATCTCATTTGCAAATGTGAAACCAATTGATTTTACGGCAATATGCATCTTGCTCAGCAGAATTTTTCCGTCAAGACAGTCAGGTTACACTGGTCACCAAAAACCGATGAGCCAGAACAGTGAGAGCTTTGGATAGACAGACAGGGGTTTTGGCAGAGTGTTTTGGAGTTTGTCAGGAGGAATGCATAGCCATGATGCTGAGTGTGCTGGGAGGACTTCATCCTTTCAAAAGCTAGGACAAGCTGTGGTAGTACTCAGCCCACATCCCTAGCACACTTGTAAGGGACCATGAGACGAGGAAGTGGGGAGCACAATGCCTTTATTTGCAGCAATCAAGCGTGTGTTTCATCTGTAAAGCAGATATGTGGCTGTCTACTTTGTCTGGACTTACCAGTGAACAGTGTTTTATCTTGGCAGGATTGGTTGAACACACATACAGAGTAGAAACATGTTTGTTTATGGGCAGGAAATGCATAAGCTTTTTAATGGCTAAAGTGTGAGTTTGAAGCATTAAATATGACCTGCTTTGTTGTATGCCAGTACCTGCAAAGGGTTATTCTTTGTAGTGTCCTACTTGGACTCAAACACTAAAGCTTTCATCAAAGCAAATCTGATTATTTTGCACATGGTTTTCCTGAAAGGATGTTATGATTTTCTAGATGTTTGGTGGCTGGTGATAAATTAGGCTTTTATGATGTCATGTGAAAGGCCACTGCTTGGACTTCCTTCTCTATCAAGCATGCTGGAGAATACATTTGGGACATATTCAGCATCAGAAATTATCCTACCTTGTTTTATTTTAACCCTTTTGTGGACTCTTGCTTGTTTTGTAACTGTATTCGGTTAAAGACAGTTTCGCTTTTGCAGACAGAAGGCACAGGGTATCACGTCCTGAGTCCTCTCCATATGGGGACTTGGAATTTTTTTTTCCCTCGGTTCTTGAGCACCCTTTAAACCTCTCACAGCTTAAATTCTCTCCAGATATTTTGCCTTGAAAAGGGTTTTCAAATCAGATGGGGGTTTTATTGAGAAATTGGAATGCAGTGACGGGTGGGAGATGAGGAGATGCGTTCCATAAATTAGGTTGGGTTTATGACCGTTTAAAGGGAGGCTGCTTCTAAAAAAAAAGCCAGCAGTAAAAACAGTATGTAACTTTGTCCAGAGAAGTGGCAGCTCCCCTCTTCATCCTTCGTACTGCAATGAGGGAGTATTTTACAACTGCTTTTCAAACAATGAGAAATGACTAAACATCCTCTATGCCAACTCTTATGTACTAGTTAATCCATAGCGGGAAGGAAGACGGAAGAGAGAAATATCCATCTCCTCTCTGTCCTTTTCCCCCCAGTCTTACACATGTTTCAGAGGGACAGAGGTTCATATATCAACATAGCAAGTAAAGAAAGGAGTATCATCTCTCCTGCCCAATCTCAGTCACAGTCAAACCTTCAGAGTGGTGAAGTGAGCACTGAGCACAAGGCAAAGACAGCAAATGCTGTTACAGGTGGGTTAGAACTTTTCAATGACATGCTCTTTAGATGAAAAATTACATTTTGAGTAAATTAATATTTTTACTAAGTCAAATATAACAGCAGACCCTTGAAAAAAATTAATGTCGTTTTGGTGTTAGCAAATGCCATGATTTTTTCAGAAATCTGAATATCCATGGGCTAGCAAAATCACCACAAACAATGCATCCTGTACAAGAAAAAGAATTCATTCTAATGAAGTAGTAATATCCTGCATTCATAGATCTACATTAATTAAATTGCTGCTTAATGCTCTAAAAGTACATAGATAAATATCTATAGAGTACAAGATCACTGTCCTTTGATCACTGTTTTGTTGGTTATCACTTGGTATTTGACTAGCAATGATAAAAAAATCTGTTTACATTTCCAATATATTGTCATAAATGAAGTACTTTTTAGTGGAAGAAGAGAAGAAACTAAGTAGGCTTGCATCATGGACTGCTGGGGTTATCAGTTTTCCTACTCATCTTGGCATGTCAACCAGTGAAGACAGCTAACCCTAGGGTCCATATTCCATTTCCAATGAGAAATACATTCGTTACTGAACAATAAACCCAGCTGAAATCAAACAGCTTCACAAAGTGATTTTCTGATCTTTGCAGAAAATGTGAAGAGTGATAAGAAAACTAATCAGAGTGGATTAAAAAAAAAGAGAGAGAATTACATGTAATAACTTTTAAAAGTACCATGCCCTTGCCTAAATAATACATAATGTGTGCAGCAATAAAACCATGTCTGATGAGGATATTATTATCTTACTTTCACCCACAAAATAGTTGCCAGAGTGGAGAATAGGTGAAGCAAGAAGAAAACACTGAACAGTGAACAAAAGCAGGACTGGAAGATACCAGTGGAAAGAGAAGAAATCTGTTTTTTTCCTGTACTATGGCTGATCTCCACTCGTATGAAAGAGATTAATCTCTGATAGAGTCTTGGTTTTTAGTGATGTGAATGTGACACATTTGGCCAGGGAGCCTGAAGAAACATGCTCACGTACAACCTCCCCAAAACCTCTGCTGTAAAAGTAAAATTCACAAGTGCTTCTAACCCATGTCGTGCAAAATCTGTGTTATTCAAACACCTCTTTATGCCCAGGTTAGCGTGAAGCACGCAAGGGTCAGCTCACACATCAGCAGCCAGGCTACAGAGCAGTGGCAGTCAATGGAAGTGATACCACCTGTAACCAGCATTTGCAAAGAGCAATTCTATTTTGTTAAAAGAGTTGGAAAAGTTCAGTTTGGTTCATAATAACACAGAGTATATAATTAATTGCTTGCATTTGAGCAAACATACTAAAGATTGTTAGCTGTGATGTATGTGTTCAGATGACTTTGTATCCCATATCAGAAAGAGTTTGTGCTGGAGCAACTCCAGAGGAGGGCTGGAAAGATAACCCAAAGGACCACATCTCCTGTGAAGACAGGCTGAGAGAGTTAAATTGTTTAGCTTGGAGAAGAGCAGGCTCTGGGGAGACATTAGAACAACCTTCCAGTACCTAAAGAAGACCCACAAAAGAGATGGAGGGGGACTTTTACAAGAGCATATAGTGATAGGACAAAGGAGAACAGGTTTAAACTGAAAGAGGGCTTAGATCAGATACTAGGAAGAAACTCTTGTCTGCAAGGATAGTGAGGCACTGGAACAGGTTGTCCAGAGAAGCTGTGGATGCCTCCTCCCTGGAAGTGTTCAAGGCCAGGTTAGACGGAGCTTGAAGCAAGCTGGTCTAATGGAAGGTGTTCCTGCCCATGGCAGAGGGCTTGGAACCAGATGATCTTTAATCTTCCTTCCAACCCAAACCATTCCATGATTCTGTGATTGTCACCAGCTCTGCTACGTGAACTATCGTAATTATGGCCTGTATGTGGCAAATAGAGGAACTTTCTTCCAGAAGTTCCCTGCTTTTTCAGCAGAGGCATTCCTTCGAACTAGAAATAGTCTTTCTGTTCAGACGCCTCTGGCATTTTGCAGAGCCATGAGCTGAGGTTACAACTGCACTTGGATCCAAGCTGGGGAACATCTTCCAGGTCTTCCCAAGAGTGCAAAATTGGGCCTCAGGGCAAACTATGAGAGAGGGAAGCACCCTCCTCACTGCAGCCAGCTGTGGTAATTTTGCTGTTTGTTTCCCTCTGCTGTGGAGGAAACACTCTTCAGACTGCCTCATGCGTGGCAACCTGAAAAGCAGCCATGGTCCAACTTGCAACAGGATGCCCTGGTACAGAGCTATGCCAATCCCCATGCAGGATGGCTCCTGATGAGTGAGCTCAACCCTGGATCCAAAATGAGTTCAGCACTGGTTTCAGAGATATCGGGCTGTAATTCAGGAGGAATTTTATCTGTCTCGAGGGTCGCCAGTGGCCAAGACGTTTTCTCAGGCTTCGCTTGGCAAATGGACAGACCTGAGTAATGCTTGGCCCTGTGAGGGGCTCTTGGGCCTGCAGCTCGGCTAGTGCTCACAGCAGGGCCAAGGGTTGCACATCTCTACTCCCAGGGACCCGCGGCATGCAGCCTCGCCTCGGTTAATGGGGCATCAAAGCGATTACTGTCCAACGACAAGCCCCCCGAGGCACCTGGGGCCAGCTCCCCCTGCTCCACCGTTTTATCTGTGGTGTTGTAGGGGCTGCCAGGACCGGCGCTGAGTGAGCCCATTTCCCCAGAGCGGAGCATTGTTCTCGGCCTCCGGCCGCCGCGTGGCCCCACTGATGGACAATACCAGCCGTCCCCGACTTCCTGAGCAGACCAGACAGCTTGCTGTTTTCTGCGAGTCTCTTATCACCCCCTGTCATTGAAAGAGAGGTCTGGCTTCAGCTTCGGTTTGGGCTGATAGGCAGCAGCGAAATGGAAAAGGCGCAGGGGAGGGAAGGAAAGAGGAGGAGGAGGAGAGAGAGGAGCTCCATTACTGTTATCACCCTAATGTTTATTGCTGCTTCGAGATCATTTGCCTTAACCCTTTGGAAGCTGGTCAAATTAAAGATTATCAGACTGATAAGATAAAGCCACTATTCTAACGCCCCTGGTTCCTGGTGAAAAAAAGAAGGATGTGCTCAGGTCTTATTGACTATGCGGTTTGTGTTGATGCCTTATTGTTGGAGTATAGTGGGGTCCCGAGATAAGACTTTGCCCTAAAAATGCCCAGCATTCACAGCCTGCCAAGGTCCATCAGATGCACAGGGACTGAGCACCGTGCAGAATCAGTCCTTTCCTCAAGTCATTCTTTCCCCTCCCCTTCCCCCTCAACATGGTTTTAGTAAAGATTAAACTTTCTGAATAAGGAGGTTATTTGCATAGGAAAACATGTTAGGGGAAAAGAAACATTATGGCTCTTATTTTCAATGGCATTTAGTTATATGCGAGTTTCAGCCTATTGGTTGCTTTTGCCTTTTCCTGTGGTTCTTTGCGAACAATACTGTCTTTCTCCAAAAGACTGCTGACCCAAGAGTGGAAAGCAGTCTGTTCATGCTGCATTAAAACAAATTTAGATCAGGAACCAAATTCACTGGCATTCTTCTATTCCCTTGGTATCCTAACTGCTCTACAACTTTGCTTTTCTAAGAATAGTGGAAAGAAAAAATGAAAACTGAGGAACAACACATTTTGGCTCATCTTAAATTCCTAAAGATGTTTACTGCGTTCCTTGTTAGGCTTGGGCTTCGCTCTTGGTTATGTTTGATTTTCAGTCTCCTCATATTTACTATGGAGATAGGAATCACTTTATAATTACACTGGGGTTTTCGCTGTTACTATAGATATTATAGCAAACACTACTCTTTGCAAAGAAGTCAAACCAGTGCTCTCTCTGCCTCATGTCTCTCCAGAAGTACTCGTAGAGCAGCACACAGGAGACACAGTGCTTATTACTGTGACTCCTTCTGGGGTTTGATCCAAGCTTAGCTGAACTATGCACTGAATTTTGCACCAGCAAGGTGCATGTTTACAGGCTATACAGCTCTGCTTAATGAAATCTTACTGTTTTACTTAATAGAGTGCACAGGGAATAGCTTGGAAGAAGTCACAGTAACTGTTCTCCAACATTGCATCTGGGTTAAAACATGATGTCCCTGGGCCTGGTGGCAAATGTGACAGAACACTAGGGAATGGGGGTAAGGTTGATGGTGAAAGAACTGCCTAGTGAGCAATGCATGCAGCCACCAGAGTATGTGCAACACTTGGACAACAAGTGTTCTCCAAGCAATAAGCTGCAGCAGATGCCCATATATACTGTGACATTACTACTGATGTTACTACTGAGATATGCTACTTGAACCCTCATAAAAAATACTATGAAAAATGCTCCAAAAAGGGCACAAAAGGGGAGACTGTTCCATAAGACAAACTTTGATATATACATAACCGCGATAAAACTTTTTAACAGGGCCTGTTGTGATAGGACACAAGGTAATAGGGCAATAGTTTTAAACTAAAAGAAAGTAGATTTCGACAACATATAAGAAAGAAACTTTTTATGATGAGAGTGGTGAAACCCTGAAAGAGATTGCCGAGAGACGGAGAAGATGCCCTATCCCTGGAAACACTTGAGGTCAGGTTGGATAGGGATCTGAGCAACTGATCTAGTTGAAGACGTTCCTGCTCAGTGCAAGAGGGTTGGACTGAGCATTAGATGAGTGTAAAGTTTAAAGGTCCCTTCCAACCCCAACCATTCTATAATTCAATGATAATGATGAAAATGCAAAACTGCAAGCTATCACTGTCTAATTTATTGATTTTTTCTTTTAATGGGATGAGTTAAAGCTGAAAGGTGACGGTTTTAAGAAGGAAATAAGGAAACTAAAACACAAGTGGGGCTTACAGGAAATTATGGTCCCTAGACTTTTAAAATCCTTTCTGACAAAACTTCTTGAGCAAAAAAGTGCAAGACTAAACACGCAAGCCAGAGCCTCCACCAAGCTGGGTCTGTGCTCTTTGCTTATGGGAGCTCTGATGTAAAAAATCACCTTCCAGGCGGTTGTGCTGATTGTAAATGTAACCCTGGCTGCTTTTCAGATGCAGTAAAACTGTTATGTGCTTAGATCAAGTTTGTTTATTTTTAAAGGTAAAGCCTTGTCTCTGCTAAAACAAGTGGAACTGGGCACAGTTCCATTGCAGGTGTTTTACTGAGGACTTGATCTCAGTTTTATTCTAGTGTAAGAGAAAGCAAAAGCTGGCACTGAGTGCTGACTTCAGTGAAGGCACATTTGAGAGGGAATCAGCTGAGCTGTACTAATAAAGGATGCCTTGGCCTTCTTTCAGGCCATACTATTTCCTTTTTCTCACATTGTCTTGAGGTTTTAAATTTTCAGTCAAAGTTAATTGAATGAGACAGTGATACATTGCACAGTGAAACCAGATCAATCACTGCACGAGACATAATAGGAGTTGCAATGACACTCAGAACAAGAGCTTGGGAAATGTGATATTTACATTAAAATATTTTACATTTTTGTCTCATGATTTTAAAATGATTTACCACATTGTGTAACAAATTTCTCTCTGCTTATCTGTATGTATTTTTGTGTGTGCATTTGGACAATAAAATTGAATAATCATAAAAGCAAATTTAGTAATAATGGGGTATTTTCTACATAGTTACACAGCCTCGCTGACAGAAAATGTAAAATGGAAAAACTTGCACAATATAAACTTGTTCTGTTCACTGAGAGACAGTCATATGACAGTGAGCTACAGAGAAAGACATAGGAGAATTTACTCTCAGGTGGCAACAGAGAATTTGAGTGCTGTCTTCCATCTTCCTTCCCTTTAAATATTTACCTGGATGTTGTTTCTGACTCTTAGCTTGCAGGTAAAACTTGTCATTACTATTCACGTATGTTAACTATTTGCATGGAAAATAAGGGCTTGTTCCTCACAAAATGGATAACTAAAAGCAAAGAATGTTACATTCATGATATGAGTACTGTAAAAACAACAGAAAACCTTAACCAGTGTTTTGAGGTTGCAGACTCAGCTCAGTATCTAAATCCTCAGAGTTTTCATGGAGTCAAAGGGTTGGGTTTTCCTGTCAGTATGTAAAGCACAATGCCACAGAACAAGTTATCCTGCAGGAATACAAAACATGAAGTGGTGTCATTTCATCAGGTGCTTTTCCATCAGGAACTGGAATATGGGGTAGTTTATATTCAGTAGCAGCTGTTTTTCAAGAACCACCCCCCACCCCCCCACCATCCCACCAAACCAGCCCCTTCCTCCCCCAAAAAATTCAGATTTTCCCCCGTGGAACTTCACCTCTTCTTTCTTTGCTTTCTGATTTGGTTGCACCTCCAGAAAGTGATGCCCTGGCACTGAAAAATCAATACACTTTAATGATCAACATACTGAAGGTTTTTTTGAGTGATGTCATTTTTGTGGATTTTTTCCTTTTGGGAACCTGACAGATGCATCTCTGGTTTCAGTGAAAGACTTATATAATATAAACAAGTAGTCATTGCGTTCCAAGAGAAGCTTTTTTAATATTTTTATTTTATTGTAATTACCTTATTGTTTTCATATTATGAGCTACTTGTAGAAAAATACAGGAAACATGACTGCAATACAATCCTTTAATCAGGAATAGCTTTGTTCCAGTCATCACTTCCATTCCGTGTTGAAACTTTGGCTAATAAGAATACAATCAAACCTCGAATTTAGGTGTAATATGGTGTTAATAGTATGGTTTAATTTGATCTCTGTACCTGGTAACTTCTGTAAGTGAACCTATTTAAAAGTGCCTGAGAGATATTTTATGCTATTTTCAAGTAAACAAAGTTTAGCATTTCTCAAAAGTACACAAACTTCTTCAAGAGAGCCATTTTTAATCTTTTAACCCAAGTCAGCTGGGGAATTCGTATTATCATATATATTAAATCTTTATTTTTCTCTTTTTCTTTTTCTCAGATTATGCCCTAATACCCTTAATGCATCACTGTTAAAGCATCTGAAAGTTTAAAGGAAAAATGTATTTTTTATACCTACATGGATTTAATACACTAGTTGTTTGTGTGATCTCTGTGTATAATCCAGCACTGCAAATACCTTTACAGATTTGCAACCTCCCTCCACCCTTATTTTGGTCTATTCAGCAGATAAGTGTTTATGGCTTTGAATGAAGGGCTGGAATTAGGTAAAGCATTTTTTTAGACAAACTGTTTTAACAAAAAACATTTGTCCAAGAAAGTTAAAAGACTGCTCCCAAGCTGTTCAAAAGCAGAATGCAGCTACATATAGCAGACCATGACAATTCATTCTATGCTTCACAGTCCATTGTTTTTTTTTAATAGGAAACCAGTATCCTAGATAAGGCTCGATTGCAAAGAATGTATTCAATATGAAAATTGTGGATGTAAAAGTTTTACTTACATAACATTCATAAAAATTAAAATCTAAGTTTTGCAATATGGCTTTTATGACTTAAAACTAGGTGGTATTAAAACACTTCACTTCTAGCTAATGGCTTGAATTAGGACCAAATAAAAAAGCAATTGTTTTTATACTGAAATTAGTATTTTAAGAAGGATTTCCTTGTTTCCAGACACATATATATATACACACACACGTATGTAAATTAAACTGAACTCCAGATAAAAGGCATACCTCCATGAGCACATTAGAGTCTGATCCAAATTTTATCAAAGTTAGTAGGCGTCTTTCCCATTTCAAACCAGATTTTGTAATCCATATTCACACGACCCTCCAGGGGATCCCTCAAGTTGATGCGGTTTTGCATGACTTGGCCTCAAATGTCTGCTGCAGTTTCAAAAAGCCCATTATAGGGCTGCAGTAGGAAATCATTTAGTCTAATTTAAGGAAATCATGGTATTTTTTATTTTCATATCATTTTGTTCGGATCCATCTGTTTACTCTTTTCTAAGGGTGAGCTGAAATGTTTTTTAGCCTGAAAGACTGAACTAGTAAAAATGCTGCCTGGAATAAGTCTGGGCAGACGTGTTTGTTCCACATCCCCTTCTTCAGTGCAGTATTTCCTTTGGTGGATTTCCTCTGCTCCTGGAAGCAAGCTGTCTAGCTTTTTGGAGCAAAATTATGAAGAAGAATTTCCTACATTTTACTGCACAGGATGAGGTGATTTTGGAACTTAACATGACCTGAACCACATATGCACAAAAGAGAGCATCTGAAAAATGTAACGTGCAGCAGTACAAGTTAAAAAATCTAGTCAGAAAATGCTCCTTAGCTCCACTGCTGGTCAGAGGGTAGAAAAGGGAGGAGAAAGGCAAACCATACATTTTTCTGGAAAGCTTGCTGTGTTACCACCATGAAGTCAAAATGCAAGAGGAGAATTCAGCCTTAGCGTTGTTGTTCTCTAACAAAGCTGGGTCTGTCTGGTTTTCCTTAAACCTAGACAGATATGATTTTAGTATTAATTGCTACAGAAAAACACAGCTTGTGAGGAAAAAGAATATATTTTATTAAATGAACACATACAGTTCGAAAAAGCTAACTGTTTAAACACATTATTTGAAATTTAAAGAAAGATGCAGTTAGTTTTTGTATTCAATTAGAAATGCAGTCAAAGGAGGTTTTGCCTTTGCTTAATTTTGTTACATTATTTTTGATGAGTGGTTGTGGGATTGTTTTGGTGTGGTAGCACTTTTAAGGATACTTGAACAGTAAGGTGAACATGACCAAAGTCTCGGTTTCTATAATGCTTTCAAGATAATTTCTTTTAATTTATGAGATATTTAGACTTCTATTTGCATGTGGATGCTCAAAATACTATAGAAGAAAATTAGTAGACATTCAAAAGCTGGACATTTACTACTATTGCATATGGTTACCCATATCCATTACAGTCTTTCAGCATCATCTGTCTGTGATCACGTTTTTATTTGAAAGAGACTAGTTGTCATGTTTGCTCTGTGATTTACATTATTTAAACAAATGGGGGAAAAAAGAATTTGAATCAGCTCATTCACTAGCATGACTAAGACGTACAACGTCATCTTACAAAATGTTCACCATTATACGGCCATAAGGCTGGAGTTCAAGCCCTGTGCACACACAAAAAACAGAGTAACTGTTTCAGTCTGAAATAACCTGGTGAAAGCATGCTGCCTCCTGGTGAATTAATAGGCATATGAGCTTCCACTAAAATTGCATCTCAAAGAGAAATATTTTGTCTTCGGAAGAGTCCAGCCCTGGCCATGCTTGGCTCATAGAGAAGTACGAGCAACGGGGAGGCCATCAAGGTGGGAAAGGTGACGGTTCTTGCAACGCCTCTCTCTTCTTTTCCACAGGATTTTCTGCAAGGGGACTGTACCAAAGCTAGGCAAAAGCTGAACTGGAAGCCAAGAGTCACGTTTGATGTGAGTGGTTTTTCTGGAGTGCTTTGTACCTGCTGGGTGTTCACGTCCTCTAAAAGCAATTTACAGGGAGGGGGAAGGGAGTGGAGGACCTCTGTGTGGGACAACTTGGGCACACTGAGAAACCCCATTTTCGGTGAACCTGCAGGGATTCTTGCTTTGAAAACAGCAACCACTATTGCAACTATGGGCACCCCAGTGCAAAGCAATGCACTGACACACATGGGGCCAGGACTGCTGTGGGAAGAGCCCAGCAAAGCCCCTTCCCCTTCTCATTCTGCTGTGGGAGGCCAGGGGGCTTGTCATGCTCTGGGGCATTCCTGATGTACTGCCTGTTTGCCCCTGCACTGGGGCCCTGATCTGTCTCTCTCCCTCCTTGCAGGAGCTGGTCAGGGAGATGGTAGACGCTGACGTGGAGCTCATGAGGAACAATCCCAATGCCTGATCCCTGGCTGGGCTGGGCAGGCATCAGAGGAGCCATGCCAGGGATACAACCCATGGCCAGCACTGCCATAAGCCACCGGGGTTGGTACCTGCCCCTCCCTGTGACGGTTTTATTGTTGGCCTGCCTGTGTGTGCAAACCCAGTTTTATCCCTCCCTCCACATCCTCCCAGTGCCTGTTGCTCCACAGATCATCCCAAGGTCAGCCCTGCCTGGACTAACTCTGTATCCTGCCATTAATTAGAGAAGGGTCATACTGAACCTGAAATATTGATCAGGCAACAAGCCCACTGATTTAATTTTTTTAATTAAGACTCATCTTTCTATTACCTAGGACCTCCAGCATGTTTTTAGTACTTTCTCCCATTTGAGAAACAAAGCATCCCCTGCCCTCCACCCCACAATCTCCTTCTCCTCCAACAACAACATCAGCAAACCTCTGGCGCTAACATGGGCTCACCATCCCTCCTTGCTCCACGGTTTCCCCTCTTTGGCCTTTCCTGAACAATCGTTGGTTTTCTTTTCTGCAGCCTTACCTCCACCCCAGCGGCCCATTTCCACCACTTGAACTCTGCTAAAGTTTGGATAACTTGATATAACTTGCAGTGAAATCGCCTTTTGACCATGCCGAATTAATTCCTAATTGCTGGAATTGCTTTCAAACCAGTCAAGCCGGGGCTTGAATGTGTTTTTCAGATCTTCATTTCAGAGTGTGCATGAGTCACAGAAAGCCTTTTTCTCCCGCACCACCTCAATCCGGGGGGTTTAGGGTGTTTTGGTTTCTGACCCCCTCTCCCCAGAATTAACCCATTCCCCTTCCACCCTTTTCCTGCTTACTATAATTAAACCTCAGACGGGAACTTGAACCATCTCAAAAGATGACTAAAGAAATAAAAACTAAATAAATAAAAAAGCTTTAAAAAAACCAGAAACTTCAAGGTGAGTAAATATTTTCTTGCTTTTTGTGCCAAGGTACCCGGGTTATCCAGAGGTCGTCAAGCCCATACATTTCCCGTTGGTTTCGGATCTTCCACCCATCAATTACTCCCATCGTTTTAGCTTTTTGCCTGGAAGTAAGCAAAGAGTGAGAAACACAAGCGGGACATACACAGGAAATACACTTTCTCAAAGTTCATCTCTTGCTTTTTTACTTTCTATAGGGGGACACCGCTGTTAAAAGTGGAGGGAGGTGGCTGAGCACGGAGCTAGGGGCTGTGGCTCTAGCTGGGCGCGGGAGGGGTAGCCTGATGGAAGTGATGTGGGGTGACAGGAAAAGCTGGGGAGCAGCCTGGGGGGGGAGCCAGCCGGCCTGAGAAAGGGTGCTCGGTGCAGCGGTCGCCAACGGCGGCATTTGCCGGAGGTGCCGTGTAAAACGCGCAGCGCGGAGGGGAGCGCACCCGGGCAGCCCAAACAGCCGCTTCCTTTGGGGCTGTCCCCTCGAAAGTTCGACCATGCCAGCACAAGGGGGAAAGGAAAACGTGGAAGCCCAGGCGCTGCTTGGGATCCTTCCTACAGGTGCACGGTGTACGAGCCCTCACAGGGCGGAGAGGACAGGAGAGGGAAGGATGTCCCCGTTGCACTCGCTCCTACCGCTGCCCTACGCGTGTGAGGTTTTCCAGCCCCCACGCACAGTTTCCGCGGGGCACCGGCGCTCTCCCAGCATAAACCAACGCCGAGTTGGTCGCACAGTTCCGTCCGTGGGAAGGCCTGGAGCTCCCTGCAGCATCACGCACACATTCCCTGTCATCCCGCGCGTATATACCTTCACGCGTGGGTATATTTATATAAAGCTTCCTTGGGTGTTTTTTCCTCGAACGGGTATGACTCCGCAGCTGTGCCTTTTTTTTTCTGGAGTAAACTAACAATAAACTCCCTTCCTTGCATTAGGTGTCCCCTCCCGCAGCGTTCACACCACGCGAATGTGCTATACAGCCCTGGCAGTAAGCGCTTGCCCCCTCTGCCGTGGGCACCCACCCGTATGTGGCCGCACGTCTGTGGTTGTGCTCTGCGGGCTGCCGCCGCACACTCCGCCAGGGGAGAAGTGGTGCCCCGTGCCCAGACCCAGCCTCCCCATCCTGGGGCCGCTGAGGGGAGGGGACGAGCTCCTCCTGCCCGACCTCACCGAGGGCTGCCCCCCTCGCAGTGCCTCGGACAAGCAGTCAGGGGCTGCGGGTGGCGCATGGAATCACAGTAAT
The DNA here is from genome assembly GCF_003945725.1 of Corapipo altera. Lineage (NCBI taxonomy): Eukaryota > Metazoa > Chordata > Aves > Passeriformes > Pipridae > Corapipo > Corapipo altera. The sequence goes on from NW_020884991.1 coordinate 662,513, forward strand.
TTTTAAAAGTATCATAGCACTTTTATGATAACACATATTTGTATTGCTGAGAACTACTTTTTTTTTTTTGCTTACAGTGATTCACTGGGAGTCTTGCTGGTACATCTGAATATTAGTTTAGACAACTCTGTAGAGACCTGAAAACTTCGACTTCAGGCTTTTTTTCTTTGGTATGTTTAAGTGTAGTGCACTCAAGAGAAGCGTTCTCATAATTTGTTTTCGTTCTCTATATTGCCGACAGAGAGAGAAAAAGGATGGGAAAGCAAAAACTGATACTAGACCAAGCCGTCCCTCCGCGGTGGCCTTGTGCTTTTTGCTGCCTTTTTAAGAAGGAAAAAACCACACTACTGGTTGTGATAGGACAAAACGCACACTGCCCCGCTGCCTTGGACCATTTGGCAAAGGTCTGAATTGCTTTTCAGTTCCCTCTACGCTACCTTCCTTGCCTAATTCTTAATTGCTTCTAAAGTACCACTCTTTGCAATGACCATGGGACCACGTCTTGAAATAAATAATAACCAAAAAAAACACCCCTAAAACAAAACACTAACACACTACGATTTAGGGAAATGATATTGTATATGTAGCTAATAGTAACACAGTTACAGACTTGTGTTCTGTACATCAGCTTAGTGTGCACGTCAAGCGTTTTGTGCGTCCAGGTTCAGAAGATACAACCCCCCACTGTCCGTCTCAAGTCTCTTACGGAGTCACTACACCTTCGTTAATGGAAAAGGGCAGCTCCAGCAGTAAATAACCGAGCATGCCTTTAATCTCCCACGTCTTTCACAAGCGTCCCACCACCCGCAGCAGCAGCACCGAACAAAGCAAAAGGCAAGCTGGGTGTATCCTTTCTCGGATCCGCTGCGTGGCACCGGCGGGGAAAGGCTGGTTGGTGGTTGTGTCCAGCTTACGGACATTCTGCCCTGTCCGAGGTCGGAAAAACGGGCCCTGGAGCCCGCCAGGAGCCCCTGCCCGGGCAGCCTGTCCCCACTACGCTGTGCGAAGCAGAGAGGTTCAACCCTGCACCACTGCTAAGAGGAGAAGTGGGATAGTAATGCCAGCGCTGGGTGGTGGAAGCTCCCCGGGCGTGCGCCCCGTCGGGAAGAGGGGGCTCCGATGGGCAGGGAGAGGAGAGTGGTCCAGCTCCTGCCCAGTGGGCTGCAGAGGACTGGGGCACAATGGGGAAGGCCGGCCCGGCCCTGCCTGCGGCTCCCTGCCCGGCAACTCCGGGAATTACGACCAGCGACGGCCGAGCTCGCTCCCCCGCGCCCGCCGCCTGTCAGCGCCGCCGCCGCCGCCCCACGTCTCTTAGCCATAACTCAGCCCCTCGCCTCCGCCGTGCGGGCCGCTGCCTTTCCCCAGAAACCTGTCTTGCCAAAGGTAAAACTGCCACGAACGCCCCTTCTTAAATTATTCCTCTTATTTTTCCGTCTTCTGAGGCCTTTCAGGGCCGCTCGGGGCCACCGGACACTCGTGGGCTGCAGAGTCCCCGTAGGCAGCAAGGAGCGCGGCGGCGGCCCGCGGTGGGGTGGCCCCGCGGGAACACAAACCCTCACCACCTCTGCAAACCAGGCCGGGCCGGGGGTCGGCGCTGGCCCAGGGCCCGCCGGCTACGCAGCCAGGCCCGCCCGCCGCCCTCCTCCCCGGCCCCGGTGCGGAAGGTCGGCGAGACAAAGCGACGGGGGTTTCCTCGGGGTCGCGGAGCAAAACCGCCAGCGCCATCTAAAAGTACACCTCGACGCTCGGAGCGCCAGCCCGAAGGGGTAAAAGCAAACGGGGGCTGAAGGGGGGGTAGCCCCACTCCTCGGGTACGCAGACGCCGGGGTAGGGTGGTGGTGGGAAGGCAGCTCCGCGGACGGCTCTGTTCGCGCTCGGAAACGCATCGACTGCTGTAAGTGTATTTAGAAAAATAAAATTTAGGTGTAAATTGGTGGAATGGAAGAGTCCCCGCCGCCACCTCCCCCGGCCCCTTGCACATAAAGCAGCCGCGTCTCCCCGAGCGGACATGAGGGTCACATCCTCTTCCCGCTACTCGCCCAGCCGGGAAGGCGTGCTCGGGGCTGCCCCGGGACAGCGCGGGGAGAGGGGCACCGGCCGGGGGTCGCCGCCCCTCCCGCCTGTGGGCGGCAGGTTTGCAGGGGTGGGAGGCCCCGAGTCGGCTCGCAGGGCCGCACTCCTGCCTCCCCTTGTGACCCCCCTTCACCTCTGATGGTTCGCTGGCGGAGCATTGTCTCCAGACACAACAAACCCAGGACGGAGCCCTGGAGCAGGCAGGGCTCCAACGTTTTGACGGGTGGAAGAAAAACATCAACAGATACTTTACAATTATTTGGTGATGGGGGCTAGGAGAGGCAGGCGGAGGAGAGGTCGCTTCGCAGCAGCAGACGCTAATTGCAAACTTTCCTTAGCTAATGAGCTCGCACCGATGCATTCCGTGCTCCACCACCGTCCCACACCCTCGGGGGAGAGCTTGGGGGGTGGGAAAGGGCGTCGGGAGAAAGTCGTAATTTTTCTGCAATTCGTTATTCAGTTTAAAATCCATCTCATCCTTGAAAGGCGAGGTTAGAAGCGCTGGCCGCCAACACTTTCATAAATCCTCGCTTGGGGAAAACGGCGAGCAGCTCCTCGCTGGCAGGGGCGAGGTGTGTGAGCGCCGGCACCGGCCCGCCGCCTGCGCCTCGTCCTGCACCGCAGGCAGCCGGGCATCCCCGGCCCCGGGCGACGGGACTAGCAGAGCGACGTGCCCTCCGCTAGCTAAAGGGTTTAGCCCTGTTTCACACAATCGGACCGGGGAAATGCATATACAGAACACATGCAGGAGAAAGAGTTCCACTAGAAACTCGCATCAAAAAGGCACTGCAAATGTATTTATACTGGGCAATCTTGCAAGCACCGACATTGTTTAAACAATTCTCTTCTGCTACGGATGATATTATCAGTATTTTTACATTATCGTTCAATGGACAACATTCTTCTTTTTCCTTATTTTAAATATTTATTTTAAAAAAAAAGTATAAACGAAAGAAATTAAAGTCGGCCGCTTAAATGTTCTGGCAAGTAAATAAATTCCAGGAATGTTTTGGGGAAAACGGCAATGGCGTTTTTTCTGATCCGACCGCTTGCCTTCCGAGGGATGACGGTTCTAGTGATATGACCTGTTTATTCATCGATTCGTATAATATATAAATATGCTGAACTCGTGAGTGTAATAATTTACGTTTTTTCTATTGGAGGAAATTCAGCTATTTTAAGAGTTAATGATTCTAAATGTGTTGGTTTTCCTGGATTCTCCCCAGGGGTGATGGAGGCTTGGAAAGGAGGGGCGATTCCAGTTTGGGGGTTTCATTGTTGTCGTTTTAATTCTGCTGAACGCAGTCTAAAGGAGCTGACCTGAACGTGGGGGTAATACGCTGCACAAGCAAGCCCCCTGACACCTAAAGGTCAGGTGAAAGTCTCCAGCAGGTAAGTTGCAGGCCGGCTGCCTGCCCAGCTCCCTTGCTCTCTGGCTCACAAATTGTTCCCTTCTGCCCACCCAAGTAGTTTCAAGCTGTGTTTGTTTCGGGGGCAAAAAAAATGCCGACCACCCAATTCCATTTCAGCCGGAGATCTCATCGGTAGCCCGAACTGCCTTTCCCCCTCCCCATCAAACTACTTTTTAACAACTATTATTTTGTGGCACACGCATACCAAGCAAGGCGCAAGTTAACGGGTCTAGAAGGTCGCGGAGGTGTGTGCGACAGATGCGTTGGCTTGGGGGAGGAGGAAGAAATCCCCCTCCACCAAAGACGCTGCCGGCTAAACGGAGGGAGGGAGCCCCGCGCCGCACAAAACAATAGTGAAACAGGCCGGGACGAAAACATACCCCTCGGACCACAGGGGTTTCCCCGCGGGGTTGTGCTGGTGTCTTCTCCCTGAACGCTGCTGAACACCCCCCGGCCGTCGAGCGTCCAGCAAATACCATCTCGCAGCCGCTTGCCAAATCGCTGGACGCCAACAGCGTTACCACCGAACTAAACTCAGTGAGTTAGTTGCAAGTGACACCGAGGGCTCCTGTTTCGGGCAGACCAGCCAAAGTTACCCTCGGGAGAGTTGGGGCTTACTCCTCCGGCCGTCCCAAGCAGGCCTTTTACGACGCCTTGTTGCGAAATGAGGGGCTCTCCCGCTCTCCTCCCCTACACACCCGACCGTTCGCTACCCCTATCTGCACTTCCAGCCCCCGGCCTAGGACAAGACCTGCCCGTTGCCCCAGGTGCGTGTGCATAATTTTAAGGGAAAATGGGGGGCACGGCAATGCTGCGAGGGGTCCCCGGTGCCCCCCGAAATACGGGGCTGTCGCCCGGCCCCCAACTACAGGGCAAGGAGGCGGACCTCCTCCGCCGATGCAGCTATTGTTTCGTTCAATTAGGCTCCGCTTGATAAAAAACAATCGCTCGTTAACCCTCGCCCCCCTCCCTCCCGGCTGGTGTATTGTGAATGGCGACATCGTCTCCCTTGACCCCCGTCTCCTTTTCTGTCTTTCTGTCCCCTGAAAAATGATTCCGCGAGCTCTGATTGAATTTTATTCCTTCCTGACCTGGCCCGTTTTTATTGCATGGACACCATCAATCTTGACCTAACGCGACGTTTGTTTATTACTTTGGAAAGAAGCGAATGGCTTTATGAGCCCCAGCGTAATTAAACCAGGAGAGCTCCCTTCACCGCGGCACCGCACCACCTTTGGGGCGGATTCACCACAGACAAGCAGCCGGGGGGGCGAGTCAGAAGGGAAAAGAGAAAAAAAAAAAAAAAAAAAAAAAAAGGTGGGGGAAAGCTATACGGGAAGGGTAACTGGCATCCTCCCAGCCCGTGAGCTTGTGACCGAGATGCCGATGGATCGAAACCCACGCGCGTCCTCGGGGGAGCACCGAGCAGCTCCCTTACGCCACAGTTCAGGCCCGCCAGCATCTTGCGCAGCTTGCCGCGTAAGCCTGAGCTCGCTCTCCACCCTACCCTGGCTGCGCGCCTGGGCGCGCTACCTTTGCCCCCGCGTCACCCCGGACACCCCGACGGCGCCCGCCGCCGCGCTCCTCATCGCCCTCCCCTTCTAAAAAAACCCCCAAACGAACCAAAACATCAGCGCCTCTTAAAACGGTGGAAACATTTTGCCAAACCACCCGGCCCTGACACAGAGAGACGGGGGGAAACGGACTTAGTACGCTGAGGAGTTTAAATTACGTTACGAGACAAATTAATTGAAATCTAATGTCCAATTAGCCGTCGCTGTTGAAATGAGCGATTTTGGGAAGTGGGCGGCAGAGAGCTTCTTAGGGCCCGGACTGCAGCGCTCCTGTACCTGCGCAGCGGCGCCATGTGCGCACCTCGGCGCTGCGCGCTTTTGCCTACGACGTGATAAAGACCGCGCACTCTGACCTCACACTCGTCTTCAGGTGGGCGCAGAGGGGCGCGCAGCCCCCCGGCCGTGCGCCACTGCTCCTTCCCGCGCAGGGGCAGCTCCACTCTGCCTCCCGCAAAACCCGCACCGGTCCTCACGTGCGCCGCGAGCGACTGGCCCGCAACGCGCAAGCCAAGTCTCCGGAGGCCAAGGCGAAGCTTTAAGCTCGTCCCGCTCCAACAGCATATTTTTGGGGGGAATCAGGGCAGCATACAGCCGGCCGGTCAATATGCTGCCGCCCCAGAGTTACCGATAGTGTTATGACGTTGAACCTAAGTATGAAAATAGTCTCATGCTAACTTCCAAGCGCCTTTCCCGAACTTTGTGGCTTTCAGAAAGGGCCCCAGATATGGTAAAATGCCAGTTCGGAAACACTCCTTTAAACATTTCCATCCACAACACAACCTCACCATGTTCTCCATCTAACCCGGCCTGTGGAGATAGAGAAGGGGTTTTAATCAATGTCCTCTCGACTATTTGCGTGCAGTTCTCTGCTATTTTTGGTTATGACCTTTGCAGAACATAATATGAACTGTAATTGCTTTAAGAAGAAAACCTAAGGAGGGAACTTAGGAGAATATTCCTCTCCTCCACATTTTCCACAGTTTAAGTGACAGATGAACAAATACAAGTAAGAAACCCCTAAACACAATGGTCCCTCAAATTAATTTAAAAAAAAAAAAAAGTTTTGCTTTTTCATAGATGAAAAGCAAAGCAATATTTTGGGAAAAAAATCAATTTGAGCTAAAAATACAACAAAAAGCCCCGTGCTAACCTGGCACCTAAGGCACCGCTCTCCTTGCACTTAAGGGACCACTCTGCAGGCACGGCTGGGGCTGAATGCCCCCGTTCCCTGTAGGGGCTGCCAACACAGATGTCGAGGCCTTACGGAGACATCTCAGTTGCTGCCCGGGCACATGTCCCGTGCCCACCCGCTGTGCAAGGTCGCCCGGCATCTCTTTTGGCATTCATGGCAGGCCCAGTTCTCCTGGGAGACAATCATAGGTCAGAAGGGACGCTTAGGTTTACCTTCTACTCTCAAAAGGAGGGAAGCACAACACGAACAAGGCTTCGTACCCCACGCTGGGCCCCATTGCCCGCAGTTCGTGCCTTACAGACAGGAGGGCAGCCCGCGGTCAGAAAGCCCTGCTCCGTGACCCCCAGCGGTGCTGCCCCAACCTGGAAGGGTTATAGCAAGACCGCCCGGCCGTTCCCCATCTCAGCAGCAGCAGGAATGCCTCACACCGCAGGCTTCGGCCCGGCAGAGCCCAGAGCTGCAGGTCCCCATCCGTGCAATGCTGCGCAGGGACCAGCGGCACTGGCCTGAGCTCCCGACGGGCACCTCCTGAGGCCAAGCCCGCACTTTTCACCGCCTACCGGGGGGACCTTTAGCACTACTGATCTTATTTTTGCTGTGATCAATTTCTGTGCGGAGGAGGAGAAGAAAAAAAAAGTTATGATTATGGTAATAATAACAATAATGATTTTAAAACTAAAGCAGAAACGTGTGTGCGGTGAGCCAGCCCATCGCACTGAGAACCAGGAGGTGACCTCCGCCAGGACCACGCACGTCACTTCAGGAAAGATATTCCCTCCGGGGGCAGAGGATCTCGACACGACCTACCTGCGCCCGAGCAGGAGGTTTCCCTTTGCCCCCTCCCTGACTGTGGGCCCCCCCCCCCCCCCCCCAGCTCGCCGAGCCCACTCCGCCCGCCCCTTTTGCAGCCTGGGCCACGGGTAGCGCAAGTTGCGCGGCCGCCCCGCTGCGGAGGCCCGCGGACCGCCCCAGGCATTAGCAGTAATTACACACCGCACTTGTTCGGGCTACGCACAGTCCCCCCAGCTCCCCTAACCGAGCAGCACCACTGACAATGCAACGGGTTATTAAACAAGCCGGGATAACAACTGCTTTCCTCCCTATTTTTTTTCGTCACAAACACCCTACCGCTGGAGACCGCTGAGAAAACCCAAACTACAGGAAAGCCGGCGCCTGATCGCAACAAAAATAACAGGCAAATAGCACACGCAATCGCCTCTACCCTGTGCCTTCTTTTAACTTTATTTTAAATATATGACGGGGGACAGGAATGGCCTTATTACGCAGCCACCCCGCTGGCAAACCCATCTGCCCGGGCAGAGGGAGCTGCCCCGCCGAGGGTCCCCTCTCCAAGGAGAAGGACCGAAGGTGCGAGGCAGTGAAAGCCCCGCCGTGCCCCTGGCCCGGCAGCCCCGCTCACAAGCAGTGGGGGTGGGAGGGAGCCCCCAGTTTAGCTGCCCCTCCGCTCGCTACAGGGAAGAGGGGACGGTGGGGAGAAGAAAGTGAGCCTGACTGACAATAGGTAACATTTTATTTCCCTTTACTGGTGAAAAACGGGGAGCAGCATTTAAAATGTGTCCCTAGAGCGAAGGCGCTCAGCCTTTACTCGTCATTCTCTTCAATTTTACCACAATCGGATGATGGAGCATTTGAGTTTCTCTTACCCAACTTAGCAAACAAATAAATATAAATAAGGCCGATTTTTTTTTAGAGGTACTATCACGAAAAAGCAAAGACTATGTTATACTCACAAAAACATATTCTAAGCCAGCGTTATAAAATGACACACATTTCCCCATGTTCATTCGATCTCCTGAAGGTGTTTTCGGATTATTGCTTTGGAAGGGAAGCACAGCTCAAAAGTGAGGTAATAAGGTTGAACTGTAAATACCTTTGTATTTATTTACAGTATAACCCTTAACAATGCAACAGCAATTACTGCTAAGTGTTCCCTTTAGATAAGAACTTCTGTTAGGAAACTGTACTACCTTGAAAGCAAATTTTAGGCCTTAAGTATCTGTAATCAAGTAAGCTTATTCTCAAGTCTATGACTGACAAGGCTGATTCTTTTACGTTAATGAATTTATTGCATTTTGGTGGTTACTTACAAAAAGGGAAGGTGACCCCCATGGCTCGTAGGTTCTTAGTAGCAAATTGTCCAGAAGGTAAAATCCTTGATCTGACAAGATGTCAGTCTGTGCAGCACTCATCTGCTACCCTGGTAATATATTTTTTTTCCAATTTAAGGAAAAATGAGGGGGGAAGTAGAAAAAAAAAAATAAAACAACCCCCTTCCAACTATATACGAAAATTCGCCCACACAAAATAGTTTTAAAATAATTTCAGTCCGAACAATTAAGATACAGACCAGTGAAGTCCCTGAAGGACGGGAGTAATGTAGAGCTACTATAAAGGTGTAAGGGTGGACTGTACAAGTACCCTTTAATCCAACTACTTTTTTTTTCCCCTGAAATAAAATAGTATTTTAAAAATAGGTGTTACAGAAGCAGCTTCACAGATGTGATTGCACGCATTGCTATTAATTCTGAAACGCAGTGATTTATAAGTTTGCATTATATTTAAGAATAAACGTACTACAGATTTGGCATCTGCTATACACTGTGGAATTTAGAAAAATATGCAATGCGTATATGAAGCTATAAATAACTACGTAATCCTTCTTTAAATATAGGTACATATGTAAATCCTAGATATAAATACATTTGAAACACACAGAGACCGATAAATAGCTCGATATATATACACAGTTACACAAGGGCAGGGATCTACTGCATGCACTTCTATCTCGGAGTTATCGCTTAATATATCCTTACATAGGCATATTATTTAAAAAGCCATAATCTTGTCATACTACTGTGTATGGTCAAATGTTTCCAGGTCTTGCCCATTAATTGCTAAGAAAACGTGTTTGTTTATTTGCCAACTCAGAGCTGCCATGGGAAAGTATTTTTTTCCTAGCGGATAAGGCGAGCTGACTAAGTGGAACATATTGCAGAAGAGACTGAAAAGGGATTTTTCGACCTGGCAGTTCCTAAATGGTCTTTGGAATTTGTGTGGAGGGGAACAAGCTGTTCCAGCGACAAAGTTAGTTATGAAATCCCTTTTCCCTCTCTTTTTCTCTCTCTAAATGAAAGTATTAAAATATACAGACGTGTATCATTCCAACTGAATGGTAATTTATTAATAAACAAACAATGCAATACCTTCAGAATATTTTCAACAAAAAAAAGAAAAATATTGATAGAATAAGATTAATACAGTTTCCCTTTTTATATAGTGAAAAAAAAAATCAGCGTTTCAGTCAATTTTAACGTCATTTTTTCAGGAAAGGGGGAAACACTTTCTGGCGTTTGGTCCGCAACATCCAACTACAAATTAAAAATAAATTACTATGTCGCAATTTACATTTTAAAACAAGTCCTTGTAGAAGAGGAAGGGGAGAAGGGAAGAAGCTGGTACTCTACGCTGGACTTTTCGCTCCCTTTTAAAAACGGGGCATGACAATACCTTAAGGGACGCGGGGTGGGAAGAAAAAAAAGTATTTTTCAAAGCAATTTAAAAAAAAAAAAAACTTACGTGTTATTGGAGTAACACTGTCCTTTAACAAACCAAGACATGCTTTTGGGGCTGTCTCTGTACAAAAGCTTTTCGCGATGCGCTCGCTTCCCTCCGCGGGCGCGGTGCGGAGCAGAGCAGAGTCCCCGCGGTGTCCCCGCGACGCGGCGCGCTCAAAACTTGCCGCAGTCGTAGACGAAGGCCCCGGAGGTGCGGTAGAGCGGCTGGCTGCCGGGGAAGGCCATCTGACAGCTCCCGCCGCCCCCCGCCCCGCCGCCGCCGCCGCCGCCC